>NW_011499846.1:4792371-5038051 GCF_000495115.2 Populus euphratica
ACAAAAATCTCCCTCCCGAACTAAACAAGCACTTAAATGTGTTTTCGACAGAAAAAAAAATAAATGAACCCTGCTCTTATGAAATTCCAGGGCAGTGATTGACACGGGCTAGGCAACGCGTTTAATCAAACCTACCAACAAAAAGAAAAAACAATAGGTAAACCAGTTCGATAACGGTTGCCACACGGCGTTTTTATCATGTCTCCCTCCTAAAACGACAAGTACAACACATGCTTTCTCTCCATTTTCACATTTCCTGCTCCTCTCTCTCTCTCTTTCTGCTGAAACCCTAAAAGGAAACTTCAAATTATTTAGTTTGAAATGAATACTTGTAAAAATATATATGTATTTATAGTTGTTTTAGCTTCAAGCTTTTGTTTTGGATCAGCTAGTGATATAGTGCACCAGGACGACGTCGCTCCAAAGCGGCCTGGCTGTGAAAATAATTTCGTTCTGGTAAAGCTCCGAGGAAAAATTCCTTACTTCAATTTAATTTTTATCTGCAAATCCTCTCTGTTGATTCTGTTTGGATGGTGAGAAAATTGGAGGAGAGGAAACTGAAGCAAATTGTTAACTTTTAGGCAGCTGATTTTTGCGATGAATTGTTAGTTCAATTTTGATGCGAAGTGGTGGTAACTGCATTAGCTTCGTTTGGATTGACTGAAGTGTTTATAATTTTTATTTTTTATTGTTATGATGATTTATGTTTGGTTGCTTAGCAAAGGAGGGAAAGTTGTACGCAGTTGATCGTTCAATTGATTTTTCAAAAAATGAATAGTAGTTGTAGGCTTTGAGAGGACATTCGCTTTAGATGATTCCCATTTTTTTCTGTTTGAATATTATGAAATAATTGTTCCAAAAATAATTTGAAAATAAAAAATTAATTTTACATTTATCAGAGTTTTGTTCTGCTCGCTTGAGGATGGCTAATGCTTCTAACCGCTTCTATATAATCTTTTCTTTTAATTGATGGAATCGTTTGTTATCTAAAAAGAATTAATTTCCATTTAGTTTTTCTTTTACTCATTCAATAGTGAATGAGAAATTAAAAATGATTACTGGCATTTGTAAATGTCGTTTGATTTGACCTGTTATTGAATTTTATTTTATAGGTCAAAGTACCAACTTATATTAATGGCGTAGAAGACATTGAGTATGTTGGTGTTGGTGCTCGTTTTGGCCTCACTTTGGAATCTAAGGAAAAACATACGAATTTATCTACACTTGCTCTGGCTGACCCTCCTGACTGTTGCAGTAAACCCAGAAATAAGGTTTTTTTTTTAACTTCTGAACTATTTGTAGAGTTTATCTTGCTCAAATTTTAATTAGTTATTCAAAATAGTGTTCATTTATTCATTTTCTTATAATTTGGACTTTCTCGCTGCCGGGTAGCTTTCAGGGGAGGTGATCTTGGCTCACCGAGGTAACTGTAGCTTCACAGCGAAGGCAAATGTTGCTGAAGATGCTGGTGCTTCAGCTATTCTTATCATAAACAACCGGACAGGTATTTGCTTGTGACATTTTGTGCGTCCTGTGTGTATCAATTCAAAACCCTCTCGATTGACTTGCATGCCCACATGCTGCCGTGCATTAGATCTCTTGGAGCTCAACACTAAAATAACTGATCTGTCTAGCTCTTCATGTTCTGTTTATGTTGATGTATACAAGTGTCACTGATCTCTCCCTCTCAACAGACATCTATATTCTCATAATTGCTGTTATTCGTGTTATTTGTTCATTTGTTCTACTTCCAAAATGCATTTATTTTCTGCTGCTTTGACTCTGTAAAACTAAAACTCTCAGGAGAAACTCCACTTGTATTCTTATTCAATCGGAAATGTCTCTACAACAAAATCCTTTTTTTATTCAAAAATGTAAAACAAATATTTTTAGAACATGTGAGTGCTACCTAAGTAAATTGTCAAACTTAAAATAGTTATGGCTTCTTTACGAACAAAAGTCAATACTGGTCATGTTTGCATTTTTGGTTTCATGATTTACTCTTGGAACTTTCTTCTGTAGAACTCTTCAAGATGGTTTGTGAAGTCAATGAAACTGATGTAAAGATTGGCATTGCTTCTGTCATGCTCCCACAAGATGCTGGTGCAAGCTTGGAAAAATATTTGACGAGCAGCTCCACAGGTTTGCACTTCTCAATATTCATTCATTCCCTTATATCAGTAGCACAGTTGGATATGCCTTTTCATTTCTTCAGATGCAATTGTACATGAATCAGTCGCATCGTTATTAAACCTTAATATGCAAACTTGGCTCTTGTTTGAATGGGGCATTCATTTGTTTGCACTTCCATATGTTCCCTTCCTCAGTTAAAGTGCAGTTATACTCTCCACGACGTCCAGTGGTAGATGTTGCAGAAGTGTTCTTATGGCTTATGGCTGTTGGCACCATTTTATGTTCTTCTTACTGGTCCGCGTGGAGTGCTAGAGAAGCTGCTATAGAGCAGGATAAGCTATTAAAGGTCATTTTGGGCATCTAGACAGATAATTTTTTGCAATTGCTGTCAAGCATAATCCTTGGTGGTTTAGATCCCTGTTTTTTTCAAGTGATAAGCAATTGACATTGTGCTTGCAGGATGGTTCGGATGAATTTATAGATATGGATGGTGTTCGCTCTAGTGGTATTGTTAACATCAACACAGCATCTGCAATTCTCTTTGTCGTGGTTGCTTCATGTTTCTTGGTTATGCTTTACAAGCTTATGTCATACTGGTTTATTGAGGTTCTGGTGGTTCTGTTCTGCATTGGGGGAGTGGAGGTGGGTCAGCTACATTTTGATTATTAATTTTTTTATCAATGTACCTGCCATCTTTATTTATTTTTTTAGACACATAGGCATGCATATGTAAACTTGTATGCATGGATTCTCGATTTTACTTGGTTTTATCCCCTATTTCTAACTTGCTTAAAAGTTTCAGGTTTTTCTAGATGTTCAATCACCCTTTTCTGGATCTATGCTACTCTCCTTTTTAAATCTGCATTTTATTCTGAGATCTTATTGAGGTCTAATCAAATTTTGTCATCACACTAGCTTGCTATCATTATTATTTTTTTACTGGTTTCACATTTCAGTTTATGATTGTCACTGACAGATAGGTCTCAACTGGTTGCAAAGGTCTCTTTTCATTCTTTATTTTGTTTTTTCATTGTTCAAGCCTGTAATGTACTATATTCTACACTATACATTTTTACAGGCACTAGTTCTTTGGAACTTGCGTTGTCGGAACACTTTTTAATCCATGTTTAGGACTAGAATTGATGTATAGTGTTGTCAGAGAAGCAAATTTGATCAAAGGTCTCTAGGATTTCTGATTTGTGAGGCATCAAATTGTAGGAACTAATTAGTTGAAAATGTCCAATTGTGTTAATGAAAGTGATCTAAATGGTTCAGTTATTTCAAACTGATGGAAAGCAATTCAATTTTTATCAAAGGGGAACCTTGCCTGATATGCCATGAAAAATTATTTTCCATGATGTTTGTCTTATTTTTTTCTCAATCATCAAATAGACAATTTATTGGTGAAACGTGGGGCAAGTCTAAGTGCCTAAGTTTCCATAAATCTTTCAAGCTTCGCTTGAACTTGTTGATTCAGATTGCATCATTCTGAAGTTTTTTTTTACTGTGAATGTTGAACCTTGAAATCTCTTCATGCTTATAGGGCTTGCAAACTTGCTTGGTTGCTTTATTATCATGGTATGTGTATTCTTTTCCCTTTCTGCATTTTAATTCTCAACATAATTGTTTTGTGTTGGAATTTTTATCCGTGTGATAAGAATAAAAGGACAAGAAGCATGACTTCAAACATTTTTTTTATTTTCCTCTACTACCTGATTATGTTGGCACTCTATTGGGATTTTGTCTTGTTAGCTGAGCAACCACACCCTAGCATTCTTATCATTCATTACTATGGGCTTGTCTCTTAATTATTTATTATTGGAACTGTATATGAAAAGAAAAATTAAAAGAACTCAGCCAGTCTTGATCTTTCCAGATCTTGGACTATTTTTCTTAAGAGCTCATTTTACTGTACCCCTAATAGTTATGCATGTTGGTTCTAGAAAAATGATTATCTGTGTGACAGCCCTTCAGTGTTAACTTGCCACGGTGTTTACTGTTTCTTGATAAACTTAGTCTGAGGACCATCTATAATCATGGATTTATTTTTTCAAAAAATGTGGCAATTGCTTTATGCAACACTAAATGTGGCCAAACAAATGACTTTGGGATTATTTTTTTCCCAGTACCTACAGTATAAGAATTATGTTATCCTCTTTCAGCAGCATTACTTGTATTTTTTTGTTAGTTACTCTTCTATTCTTCTCTTTTACTACATTTGTTAAATTTCTTTGTTTTTTCAAAGTTCCCGTGGAACATATAACTGACAGCTAACAATTATAGTTTCAGATGGTTTCAACCTGCTGGAGAATCATTTATTAAAGTTCCCTTCTTTGGAGCTGTCTCATATCTGACTTTGGCAGTCTCTCCTTTCTGCATAGCATTTGCTGTTGTTTGGGCAGTTTTCCGCCGTGTCTCCTTTGCTTGGATTGGTCAAGATATCCTTGTAAGACAATTTTTTTTCACTTGCATTCATCTTGCTGCTGTTCTCTTCATGCATACATAGTTTGTGAAGTTCCATGCCATAGAACACAACCACTAGGCTGCCTATGGTTTTAAATCGCTATCCTATATGGAAAGCATAATGTTTGTTTCCCCTCCCTTAAATAGATACCACCATCATCAAGCCAATAATCTCTCTAATAATAGCGAGCACAAATAAGTAGAAAAGGTGAATGGGAAATATCTTTAATGTCATGTCTAAATTGTACAAACTTGATTACAGCACTAGCAATAATATGGTTTAATGGTAAAATTCGGAGGCATGTATAGAATTTGTAACTGAATATCAGATTTTACTAGTGAAGCACTAGCATGAGTTTGTTAAAGATGTAATGCTTCCATTATCATGGAAGTATTTGCAATAGAATTAGTTTATTTGTCTTTGTACCTTCAAATGTCTAAGGTTCTAATTTGTTTTATCTTTTCCTTTTCACCTTCTCCATATCATTGCAAATTGATTGGAAGAGGCCAACTGATAATTTCTCCTTTTTTCTTGCATCAATCAGGGTATTGCTCTGATCATTACTGTTCTTCAGATTGTTCGTGTGCCCAATCTCAAGGTGATCAAAAAGTCAATTCTATTAGTTTGTTTTCCCACTGCACAGTTCTAGTGCTACCTTATTTGTTTTCATTGATAGCCTTTTAATGTCATCTAGGTCATTTTCCATAGGAATGGGATATAACATCTTAGCCAAGTTAAAATTCATGATAGAGAGAATTTGACGGCATATAAATCAATAACTAATACAAGTACATTATGCTAGAAGATCTTGATGTACTTGATAAATAGTGGTGATCAAATGCATTTTAACTACTATGATTACATTATTCAATATGCTGATTTTGATGCAGTTTCTTTTCTTTTGGTTTAAAAAATAATAATAATGGTCAGGTTGGAACAGTTCTTCTAAGTTGTGCCTTTTTGTATGACATCTTCTGGGTTTTTGTTTCCAAATGGTGGTTCAAGGAGAGTGTGATGATAGTGGTAAGTTGTGGTGAGGCCCGCTGAATGATCCTGGTAATGAATGTATATATTAATAGAAAATTCAAATCTTCACGTCTTTCCTCTTCTTACAGGTAGCTCGTGGTGATAAGAGTGGAGAGGATGGTATACCAATGCTACTGAAAATCCCACGGATGTTTGATCCTTGGGGTGGCTATAGCATAATTGGGTTTGGTGACATCATCTTACCAGGATTGCTTGTAGCTTTTTCTTTGAGGTTTGAATCTTAATCCATATAACTAACTCAGCTGATGACAATGTCCCTTAATTCCCTTGAAAATGCAAGTATTCCATTTCTCCAGAAGTGACTATCATTGTTGTCAGCTTCCTTGTCCTGCCTTTCTGGTTACCTCTAGCAGGCCTGAAATTGATAAGATTTCAGAATGGTATAGCCATGATTGTGCAGAAACACTCATTCTTTAATTGGAAATTGCCCCTTTCTCTCTCTCTTTTTCCCTCTTAAGTTGCAAGGCCATGAAATTATTGTCAAACAAACCATATTTTGACCAGATGAAAGTGGAATGGGCTATGATGCTTGGCCCATCAACTATACAAGGTCTATTCTCGTCATAATACCTATGGATGTTTTTACTTTGATATGTTTGACTGACTGGGATTTGATATGATGTTTTAACTGCTTGTAAGTTGAGTAGTGCTGGTCATTTTGCAGATATGATTGGCTTGCAAAGAAGAATCTTCGAGCCGGATACTTCTTGTGGGCAATGACTGCTTATGGTTTAGGTATGCCAAAAGCTAAAGTGAATGGACCTGGACACATCACTGTGGTTCATAAGATAACTTTTAACATTTTAGTTCATTATTTGTTATTCAAGCATGGAAGGCTGTTAGTTAAAAGCAACTGATAGAAATTATCAATGGGATGCACATATGAGCCATATACAAGTATATTTGACCACCTGTGCAAAAAGATTTTAGGAAATAATAGCATGCATTGAACTCTACTTGTGAGGAGGAGATAAAGAAAGACAACATAAAATTTCCATAGCTGATACACACACATTCATGTGCTGCACACATTAAACTTGGATCATCACCGCTGCTTAATAAGGGCTGCATCATGTGATGATGAAACATATAGAGGCAGTTGCAAACAGTTTTCATGTTTCAAAGGAGTTCCAAGAAGTGTGATATAGTTTGGCAACCTTAAATAAAAAGGACAAGATGTTCATATATTTCTGCACTATATACTACCAGAGATTAAGGCTACAGCAAGAGATCAAGGTCAACATCCAGTTAATAATTTGTCGGTGTAAATTCTCCTAGGATGGATCATATAGTTTGAAACTAGGCATGGTTTATAGGAAACAAGTTTATCTGAAGCAGTGTATAAAAAATGAATGTTGCTTTGTGACTCTTGACTTTGTGGGTGTTTTATGTTTTTGTAATTAATGACCGCCATCATTACTATCCACATTTTGTTAATGTGCAGGTCTCTTAATAACATACTTGGCTTTGAACATGATGGATGGGCATGGCCAGCCAGCTTTGCTTTACATTGTTCCATTCACCCTTGGTAAGTACTAAGCAGCAGCAACATAACCATTGGGTGAAGCCCATGGGTAATTCCCCTTTAGTGGAGAGGTTTATAGTTTAAAATAAGTTTCTACAGCACCCCGCTCCAAGTGGAGGTCCAGAAATTACCCATATTACTCTTGGGAAACAATAGTGGCAATTTCTTGCAAGCTTTCACTTGGGCCACGTAAGCATTTCCTTTGCATGCAAAAGTGCACCCTGGTTTGAAAATGTATTTTGGCCAGTTGATGTTGAAGGACCCTAGGCAATTGCCAGCTGAAAATGGAGGACCCTGTGCAGCCCAAATACCATCTCCGTGGTACAGGGTTCTTGAGACCATCAAAGCATTTGCTCAAAACTCATCCCTTCCTTGACTAAATCAAGCATTGACATTTATCAATCAAGAAAGAGTATTTGAAGTTCAAGGGATAGCATGGAGCAAAATGCTTAAATGGTCTAGACCACCACAAAAAAAAAAAGGAAAAAAGAACAAATCAAACGCTAGCCTGTTTCGTATATGGGAATTACAGAGGTGGCCTCCTTAAGCGGTCATTCTTGTTTGTCTACATAATTCGCATGAGATTAATTCTTTAATCATGGATGCAGGTACGTTTCTGACGCTGGGAAGGCAACGAGGTGATCTCAAAACATTATGGACAATGGGAGAACCTGAAAGGCACTGCCCGCACATCCAATTTCAACCCCCTGGCTCTCAATAATAAAATACAAGCATGTAAATGTGCTGCGCCCCTCTAGCTGTTCTGGTTTTAGTTTTAGCATACAGAAGGAGCTCGTAAATGTTACCTGTATAAGTTGTAGGAGAGCTTGTAATATTTTTGGCCATTAACCGCCTGAAACCGGAGTGAGTAAAATTAGCTTGACTAATTGCCAAGGATCTTTATCGCCTCGGATTAGCAGATATGTTGTGCCAATATTGCATAATCGAACTACTTTAATTCCCAACGCTCTTAAACGTCTGCTTGGTCCAGCATGTCTTGTTATTTTATTATTGTATGGTCTTAATTTCATCACAAGAAGCCGCTCTCTGGGAGTCGCTTATTCCAGCATGGACTCTGTCCCCCCGGAGTAGCACAACTTGCATAAACTCACCACCCCTGGCGTAAGAACATGCAAGTCTTGCGATTTGAACGGCATGCAGGATCGTTCCTTTTTCTTTCAGCATATTTTCCACTAAAACACTCGATTCAGCATTTACCTATTAATATGGGTGTTCCAGAATTAAAAAGTTCAAAGATGCAAGTCATGACCAGAAATTGTTATCATCTGCATCTTCCATTCCTTTCCGCTATCCCACGTTGTGGTTGCTATTCTACAACTACGCTAAAAAACCTATCAGAAGGCTCCATAGCAAACGTCAACCTGTGCTCTATGGTCTATCATCTATGCACACCGCAAAAAAGCCTAAAGCAATTACAACCATCAAAAATGCCATTCTGAACAGAGGAATTTCTGCCAAATCATTGAACAGGTATA
Organism: Populus euphratica; assembly: GCF_000495115.2. Classification (NCBI taxonomy): domain Eukaryota; kingdom Viridiplantae; phylum Streptophyta; class Magnoliopsida; order Malpighiales; family Salicaceae; genus Populus; species Populus euphratica. The sequence continues at coordinate 4,801,037 of NW_011499846.1, forward strand.
AATATCTCTTCATGTTCAGGAGAGAGAGAGAGAGAAGACGATCCTCAGCTGGGAATGATGATAGCTATTCCTTGACAAATAACATCACAGGCAGTTTCTTTCCATTAACAGACAGCACAACCACCCCACACCAGATAATAACAATTGAGCAGAGCTGGCTCATGGAACAGCTTTTGCATTTTTATTCCTTATCTTAAAGTACAAATGTTGCCCCTACAATCAAATTGCCTCCTAAAAAGCACAGGCAATTCTTTCTATTTTTCCTTTTATGAGAAAAAGAATAAAATAAATAAATAGGAAAAAACTTACATGTAAATTCACATCAGTGACAATGCAATCCTCTTTTTGTTGCCGTCAATGCTACCTGCATTAGGATCTGGTCAAAATTGTTCCAGCCATCGGCTGTCTGAGAGAGAATCCATACTGGAATATTCATTTCTGCCCAGGATCTGGTCCTCCCCATCCAAACAATCATTTAATTAGTCACCGAGGAACACGATGATCATGGTAGCTATAATGGATTAAGGTTCAATTAATGCTGCTGGCATTGTTTAATAAACATTTTAACAGATAATGCTTTATCCTATCAATCCATTCACAAACTACGGGAGCTCATTATTCAACTGAAACCTCAGGTTCCAGACCTCTGCTCAAACATATTAGTTTTTCTGATTTTACATGGCAAATTCATGGTGCCCACTAAAAAGTACAAAGTCAAGTGAATTAAAGATTTCAAGATCACATTGTTGCAAGACCTGAACAAATGTCACTGGATAAAACAACCAAGTCAAGACAAGAATTTCCAATTTTCCAATCATGCAGACTAAAATGACAAGATTCTTAAGGACTATAGCATACACAAAATGGTCCAAACCATGCATGTAATGGGTGGGAGTGGAAATTCACATGGAATACAGTTTGGGTAATACCACTGATTTAACAATTTGAATCTCTGATCCCGCAAATCAAATTACAGGAAGAGGAAGAAACCAAATGCTAGCATTAAAGTAGGCAACTACCAACACACAAAGAACAGGACATTCCAGAGAACAAAATCACCACATGCAAGAGAAACTTTAAGTCACAAGGGAAAAGAGGGCATACTTGCATGTCCTTTCAAGGCACCATTGCCATTAACAGATAAATGTGTCAGTCTCCTCTCTTGACCCAAAGATAGAAGCTCCTGCATCCTTTCAGGCCAATCTGAATTTAGTATTCGAGCAAAATCTTCAACCTCCCTGGGGAAAAAAGATGTTATGGAATACCAAACCTGAAAGTACTAATATTCATGTCGAATGCAACAAAGACCATGGTATGGAGGAGAGTGCAAAGAAGGGTGTAATATTCTTTCCAATCCACAGCATTATCAACAGGAAATGACCATATGTGAAAGCTCAACCAGTAACATCATGTCAAATGTTCAAAAGACTTAAAGGCTGCAATATGTAATCCAGAAGCTTCAAAATATAATACATACAAATAATTTGAATGCCCAAATAATTGCCATGGTAAGTTCTCAACGACCAAACATGAATGACACCATCTTACTTTTAAACAATGCTATTGAAGGCACGAACAAGTACTGCTGGAAATGGTCAGCAGACAGATCACACACACACACACACACACGTGTATGAGCATACAGTTTATAAAATACATTAATAATCCATGTCCATGCTCACCTATCAATTTCTTCTTTTAAAGCTGGATCTATCTCATCATCAACATCTTCAAACTCCACTGTAGGTGCAAAAATTTCACCTGCCGCATCTTGTAACTTTAATTTCTCACTAAGACTGGACTGTAATTCATGATCCACCTTGGCATTATGGCGTAGAGAAGTAGCAGCGTTTGACTCCTGAGAAATTGTGACAAAAAAGAAGCTTGACTATTGCTGAACCCCATTACTTCAAAAGATAAGGGATGGGAACAAGGTGGCCCAACCTTTTTATGCGTTTCAATGGCTTCATTTGAAGGGGCGCGCTTTTGCAGATCTTTTCTTTTTCTGTGCTTCTTTTTATTCTTGGAAGTTTTAATCCCTTTAGAATCTGAGAAGAAAATTTCTTGCCCCCAGTAAGGCCTTCAAGAGCATATGAAATATATATATATATATATAAAGACTAAAAGTCACTAAAAACAGACATACAATAATGTGTCAATGGTATTGTTCTGATCATCTAAGCACAACAAGAAATTTACAACAGCAATTCATCTTTTGAAACCTGAAATGCTTTTATATATGCTTGGTAGTCACTAAATTATTTGCACTATCAGGCAGATTATACTGAATCTTTAACAAAAAATACAATTCCATACACCAATACTGTGCAACAAAAAATCCAGAAATAACTAGAAATTATATGAATAACACAGATGAAGAATCAAGTCCAGGTCCCTTTAAGAATATGATCAACCAAGAAAATTACAGTAATGCCGATCCCATAAAACTCAAATGTTTAATAAGGAGCTGCATGCATTTCTATCAAGGTGTACCAATACATATATCTTTATTACTTGAGTCCTGCCAAGCTCTCACACTCCTCTTTTCATTTGTTATCATCCAAATCAGACACCACTAACAAAAATGAAACAATCATTGGAGAACATAAAATTTCTTGCCCTGGTTTTCTTGAACCTAGAAGTCTCTAATCATTCTATTCCAAATAGGAGTTGAAAGAACAAATTTCTAGATTGAAACATCCATTCTACTTATTTTCTTTTCAAGTAATGCTGTACAAACTACAAACAGGTATTTCCTAGTTTTTATACTCTATGATATGGCATTGTCATATTCACTGGCAGGTTTGGGATTATATTATCAAACCTCAGCATTTACATCATGAAGACAGAAAATGGTTTAGGAATCAGAAGTAAGACAAGTTACAGTTGAGCAACACTTGAGCATACCTCCATCTCCTCCATTGATAAAAGACAAGAGGTCATCAACTGAGCGGTCATCCACATGCTCCTCTTCAGCATCAACATCCTGCAACAAATGGAAGGCCCAGCCCAATCACAATCCACAACTAGCAGTTTGATTAGGATTAAGACTGATGGAAGTATCAACACTAGAAGGACAGTTTGGACAGAAAAGAAAACCTTTAGTTTCTCTCTCTCTTTTAGTTCTTTCCTTTTCTTTGCATACAGCCGATTTAAAAGTCGGATTCGTGGATCATCAGTTGTGTTCTTCAAAGGCTCTAGCTTCTCTTCCTAAATCAGTGGGACCAAAGTTAAAATCACAGCGTGTATGAAAAATTCATGCTACACACAGTTCTCACAAGTACCAGACACCTCTGTTAGATCATCAGGCAAATGAAATATCTCACGTATCTCCTCGGGGGTTTTCCCTTCAATGATTCGAGCAAGTGCGCGACTAGTAAGATCAACCAAAGGCTTTAACTGGAGGCTGTCAGCAGCAGATGTCAACTCACAAAGCCTCTTTGTATCCATTCGAACAAACTTTTCATCAAAAGACTTGCGTTCCTAAAAAAAAAAACAGACTAGGGTAAGTTGTGCTACACCTATGCTATTTCATCTTCTAGAACTTTTATGAACTAACAGCTCCCTGGACATGTAAGTGCTCGGTTCAAGTTTTCCTATTTAACATGTACTTCTGACATCAACTACTGAGAGCAAGAAACAAATTTAAAGCCAACAAACAGCGTATGTGATGCCAGAAATGTGAAGAAACCTTGTTAGAGCGGCCAGCAACTTGATGAAATCTACAGTAATCAAGAATTAGGCTAAGCATGGCAGGACTGACTCGTTGAGGTAGAGATATAGCACAATTCTTAGAGGATCCCATTCCCTTTTGTACTACTTCCAGACATATCATAGGGCAAAACATGGCAACTTCTTGTTCCACTTGCTGAATTGCACCATCCGTGGTCTGTATCCAGATATACAATTTCATCATCTGACAACAGATAGCAGCATAATTTGAGTCTTTTGAATAATTCTTCATTATAACACAGAATAGAGCCACACAATAAACAGGGACTTCAAGAGGAAGCTCAAATAAACAAGAGATCATGGATCAAAATACAAAATCATACAAAGGGGTTAGAAAATACACAATGCTTTAACTCTCTTGTTTCTAACTTGAATAATATTAGTTGCAAAAGCTTAAAAAAAGCAATGAAATGAGTCGGTATTCACCAATTCAGCATTGATAATGCAAAATCTACTACCATCATTCCAAGAATATGTTGCTGCCAAAAGAGAACATACAATTTGCATCTACATGGACAGTTAAGGCCTACATTCCACGACTGATAACCAATCAACTCAAACCAAACCATATGCCGTCCTAGCGGAAGGAGATAATTGCACATAAAAAAACAGATTTTTTCTCCATAAAATGGCAGAAAACAAGTGCAGATACAACTAATAAAAGCAGAAATTTAATTAGAATGTTGAAATTCTTTTAAGAAATTAAAAACAATAAGAAAAGCAAAAGGAAACAAACCTCAGGTTTAATAACAGCCATATCAACTTCTGACATTTGACAAACAATATCCAAAAGACGTATCTCCTTGGCTCGCAGTGCAGGGACGACTACAAAACGCTGCGTTTAAAAGTTTCTAAAAATCTACAAAAACATCCAAGACTCCAAGTCCTCCATCAAATTGGAGAGGGAGAAAGAAAGCTTCAAAGAGAAAAAGTTTAACCTGTCAGTTCTCAATCTCCAAAGACAGTTAAAATAAAATGCAGCAACATAAAACTAAACCCTAGATTAAAGAATAATAAGCTAACGGTTAATTTATATGCATGTGCATGTAAATTAATGTACCTGAGAGGGGGATGGGAGAGGGAGCGGAGGGGGGGTTTGACAGGTGGCGGCGAAATCGGAAATGATAATAGTGCGTGCGTGAGGGACGGAGGGAGGGAGGTAGGGAGGGAGAGTGAATGAATTTTAATTTTTAGGTTTTGAGACGGAGAGAGGGAGAGAGGGAGAGATTAGTTAAGAGAAAATTAAGATTGTGACTGCGAAACTTTGCGATTTATCTGAGTGAAAGTTGCGCGCCGTGTCGCCGTCTAAGCGTTCGTGTCCGGTAAAACGTCGCCGCACACACGTTAACCCGTTTTTAGGATTGGTCTTTTATTGAAAAAAATAATTTTTGGGTAAATTTAAAAAAAAAAAAAGCATACAAGTAATGCAGTGGAGCTCGGGAGATGGTGAGGGTAGCTGATTTTGCTTGAAATTGAAAAAAAAACATTTATTCTTTCAAAAAAAAATACTATGATTATTGAAAATTGAAGTCACAGGCATGATTTACTTTGAAATAAAATCTCTCTCTCTCTCTCTCTCTTATATATATATATATATATATATATATATAATAGTAAAACAATCGCAATTTATTGAGAATTATGGGATGAGGGATTTATTTTTGACATGTATATATAGTTATGTTAATAAAAGATTAATTACTAACTTCGAAGGTTATGTTATTGTGAGGGTTATGAGATTGGATAGGTCACTTCGTATTATGTGTTCGCATAAAAAATAAATAAAATAGAATATCGGTGAAGCTCTCAGATTATTGAATTTCTTACAGTATATTCTTTTGCATTTGATCAGTTAAAAAGCTTATATCGTGATTTTTATTTTTTTTATATGAGTTTTAGAATTTAGGTCAATAATCATATTTCTTGAATATTTGATTTCGTTATGGTTGCAATTTAACTTCGACAGGAGTTATATGATTAAAAATAATTATATAATTAACATGGCATTTTTTACAAGATCACCGTGCAAAATAATAATATATTAAAATATTTATTAATCTATAACTAGTTGAGTTATAAAATTAAATCATTCTAGCATTTTATATAATTATAAAAAATAAATAAAGAAGCTCAATTATTTAATACAGATCCTAAGACACTTCATTGTGTACTTGCATAATTTGATTACATCTCTGCTTTTCTATGGACAAAGTTTTTGGCCTGTTTATAGGGATGTAATGGGATTTTTCATAGGACTCGTAGGTTATTTGCAAATTGATTAAGGACAGTTTTATATATATGTTTTACACAGCTGAATTTCATGGAAGCCATTTGAAGGCAAAAAAGAATCAAAGGCGAATATAGCTCGTGTAATTTCATTTTTTACATGTAATATAATTACTTCATTGTCTTTAAAAGACAAGAAAATTAAAGGTTGAATCATAGGGTATTTTACTATTTTTTTCTCATGCTTTTTTTATCATACTATATTTAGATTTAGAGAAAATTAGTATTTTTATTATTTTTTTTATAATTTTATTATTTGATATTAGAATACTGGATCTGTAATTTTTTTTTTATAAGGTTATCTTAGATCACATTTCATTAGATTAACCAAATGTGACTCTTCTTTTTTCAAGTGCTATATTTATTTATTTAGCTTTGATTCTTTTTTTCCAAGTCATTTTATAACAAATCTTATCACAATTTCATGTAATGGTTGGTGGAGTAAACCCAGGTTAACTTAGGGTTTTATTTTTTATTTTTTAAAATTTTTTTTTTCAATTTTATTTTTAATGGTTGGTGGAGTAAACCCAGGTTAACCTAAGGTTTTATTTTTTATTTTTTAAAATTTTTTTTTTCAATTTTATTTTTTAAAATTAGTTAGAGCTTCAACTTTTTTTATTCACTTTCCTTTATTTGATGTTATTCAAGATCATGAATTAGTCAAATTAGCTTAAATTTACTCAAATTATTAATGACCAGATATCTTTTTATATTAAAAAAATTAACTTTTTTCGCTATATATAGTTGAGAAAAAAAAATATAGTAAATGCTAAAAAGAAGTCCATTCCAAAAAAAAATCATAAGGATACATAAACTTGTATTGCATTGATTTTAAATTTGATGATAAATGGGATTGATTATAAAATTAATAGCTGACGAAATATTTATGTAATTTAAATAACAAGCTAGGTAAATAATAAAAAATAAATAGAAGATGATAATTAAACACTTATTAGATGAACGAGCAAGTGATTTTTATAAAAATTAATTTTTTATTTTTATTTTAGATTTATTTTTATTTGGAGATTGATTTGGGCTGTTACAAACCCGCATTTGGATTTTTTTTTTATTTTTTTAATTGAATTTTTTTCAATTAAAAAATAGTTAATTGGACTCCTTTTTCTAATCAAAACCAGAACATATAGTTAAGAACCACAGAGCCCATCAGGTAACCCTTCTACTACTGGCGTTGATAATATTTCCTTAACTACTTCTTTATCGAGAGCACGATACACATTCACCGTGAACTATCTACCTTCCTAACCAATAAAATTGAAGAAGAAAAAAGAACTTCAACTAGGCTTTATCTTGCCTAATTCAAGTATTTCTTCCACTAGCCTTTTATAGTCATGCGATTAGTCTCACACTGATACGAGATGCTCCTTTATTCAGCACAATAAGATTATTGTGAGTCCTGATTGGAGATGGTCCTTTAAGATCTTGAAATTATTGTAGTAATTCTTCCACCATAGTATAAAGTAGCTTAATCAATTTCCATTTTCCTATCTTATAAGATCAACCCCTCATGTACTCTTATAAGTTCTTGTAGAAATATTGGGTTGTAATCTATTTTTGAATTTTAAACTTTAATCCTTGAATTTGAACTTTTAACCTATTTTGTTGGAAGTTCATGGTTAAAACAGTGAAGTTGGGTCCAATAAAATTGGCCCAATAACCTTAAGTCACTTGATCCCAAGTAAAATGCCATAAAAAGCTAATCTCTTATCTTAACCTTTCACCTTCATGGTTTTAGGATTTTAGGGTCTCCCGAGTCATTAAGATCTCCGAGAATATTTAAAAATTCCTTCCTCAGTTTAATCTTCAACTTATTTGATCAAATATATCCTCGATCCACAACATTTGTTGTATGGGGTTCACTGTTCATTGTACTTAAAACAAAGCTCTTTATCTTTTTTTTCTTCTAAATTTAGATCTCGATAAGTTTCTGTGTGGGTATAAAAGATTTAGTATAAATCCCAGGCAAAGATTGAAATGGATTTCTCACCTGAGTTCTTGTTGGACTAGATCTCCACAATCTCTTTGCAATAGCCAAATTTTTCTTTTATCCACAGGCAACCACTAAATTATAGAAATTCACCATTCTAACCTCAAATTTAATATTGTCTCTCAATCCTCCAAGAAAATCAATTAAAACGATATGAATTTGAGAGACCCCTAGCCCGACTTCAGTGTATATCAAACTGGATCCTATATATATTAACTATCATTGTTTGTCTTGAGTTTAGAAGGAACTTTATAGGGTCATTATACAAGGGTTTGTTTGTAAGTGTAGTTGTAATTTTTTAAAGTATTTTTTATTTTAAAATATATTACATTAATATATTTTTATTTTTTAAAAAAATATTTTTAAAATTAACGCATTAAAATTATCAAAAACATATAAAAAAATTAATTTTTAATAAAAAATTTAAATTTTTAAAAATATGAATTAGTAAGTTAGTATTTCTAAACGAAGATACAAAGAATTTGAAGAGATTTTACAAAAGCTTCCACACTTGTAAGGACTCTTATCTTCTCCTGTTCTTTTTTTTTTTGTTTTTTTGGATTAACGTGGATGTCCGGGCCAGCTTGCGCGCACCACGACTAATCCCACGGGCCCTGAAGTTAACGACTATATACGCCTCCAGTGGCCATCATATAAGCAATTAAGGACTCGAACCTGATACTACAGAGAGAGCAAACCCCTTAGTTCTAAGTCTTTATCACTTCCACACTTGTAAGGACTCTTATCTTCTCCGGTTCTTGATAACATGGGATTGCCTTCCCTTTCATATAAAAACTGGTTGTACTGTTGTTGGGTATTATGGAAAATAAAAAATTGATTTTCCTTGTGAACCCAACCCATATAAGCAATTAAGGACTCGAACCTGATACTACAGAGAGAGCAAACCCCTTAGTTCTAAGTCTTTATCACTTAGCCACCACCTAAACGATTTATCTTCTCCGGTTCTTGATAACATTTGATTGCCTTCCCTTTCGTATAAAAACTGGTTGTACTGTTGTTGGGTATTATGGAAAATAAAAAATTGATTTTCCTTGTGAACCCAACCAATTAGGTTATCACCATTGAATCGTGGAAATTCCAGACGACTGTATTTGAGTTGAACAAGCTGGTGTTCCTCCCATGGGACCTCCTTATACCCGTGATTATTGTAGATCGACTCTGTAGAGGAAGTAGATGGTAAATTCACCGGCCTTTTTTCCAAAGCCTTAAATAATTGCTTCATCCTTGTTAACATGATTCTCAATTGCTGGTCTGTATCTTCCAAAATATGTTGTTGATCATGCTGTTGTGTGTCTTGTTATTGCTTTATTTTTTTTATTGTTTTCATCAATCGTGAAACTACAGTACCTTCACCATTTTTTTCCCAAGGAATGCCACTTCGATACCAAGTTATAACGAACCCAACTAGAACCATAAGTGAAATGATGAAAGTCCAAACGATAAAGGACTCACTTTTACTGAATTCTCAAAGTTTAAATTAAAAATAATAAAAATTAAAGAAACTTAAAATAAATAAGTTGATTACTTATAACCAAATGAAAAAATAATTTTCTAAACTAAATTTCAAGTTAAATTCAAGGTAACCTGGGCTTACTAGCTCACTTGTTTTATCTAGAAGTCTTTAAATAACATAACGTAGTGGTAAAAAACTTGAAATCTATATAATAAATTTTGAATTTGAGTTAAAGATATGTATTTTTTATAATAACTTGAAATAATTAATGTTTTATTTGCTAAGCTGAATATATAAAATATGCTGAGGTTTCTTTAAATTAAAAAAAAAAAAAGTTGCTCAGAAGCATTTTCCCACCTCCTCAAGCAATTCTGCTTCCTTATTTATTCACATGGCCATGGCTTTGAATTTCAATTAGAGATACGGTAGGCGTTAGTTGTGATTCATCTTAAAACGTGGTCGTTTTCTTGATCTTCTCTCGATTTCTTCATTTACTTGTACTGTGTCGTTTTGTTGAGGAGAAATATCGTCTTACACGCGTCAGCCAATGAAGAAAAGAGCAACCTCAGTCGCCAGCACTTGTCATCTTTCCCAAAGCCTCTTATTCGTGGTTCGTTCGTTCACTTCTTATCTTCTTGTCGACAGGCTCTTCGTTGCTTCTTCTAGCCTTTCGTTTTCCTCAATCCATTCACCTGACTGGTAGAGCAAGCTCTTCCACTTTCAAAGGAGAAAAACTAGAGTCTTCTACCTCCCTCCTGTTCCAGATGACCAAACAATATAATTTTATCATATTATCCTTGGAACAATCCTCTTAACAAAAGACTTTAAAAGCAAACGTTGCATTCTGGACAAAATAGGTACTTTCGAATTGGTCTCCTTTACCATCATCGGAAAATGGGAGAATAAGAACATAATTTCTTCTAATCCATGAAGCTTTCCTCATCCAATTTTTTTCTTGTTGTCCCTTCCAATCTCCTTTGCTTTATGGAGTCCCCCTCTGCTAATCCGTCCCATTCTTTGTTTTTTTTTTAAGGAAGGATCCTTTTATAGAACAGGGATAATCAGTGGTCATTTTGGAAACACTAGATTCTCAGCAACAATAACACAGAATTCTCAACATGCAATCCCAAAGAGTACGGAAATCAATCTTCAAGTATTGATTAAAACCAGTTGATACGTAGTCGTCAAATCCTCATGTTACAAGCAGTCGTTGTTTGAACACCAGCCCCAGCAAACATGAATACGAGCATTACTGGCGAGGTTGGTGGGCGTTGCATCTACCTAACTAATAAGATTTCATTTGCATTTACAGCTCTTAATTTCTCCATTTAATATTGTAGAAAACTACGTGTCAAGGTCTCAAGCTTGCTGCACAGCCCACCAACAAGGAGATTTGTTCTCCTAAAACTAGTTGGACTCTTCATTGCATCCTTTTCGCCATTTTTTTAAAACTACCATGGTATTTTTAATTGAGTTAATCGAGAGAGAAAAGTTCTGCGTCGGAAGGTGTTTGGGTTGGAACTGTGATTTGTTCCGACCACGATAAATTAATCGTTTGATAAATATTTAAAATATAGATTTTAGAGAGGAATCACATTGAAAATTAAGTTTGTATTGACAGTTTTGTGAACAAAAAATTGCTACTTTCAATTTACTTTTGCCCGCGCTCCCAAAAGAGGGGAAAAACTTAAAGGCCTACTAAATTTCTTGTTTGCTTCGTTCCTTCTCAGCTAAAATGAGAGTATTTGATTGGCAATTATTATTAAAGTATACTATTAAATAGATTTATCTGGCACTATTTACGTGGAGAATATCATATGAATTAATTTATGAGTTACTATTCTGTGAATTTTTTTTTTTTAAATCTAGTGTAATGAATTGATTTTATTTATATTGTTCATGTCATGTCATGCAAACGTGAACAATATTTTTTATTTTTTTAAATAATTAGTTTAAGATGAATTAAAATTATGTATACTATAATTTTGATTTTATTTCTAATAATATTTTATTTTATTTTATTACATGTTCAAAAAATTATGAAAATTATAGTTATTGTTGGATGAATTTTGTATGTAATGGAATTGTAGATAATTTAATAAAATAATAAAAAATATTTTATATAAAATATGATTTATTTCATGATATAATAACAATAGTTAAATCTAAAATATTTAAATTAAAAATCATAAATATTAATATATTTTTTTAATTTATTTTATAGCTTCAATTTCAAAAGCATTCTTAATCAAACATATTAAATTATTTTTTATTCAATCTCAATTTCAACCACAATTTTAACCAAACATGTATTTTTTTAAATTAATCTTCATTAAAAATACTTTTTATAAAATAATTTTTTTCAAACCACAATAATAACAATTACCACAATACTAAAAACCATCAATAATCACACCCACATGTGTATCATGATAAAATTTCTTTCTTGTAATTTAATTGATACCCAACATGATAGCATAGATACAAGATTCATTCATCTTTCGAAAAGCATATACCTTTCCCTTCTCGTTTTGTTAGTTAATGGTTAATTTTTTGAATTAGGCCATGTTGGATCAAATTCTGAGCACATATAGCCTTGTACAAGAAACGGTCTGGTAGTAGTTGATTACATTTTCTGGGCCTGGAATTTTAGCTTCTACAATAAAACTGGGTAAGAGATGGAGCCGCGAAGGATCTGGCATCAACATGTTGTTGTTTTTTTAATTAATATTAATGTTCAGTCTAGTTTGTATATATATTAATTAATTTTATAAATTTTAAAGTTACTAATCATATAAAGTTTTTAATATATTTAAAATTTATAAAACTTAAACTAGTAATATTTATATAATAAATCCGGAACAAATATTCTGTATTTGGAAAAGTGAAAATGATTTTCTCATGTAATTCGTAGTCAACGTCTACAAGTTTCCGTCCAGCATTTCTATCTGCCTAATAAAATTCCTATCCAAGAAGGCTTCTCTTAATTAAGAGAAACGCCGATGATAGCTGCTGCTATAATTGTGACTGTCGAAGTCAAACCATGCTAGCTGTGGCATTCACAATCTAGCACGCATTGCATGCATTAAATGTCACTACACTCTGTATTTTTTATTATTATTTTCTTGAGACATGCCCTAACTGATAAAGCTTTAACTAGGAAATGTTTTCAAGAACCTTGTTTGTAAGTTCCAAGTTAACCTCTGCCGTCATCAGAAATGCATGATATTGCTCCACCTTTGTCTTTCCTAGGAAGCAAGGGATAAGTTGAACTCCAAAATCCCACTTCAAGCTCAACTTTATATGAGAGAGCTATTAGTTCCTTGGCTGAACTAGGGATAATGATGGCCAGTGTTGAGTCAGAGCTGGTTTTTTCACGTACCTGAACCCGATTCAATATATCAAAATAAATAAATCAAAATATTGATATCAAGTTGAAAAAAAAATAAACAAAATTTCAATGAAGAATCTTGAATTGTAATTTTTTTTAAATAAGTTTATTATAAATCATTTTTCATCAAACCAGTTGTGAATTAATACCATAAACTTCAATTTAAGATGTATATTGAATATTTTCTAGCGAGGAAAAAAAAACCCACCTCTTAAAGTATATCAATTTATATTAGAGCCTCAAAGTTTTTTTTTTAAAAAATTAAGACAGTACAGAAGTTGAATTATATATTATTTGAACCCCTATTACTTTTCAATTCAGGCGTTTATTTATCCGAATAAAATCATAAATTAAGTAAAAGCATTTCTTTATAGAAAGATAATAATTGAGAATTTAAACTCGATATACATTGAAACAATAAAAATATAACTTATACTTTAAAATTTCCATTACTTTTTTATTTTAATTTCAGGATAATTTTTTCTAAATTTAATTTCAATCAATAAAAAAATATAAATTTTTTAATGAATATAAAATTAATAATCTTTCGTGTTTAAAGATAATAGAAATTTTACAAGTAATAATAACAGCAGTAACACTACAAAATGACGATGCAGTTAAACTATCAAAAATATTCTTTGTCGATAACTTAGGGCATCCAAGTGATTGAAACAGTAACATCGAGGATTTCTAGCTAGTGGACAAACAAATCTAAAAACTTAATGGAAAAAAATTGCTAGCGTGTCGGCCAATAAAAACACATGGTACTGTTAAACGCTTCAAGACTCCAACTACTTCATCTATAATCAATGGAAAAAACTTGCTAGTAGGCACCTGTCTTCCTTGTAACAACACTCAACGACCTTCATTTTAATGACGCCCCGGCCGCATTTATTTTCTAGTCGCCAATAATTAATACTGAGGCAGCCAGTGCACTGCTAGACCTCTCTCCGGTCCTGCTTCAACTCTGAAAGCCTCTCTTTCTTTAACAAAAACACAAAAAAAAAAAAAAAAAACTTGATTTTTTTTTAACAAAAACGTTTTCCACCAGTAAAAATAAACTGGGCATCGGCAGATGCAAATGTGCTGCTGAGTTTGCTCTTGTGAGAGATCATAAATGTCTTGAATACGAGAGGCTGCGTGGCCGTTGAAAAAAGATAGTCATGAATGCACTAGCTTTGTATACGGGTAAGTGTAGTTGTGAAACTGGCTTTGTTAATATCTAACCATTAATCCTGGTCGCATGTGAATTCTGGCGAATATTATTAGACGAGTTTTTAACTTTACTCTTGGCCTGTTAATTGAACAAGATTGAGTTGGAACATCAAATCTCGGCTTGTCTGTTCAACAAGACTGAGTCGAAAAGGCAAGCCATCATACGGTAACGTGTGAGAATTTTCTTTATGCGTTGGAGAGAATATGGGCTCATTTGTCATAATTAAAAAAGAAAAATGGCAAAATTAATTTTTCTGATATGGTTGTTTTTGTATTACTTAAGAAGTTTCTGGTTGGACTTCACAACTCAAAGCTGAGTTTTAAATCTATCTTTCTTGATTATATTCAATCTAAACAATACCACCAAACTTAGTTGAAGTTAGGCCACCAGTAAGAAACTAACAATCGATGGAATGGTTCGCCGAGACATGGTTCCAGGAAGAAAAGGAGTCTTTTTCTACTTCTACAATAATATATTTTTTTCTATTTTAGCCTTATAATTTATAAAAAAAGATTTTACCCTTGACTTTTAAATAACTGAAAAAAAAAGTTTTTTTACTCGCTAATTTTCCAAACCAAGTACCAACTGAGCTGACAACCTTTTTTTTCCCAACACTGTAAGATATCGTAACCTAGGCAGCCACAACAAACCACAAAATGCATTCCCAGATAAATGTTTAGTTAAAGGAATTAAAAAAAGGATAAATTAAATTAAAAAACCACGTGGACCACTTGTGGTCCACAATGTTTCGTGTTTGATGGACAAAGTCCTTCCATGGCAGTCAGTTACTGAATGTAATATTCATCGACATGTCATGAATTAAAGGTCAGTGTCACGAATTAACTTCTCCCATGTGGCATTTAAAAACCGGCGTGCAGTTGAAAGGGTCGAAACATGTACTTTTTAGTTTTTACCGCTAGAATAATTGCCGAGCCACCGGGGTTGAGAAGGGCGAGGGGAGTTGACTGGCATCGCATTTTTCATTTTAACTTCGGCTATGCTTATTTTAAAAAAAAAAATTAAATTTTTTTTTATTTTTATTTATTATTAAAAAAATTAATTGAAAAATACTTTTCAGTTAAAGAAAAATTTAGCTTGATTTTTTTAAAAATATTTTCCTAAAAAATTTGGATGGAAAACACTTTTTGAAAGTTATGAAAAATTTAAAAATGTTATATTATTTACTGATTATATCAAATTTGATTCTCAAAAATTTTGATTGTTATATATATTTTGTTTTAGATATTAATTTTCAATTTTATCTTTTAAAATTTAATTTTTATGTTAACTTTAATCCTTATTTTTATAATCCTTATTTATTTTTTCCCAATTATTTTTTTATTGAAATTTTTTATCTATCGAATTGAGTCTTCATTCTTTTGATTGTTACTTATTTTATTTAAAATAATTTATGAAATGTTAATTATTATTATTTTAAATTCTTCATCTTTTATTTTTTTATTTTTAGATTTGATCTATGTTATTTTTATTATTATTTATTTTATTTGAGATAATTTAAAAAATTATATTTTTTTTCAATTTCCTTCTCATTCAACTTTTTTATTTTGTAAGATTTATTTCTCATTATTTTAATAAATTTGAGAAAAATAAAATATGAATAAATTATTTTTCAGCTTATTTTTCATAATATAATCAAACACTAGAATGCATTTTTTAATTTATTTTTCATTACACTGCTAAATATAAAAAAATAATTCACTTTCTTAAAATTTATTTTCTAAATAAAACTACTTTTCAATAAATAAACATATCTTCCTTCCTTGTATATCATATTTTGAGAATGTGTAAAGTGCAGACTGTTCTATTTTATCAACTTTTTGAAGTTGTGTTACTAAGTCGGAGCCTCTAGTTTTTGTGGTAGCCTCTTTTTATCCATGCCAGGGAAGTTATAGCAGCAATGGAGCTTTTTTATCAAACCATGTGCATGGTAGTGGAATGCACTAGATAGGTAAACAACTTGGACGTCTTAAATGAGTAGAAAATAGAAGAAGTATACATGCTTCATGTGCCTAAGCACTGATTCAGCATGTCACAGCCTCACTCTTCTCTGAAAAACATTGCAAGCATTGTTCAATCGTTAACAGTACAGGTCCATGCGAATCCAAAATTCCACATAGCACGGGTTTCCTACTGTATATTCAACAAATCGACACATGCACTTGGGAGTTTGGACCCTCCCTCATCGTCTTCGAGCACTTTCTTTTCAGTTCTAGCTGCTGTGGATCATTCATGGGGTAATTTGAAGCAAACCCAATTTTACGTTTTTATTTTATTTTTTTATTGGTGTGTAAAATCGCGTTTGGACTCGAGTCAATTGCGCAACAGAAGGGAAGTTTTTTCTTCTGCTACTGGTTATCGAACACAAGATATTACGTGCAAGTTTTGATTGCACAGCGCCGCCCTGTTACTGAAGAAATAATTAATAGTGGTAACTTTTGCTGTTAACCATTCTGTGCTGTTGAAAAACAGTTATCTGTGATTGGAGGCACGTGATCATAAGATAGTGTTTGCAGTGATGCACGGGATAATGGAGATAAGTACTGTACATAAATCTAACATGTTTAGGGATAAATTACAAATCTGACATCTTTTTGGGATAAATTGGGCATTTAGGAAACAAAGTTAAAAAAAAATAACAAAAAAGTTTTTGGCTAAGCACAATTTACCCATGTCACACTTTAAATATGCCACGTAGTCGACCTGTATGCCTAACCGGTCAATCAATTTACAATAGTCAATGGAACTAATTGATCAATTTACAATAAACAATGGAACTAATTGATCGGGTTATGGAAATAAAAAGAAAAATCTTAAAATTATTAAAATTAGGGTTTCTTGATGAAATTTTTGGATATTTAAAAATTGAATGATCTGCGTAGTGATAGTATCACTGCTATAAAAAAGACAACATTGCAAAAGTCTCAGAAAAATTTAAACTTAATTTAATAATCAAATAAAAAATTATAATTTTTTTAAGTTGTTATTTTAGTCCACATTATTAAACCTCTCTTTAGCATAAATATGTCTTATTGGTATATAAATATTTTTGTTAAAATATCTATATAATTTATTTAAAGTATATTTTCATTTAGTTATAATGAACTCATAACTGATTGTCCATAATCATTTACTATTGTTAAATAGTAATTTTTTAAAATTTTAATTATAATTTTTTTTATTTGTTTATAAATTAGACAAATAAGTATATTTTGACTCAAAAAAAATACATAAAAAAATATAAAATTATAATTTTTGTGTAAAATATTCAGACAATTGAGGTAAAAACTTAAAGCTTGATAATATTATGATTTTAAAACATGAAATGATTAATCTGTCCTATTTAACCAGGTCATTTTGAAATGGTATTATTTTGCTAAAGTTCCACATTTCCTGTGTTAATTTTACAAAAAAAAAAAAAACTCAGTCTTCTGATTACCGGGGTAAAATTGCTTTTTTTTTAAAAAAAAAAAAAACTGTAATTGTAGTGTTTAACCTTTTATTTTATTCAAGTGTCTCACTTTTTCTCTAACCTATTTGAGTGATTAATTTTTTTTCTTATTTTAGTAAATCTCATCACCTAGCTGGCATGACTGATGTGATCTAACATGTGTTTGTTTACCATTGACACATAGCACAAAAAAAAAAGAGTCTTGTTTAAAATCACTGAGAATATATATTAACTAATATACTAAACGAGCTAGAGCTGTTCCGTATAAATAGTAGCGCGGCTTACAATTATTATTTTTTTCATTTATTTAGCTGATCTTTCATTTTTTAGAGTGATTTTAGAATGGAAGGGTTGTTAGGTGTTTTCTTCAGGTTTATATTATATTTGAGGGGTGTTTTAAGGTAAAAAAAAAAAAACCCTGGAAATTAGGCTGTAAAATCCAAAAAACATGCATCTCGATTTTTCAGCCGCTAAAAGTGATAAAAAAAGATCAGTCAGCGATCAGTCACCCACCTTAAAAAACAAAAAATATAGGAGCAGACGACACTTCATGAAGGAAAAAAAAACCAAGCGTGCGGCATGATCTCTTAATTTATTTTTGTTTTTTTTTTCCTATTCATTTTATTAAGTGTTTCTATTTAAACATTGATTTGTATAATTTATTTTATTTTGTTTTTAAATTGAATCAGTTTTATTTTCTAGAAAGTGACTTGATCATTTTACGTTGCCTTTTAGTTGTATAATAGTTTTTTTTTTTAAAAAAAAAATACTAGTTTGACTTGTCTTTAATTTTTATCTTCTTATAATATTCTAGATGAATTAACTGTATTTGTAAGAATCTTTTATAAAATATATATAATTTGTTATTAGCAATAACGACTGGCCGCAAAAATAAAATTAATTAAAAATCTTCTTCGTGCTAAAAACGAGTTGACATTGTTTGCGTTTTTTTTTTCTCATTTAAAAATAATCTTAAATTCAATCCTTAAAATTAACTAGTATTGCAAAACACACGCGTTTTCACATTATTCGAGGCTGAGTATAAAATAATGGATCAGCAGTTAGTGAATTGTATGTTAACTCAAAGAGGCTGGGTATAAAATAATGGATCAACAGCTGAGATTAGTCGTGGTGCGCGCAAGCTGGCCCGAACACCTACGTTAATTTAAAAAAAAAAAAAAAAATGCCACTAAACCGCACTGCACTCGAGGCTATGTTCTAATGTTAAGAAAAAATTTGTTTTTTTTTTATATTCAGGTTTGAATTTTTTTTCATGTATGTTTATTACTCTTTCTATGTTTTATTTATTTACTAGACTTATAAAGTATTTATTAAATTTAAAAATTAATTATGATACTCTTAATTTAACCCAAATATTTTGAGTTATATATATAAAAAAATGCCACTAAACCTTGTGCTCGGAAAATATTATAAATTTTTAATTATTTATCATAAAATTAGACGAGAAATGAGAAATTTTTGAGAATTCATTGACATTTTAATGTTTTCATTGTTTTCTTCCTTTGTTTTCTTTATGAAATTTTCATCGTTATATATACACACACACACGCACACGTTTTTTCATGATCTAGAGGCATTTAACAGTCTTGGATGATGGAATGCCCTGTATAAATAATATAAAATAAAAGATTAACAACTCAAGTAAACAAAATAAAAGGTCAGACACCACCAGAGCCAAACAAAATCAAACAAGAAAATTACTCTTCCTGTATACGTTCTCCTTAAAGTAAAAAAATAGCACTACTATTCGTTTATTTATTTTAGAAACAATAGGGAAGTAAATCACACTTCCCCTTAGAGTCAAGGTGAAACTTCTCTGCCACCTGGAGCTTTTTTCCACGGCCGCTGGTAGCTGCAACTGCCCTGTCAATAAACGAACATATTCAAATCGGGGTTTTAAAAAAGAATCGGGGAGCTGTATACGAAAATATCCATCAATTTATTTTGTGGTATCCTTAAAAGCGCAGCTTTTCACAAATCTAATGACGGAACACTTGGCCACTGTTTTGATAAAGAAAAAATGAAGATGGTAGGGACTTAGGTCGTCTTTTTTATTTTTTATTTAAAAAATTTAAAAATTTATTTTATTTTTTAATTTATTTAAAAATAATTTATTTTTAGTATTTTCAAATCATTTTGAGATTTTAAAATTAAAAATAATTTTTTTAAAATTAAAAATATTATTGAAAAGTAATTATAATTATACTGCTAAATAAATTTTTAAACCACGTATAAAATATAAAAAATTTATTTCAAGATTTTTATAAAAATAAATTTATTTTATATTTTTATTTTTTAGTAAAGTAAATTTATCTTTTATATTTTGAGACATTAATAAAATATAATCTAATTTTTTTTATTGAAATGTATCCTTCAACGTTACGTTGCGAGGGGAAAAAAACAGTGGCATCAACGAGCGTCGTTTAAAAGCTAGAAATTAAAGGACGTGGAATGAGAATTTTAGACATGATAGTGATGTAATATAGAGATATTTTAAAAACACGTAGCGAACTATCATATCACCACACGGTTTTTTATTTTTTCGCAAGCACACCGAATAAATGCAGCTGTACCAGACAAACACGTTATAAGAGCAAAACTCCTCCAGGCCTAGTTTTGTAATTTCACATGCCAACGCTCTCATTTAAAACGGGACTTCCCTCTCCTCCTTCAGCTTCACGTCTCTGCAAAAAGAGAGGAAAGGAGAGGTGACGCTGGGAGAGAGAGAGGTCTTGAAAACAGAGTTTAGAGCGAACAGTTACCATGTCGCCAACGAAACCGGCAAGAAAATTTCCGCCGATTACGGCCTGTAAAGGCACGACGCACCAATCGATAGCAGCGGATCTTGATGGCACACTACTTGTGTCGAGTAGCTCGTTTCCATACTTTATGCTTGTTGCTGTTGAAGCTGGAAGCCTCTTGCGTGGTCTTGTTTTGCTTCTTTCACTGCCTATCGTCATCGTGTCTTACCTCTTCATATCTGAAGCCTTGGGGATACAAATATTAATCTTCATTTCTATGTCTGGGCTCAAGATCCGTGACATTGAACTTGTTTCACGCGCTGTATTGCCTAGGTAATTGAAATTTTAATTGCTTAATATCTGGCTTTAATTGAATTAGCTAATTGCTGTTCAATACTAAGTCTTTTTACTACTTCTGGAGTCACTTAATCTCAATAAATACTCTATTCATAATTTTTTTAACAATTTTACTGACAAAAAAAACATCAAGTGAGCTTGACATGGATTTTGAAGCCTTTTTGGTGAAGAAAAATACAAAGGTCAGCAAACTAGTCACCGGCTATGTAAATTCTGTGGTCAGTGGTGCTCCCGCATAATAATAACTCCCTTTGATCCTGGCTTAATAAACTTCCCTTGCTATTCATGTGAATGGACCCTGCATTTTCTTGCGGGTCGAGTCTGCTTTTAATGAAATTGTTTTTAGATTAACAATATTTGGTTTTTGGGAGTGGTTTTATCATCAATGCTAATTAACTGAGTTTGTTATCGTGTAGGTTTTATGCTGCAGATGTTAGATCGGAGAGTTATGAGGTGTTTGAAAGGTGCAAGAGAAAGGTGGTGGTGACAGCAAATCCAACTATAATGGTTGAGCCTTTCGTGAAGGATTTTCTCGGTGGAGATAAGGTTTTGGGCACGGAAATTGAAGTGAACCCGAAGACCAGGAGGGCTACAGGATTTGTTAAGAAGCCTGGTGTTCTGGTGGGCAAGTGGAAAAAATTGGCCGTTTTAAAGGAGTTTGGAGAGGAAGCACCGGATCTTGGTATTGGTGACCGAAATACTGATCATGATTTCATGTCCATTTGCAAGGTTTGTGCTTTAATTATCTTACCTTTCCAAATTTAATAATACCATAATTTTGCAAGTCGAATATATGGCACAGGGAACTTTATCCTCTTAATTGTTCATATGTAATCACTAAAACATTTCTGCATTTGTCGTATAAAAAATATGATGACCTTCTTGCCAATAAACTAATCACATGATATAGAAGAAGGTCAATTGTCATAATCATCCCAGTATTTATCTGGCAAGTAACCAAACCATGCAAGTAAGGCATAATTATCATTAAGCATCTCTCTCATGATGGTATCGCACGAGAGAGGAGATTGGTGTGCATGTTGGCGTTTCTAATGAGATGATGTTAGAATCTTTTTCATTTTTATTAAAGCATAACTTACTATTTGTTGTATTAAAATCATTCATACATGTTTGTGTTATTTGTAATTTCCTTTGCTGCCATTTTAGAATCTTGTTTCTTTGATAAAGATGTTAGTGGTAAATGGCGAGGTCAATCAGGAAAAAATGGCGAAGTCAATTGTCTCCTTGAGCTAAATGTCGGGAGTAAAATGGAAAATTTAGTCTTGAAAATAAATAAAAACAAGTGATCAGATTTGCCGAGGGCTGGCTGGAGTCTTAAATTCACGGGACCCGCAATCTTAACAATCCAACTACCCACCGGCGTACGGCTGCCAGCTAAACGATTAGGTGGTCCACTACAAGCATTTAGCTTTCTTATTAAAATCGGGCCGATAGCCGCTGATATAGTTGAAGAGTATTTGGGCTTGATTTATAGTGGGTCTATCTTCAATCGCCTCTAGACTCTACAATTGGTTCTGTTTTCTGAGCAGTTTGCTCTTGCTCTGTGCTGCTGGCCCAATCTTAAAGTTCGTATAAAATCCGATATGGTATTTTTTTAAAAGGGTATCGGTGATATATATATTTTTTTTATTTCAATTACGAGTAGAATTGAAATTTAAAGCCTCGCTCTTTCTTTTCTGATAGGAGAGTGCAGGGAGATAAGTGGGTAGCCAGAAGCAATGAATTAAGTACAAACTATCTGGGAAATGGATAAATTTTAAGTTATCGGATATAATTTCAATCCGTTCATATAAATATAGCGATATAAAATTTGCATCGAATTATAACTAAAATATATTCTTAATAGTAATGATACCTCTATATCTATTATCGTTATTGCTGCTATTTGGTTTCTAACACATATTTACCAAACACACACAAGTGACACACACACACACACACACATGAACGGATTGAAATTACATCCGATAGCTTAAAATTTATCCATTTCCCAGATAGTTTGTACTTAATTCATTGCTTCTGGCTACCCACTATATATATATATTCTCGGGAAATGAGTGTTTCCATCTGGTGCTTCCTAACTTGTGATAAACAGGAGGGCTACATGGTGCATCGCAGCAAATCAGCGACTCCACTACCGCGGGATCGTCTCAAAAATCGTATCATCTTCCATGATGGCCGTCTTGTTCAACGTCCAGACCCACTCAATGCCTTGATCACCTACATTTGGTTGCCGTTTGGATTCATCCTCTCCATCATTCGCGTCTACTTCAACCTCCCACTCCCAGAACGCATCGTACGGTACACATACGAAATGCTTGGCATTCACCTGGTCATTCGTGGGACCCCACCTCCTGCCCCATCACCTGGGACCCCAGGAAATCTCTATGTTTGCAATCACCGTACAGCCCTGGATCCAATTGTCATAGCCATAGCACTTGGACGCAAAGTCTCGTGTGTTACATACAGCGTAAGCCGTCTCTCGAGGTTTCTTTCACCAATCCCAGCCATCGCTTTGACTCGTGATCGCGCGGCTGATGCTGCAAGAATATCATCCATCCTTCAAAAGGGTGATCTAGTGGTGTGTCCGGAGGGAACCACTTGTCGTGAGGAGTTCTTGCTGCGATTTAGTGCATTGTTTGCAGAGTTGAGTGATAGGATTGTGCCCGTGGCAGTCAATTGTAAACAAAACATGTTTTATGGCACGACCGTGCGTGGTGTCAAGTTCTGGGATCCTTATTTTTTCTTCATGAACCCGAGGCCAACTTACGAAGTGACATTCCTTGATCGCTTGCCAGAGGAAATGACGGTCAAGGCTGGTGGTAAATCTTCGATCGAGGTGGCAAACTATGTGCAGAAAGTGTTGGGTGAAGTGTTAGGATTCGAGAACACTGGGTTGACCAGGAAGGACAAGTACCTGTTGCTTGGTGGGAATGATGGTAAGGTCGAGTCAATGTACAATGCCAAAAAATAAAAGGCTGGTTCGTGATTTAACAAGGGAACTCTGGTTAATGGAGGAGTTGTTTGGAGGGCTCTTAGCGATCTGGTGCTTTCAAGTCATTGTTTGAGGAAGAATTTAGGTTGTGTCATGCGATATAAAGTGGTTTTTGTATCTATTTCGAAGTTTAAAATTGAAGAATTTAGGTTGCCAAGAATTGCTTCTTGGTCAAATGCTGATATTAATACTATTATCGTCTTGATTGTTATTTCGGGTTTTTTACTGGTACGAAAATCTTTGACATGCATCGTCTCATTTCGGTGTTCTATTTCAGAAAATTATAATATATAAAATAATATACTGAAAATATTTATTATCGATGAATCCCATCTCTCTGTTCATATATAACACCTAGTTATTTAAGCATGTAATTATTTGCCAAATATATCGTTGATAAATCAACACATTTTTTTGAAAAAAAAATAAAAACCAAATACATAATATAAATATATTGGTAAATTACTTATGGTCACTTAAAAAACTGTTACTATTCAAATCAATAGATTATTTTTTCAAAATATCAATTAATGAGATTTAATAAATAATAATTTGTTATAATGATTTTGTCACGTTCAGGTGTTGTTATCAGACCATAGCCATCGCAAATCATTATATGTGAATGAAAGAGTTTTGAAGGAGCCCAAAAGAAAATGAAACCTGAGTGATATATGGGCCACAATTCAAGCAGAGTCCACTGGAGCTCCGTCAACCACAACAAGTCAAGCACCGTTCCAAAAAACATGATCGCCAGAGGACAGCTGGCCCTTGGGAATTCATTTTCTAATGCAAGAAAAAGAGGTTAAAAAAAGGCAGCCTATAAAATATGAAAATAATTTGGAAGAAATAGTTCTTTTAAAATATATAATGTGGTTGAGAATTTATTAAATATGATGCCTTAGCGAAGATTCCC
Source organism: Populus euphratica (assembly GCF_000495115.2). Taxonomy (NCBI): domain Eukaryota; kingdom Viridiplantae; phylum Streptophyta; class Magnoliopsida; order Malpighiales; family Salicaceae; genus Populus; species Populus euphratica. The sequence continues at coordinate 4,825,658 of NW_011499846.1, forward strand.
CTCGTCACATCGCCACAATTTAAATATTTTCCACGTGTTAAAATCATGAAATTCCACGTCCTTCACAATCATTTCCATTCGCTAATCTCCAATAATAAAAACACCATCATCTCCATTTATTGGCAACTTTTCCGGTGATCCGAGAACTTTTGCGATGGAGAAATAGCCGCCACACACGTTCTTGATTTTTTTTCATTGAAAAGTATTTTTATAAAAATTAAAAAATTTATTTGAATTTTTTTATAATGTTTTACACTGTTTAATGTGTTAATATTTAAAATAAGTTTTAAAATTAACATTCCAAAATCACCATAGTACCATCCCTTATTTACAAACTCTAGCCAGAAAAATCCACATCCATTTCCACTTGCATGGAGGGGTATCTAAATAATTCTGGCAGTTTCTATCGGGAACCTCTCCTTCACGAGGATGACATGACACGTGTCAATCTCTCCACCCTCATTTCCGTGCATATACACCACTGAGATTTTTCCCGCTTTTGAAAAATAAATAAATAAATAACCGTCGAGAAAATCTTCAGTCTGGTTATCCTCTCTGGACTAAAGACCAGAGCTTGGCAAGAAGAAACTAAAATACGGTGTCTTATTTCGAAATTCAACCTTCCATCTTCGTGCTCTCGAATGCTATAGTTCTCTGCTAGCTCCGGTCAGATAGTTAAAGGTTTTTGAGCAATGGCTATCGGTGGTTTCATTTCGAACCGGAATTTCGGTTCTTTTATAGGCTCAGGTGGGCTTTCTTTCTTTCTTTCTTAACTTAAACCTCTGTTAGTCTATTTTTCATTTTTTTAACTTATCTTCACTTTTATCTGTTCAATTTTTTTTTTTTGGTATTTGTCGCGTGAGGAGTTTGGAACTGCATTTTTTTAGTATATTTTTGCAAGCTTTAATTTCCTGCTATGAAATGCGATGCCTTTATTTTACTGATTTAGAATTTTGTAACTGATTTTTTTTTGGGGATTTGAATTCTAATTTGAAGCGGAGAAGAAAATTATTGAGAGAAATCTCTACGTAATATATTTACATGTGTGCATGTGTAATCAGCTTGAAATCAAGTTGCATGCAATTAGTTATTGATTTTTTTCTGCATATTTATTATTGATCAGGGATGAATTTTGTCTATATGTTTCGATTTACAACTAAATTATGTGAAGTTTTTAGAATACTTATCAATGCAGCATTTCCTTTTTTCAGAATTTTTTGTGCATGCAACTCTGTCTCAGCAAGTTTAATCGATTTGTATTTCGTTACAAGTTTGTTTAGTTTATTTAAGATAATGAAAATTAGAAATTAAAGATTGTCTTGGCTTTGTTTAGTGACTTCTATCTAACAGCTTTTGGAACATATTTTCTAAATTATTTTATAATTAAAGCAGCATTTATTGGTGAAGTTTAAAATGATGCTGTTTATTTATTCATTAGTAGCTTTGGAAAATCCGCCGCATCAGATTAGGTCTGGTACTCTGACAGGACCGATCAGATTGTGACGCATCAACTATAATGGTGGGTCGAATATGATATGTGCTGTGTGATGGATTCTTGCGGGTCCTCATTGTTTTAGAAGAACAATTTTAGGGTTTTTTTTTGTCGTTTTCTTTTGCGGAATACTTGAACTTGAGTCTAGCAAGGAATTGAGACTATAGCATGCCAATTGAATTATAACTCATTTGCTTATATAAACAATTGATTCTAACTATTTGATGCTTGTTGAGTTGGTTAGCTGCCCATTTTTCCTTTACCTTATAGCACCATCTGCTGCTTTTGTTTTCTTCAACGTTAAATTGTGCATATAGCTGAAACTTTATGTTAAATGCTGCTTGATCAAAACTCTTTTAAATTCTATCTGCATCGATATGGTTTTCAAGGGGAACCAGTTTCATTGAGTTTATGATATTGTCAGGCAAAGTTTTCCCAACAGGAAGAGCCATTTCACGTCATAGGGGAGAGCGAGCAGGCATTGCTTGTGCACGGTATGCACAGGGCAGCATCTTCTATGAAAGCTTACATTGCCAAATGGCTAATGGTTTCACTTCTGGATCCTCATGTTCCTCATTTCTTCAAGTTGCTGGTCATTTCGATGAAAATTTTTTGAAACCATTAGCCACTTGTCCCCAGCAAAGAAGAGGAAGATGCAAATGTTATCTCTCTGCAGATCCCTCACTAGGCAGTTGGCTTCGACCAAACAAAGGGAAATGCCAGCATTTCAATCATGTCAAGGCCATTAGAACACGTACTTATTATAAATCTGAGGAGTATGACATAACAGAACCAGCAGGTGTCGACTCCATGAAGGCAGCAGAGGGGTCAAGTGAGGTTGTTTTAGTATCTTCTTGGTGGGAACAGGTTCCAAAGAGATGGGTGATTGTACTACTCTGTTTTACGGCCTTTCTCCTATGCAACATGGACCGAGTGAGCACTTCTTTTAGGTTTTCCTTCTTTTTTTCATGTCACAGAGGTCTAAAGTTTCTTGATCAAGTAAACATGTTTCATATTCCGTGTGTCAGAGCTAAAACCTTCAGGAAGTTAGGTACTTTATTTTTCAAGTAGCTTAACATTCATTTTAGTCGCAAGGTGCCTCAAGCTGCCCTGAGCAATTCAAAGTATCACTGAACTACTTTTGAATTGACACTTAGTTGAGCTATACAAGTTATTTATTGTACTTTGAACCTGTCATCTGAACGTGCTACTTTATTCAAATTCTAATTGTAGGTTAACATGAGCATTGCCATACTTCCCATGTCACAAGAGTTCAAATGGAACAGTGCAACGGTTGGTTTAATTCAGTCCTCATTTTTCTGGGGCTATCTACTGACTCAGGTATGCTCTGGAGAACAAGACTATGTAAGAGATACATAAAAAATGACTGTTTTTATTGCATTAGCATGCACTCGTGGTTATAATTGATCTGCACTTGTTTCAAAGTATACTTATGTTTTCCCATCTCAAGAACCAGGAACTGGAAAAAAATTCTCCCAGTTCAGTATCTAACCTTAAAACTTCATTTTTGTGGCATATAGATTGTTGGGGGCATATGGGCAGATAAAATTGGTGGAAAGCTAGTTTTGGGTTTTGGAGTGGTTTGGTGGTCGATGGCTACAATACTGACTCCTATTGCGGCAAGAATTGGGCTTCCGTTTTTGCTTATCATGCGAGCTTTCATGGGGATTGGAGAGGTTGGTTTATTTGTATTTTTTCCGACATAATTCTAATATTTATAAGCATTTTGATACTGCAAAAAGAAGAAAAACTCGATTAGATGAATGATTTTAAACTCGGCATCCATTATGAAATTTCAATCCTGATTTCACTGCTCTTCCCTCTCTGTGATTGCTATATTGTCTTAAGCTAATATAGTGTGATACTTTATCTGTTAATTATTTTTTGGTTCTTAAAAAAGAAAAGGAAATGGGAATTTTATCTCTTAATTTGATTTGTTTTAATCAACTCATTTGCATTCAAAAGGGTGATGTTAGCTGTTTGGCAAGCAGATAGAGGATTTTCATCTTATGATTTGCTTTGTTGTACAGGGTGTCGCTATGCCTGCCATGAATAACATTCTTTCCAAGTGGATTCCAGTGTCTGAGAGAAGCAGATCACTTGCCCTAGTATATAGTGGGATGTATCTTGGCTCTGTCACAGGATTGGCTGTCTCTCCCATGCTAATCCATAAGTTCGGGTGGGCATCTGTCTTCTACTCATTTGGCTCCCTTGGAAGTATCTGGTTTGCATTATGGATAAAAAAGGCAAGCATATGCTTCTTTAAGCTGTTTTTTTCAGTAAATTCTATTTCTATGTATGGTTCATAGAAGAAGTCACTAGACAAAATATGAAGAATTAACAACACTAACTGACAATTATATGCTTACACTTTATGGTGGTGCAATATGTGCAATATCCAGTAGGGCAATTTTGTCTGACTTGATTGAATGGTCTTTCTAATTAGGCCAAAATAACCCATTACCGCCTTATGATGTGATGTTGATTCTATGAAATGGAATAAGAAACCATCTATTTCTGCTGCCCCATATTTATAATCATTTCACTGGTGATAGCATGCAATCTGAAACTTTATGAGAGGGGGCTTGACTGGTGATATCACATATTGAAATATGAAAACAATGGTTGTATGTATAACTTCTTATAGCAGTGGCACTGCACGGAACTGAACTTTGAAAACTTTAAGCTGCTTTTATTAATTTTTCTCCAGGCATATAGCTCACCGAAGGAAGATCCAGAGCTTAGTCCACAGGAAAAGAAGCTTATCTTGGGTGGCAATGTAGCAAAGGAACCTGTTTCAGTCATTCCTTGGAAGTTAATATTATCAAAAGCGCCTGTTTGGGCTCTAATCATTTCTCACTTCTGTCATAATTGGGGGACCTTTATTCTCTTAACATGGATGCCTACATACTACAATCAGGTAATTGATCCACTGCAAGATTGCTGAACTTATTTATAGGTGTGTGATTTCAGCTAAACCACTATCTGAACAGTATAAATTTGTAATAACCAAGTCACGTGCATCCCAACAGGAAAAAAATCCGTTTCCTACAGTTAGATATCAGTACCCTTTTCTTGCTGTTGATATGTATTATTTAGAATCATGAATAAACTTTTTTACATCTTCTTTCCATTTATGATTGTTTTGTCAGGTTTTGAAGTTTAATCTCACTGAATCAGGCCTATTATGTGTCTTGCCATGGTTGACCATGGCTGTTTTTGCAAATATAGGAGGATGGATTGCCGACACACTTGTGAGCAGAGGTCTATCTATCACAACAGTTCGGAAGGCAAGGACTAAATATTGTTCCTATTCTTAATTGTGTTTAGGTACCATCAGGCTGTAATCACTTAGATATATGCTATTGGCAGTGACTAATAATCCTATTATGGCGAGGAGGATTCTTAGTTTCTAAGAACATTGGTGTTCTGTGTGTTTTCCTATGAGAAAAGGAGCTGTAGGTCTATGCACTGATATGTCACATACATCCAAACTGCATTAGTGTTGTCCCATTACTGGTGTGCAAGTGGCTTTTGCCATTTTGCCTTAATGGAAGTACAGAGAGACCATACTAATGCCACGGCTTTAACCATATGGATGGTTCTCATTGACAAATAAATTACTTACTATATGGATTAAATATAAGAGCATGCAATTAGAATTGGATCTTTAGTCACACAACTGAACTAGAAGTATCTATATGGGATTCTTCTGTATTTCTCATCAGATGAAGTAAATTTGATTAGATTTAATAAGCTCAAAGCAGTAGTGCTGCATTCCTCTTTTTTTGGAATAATTTCTGCTACCAGGTTTTCATTAAGTCAAGTTATGGTTGCTCCAAAATTTGTCAACATTACAGATCATGCAATCAATTGGGTTTTTAGGCCCAGCCTTCTTCCTTACGCAGCTCAGCCACGTCAGGACTCCTGCTATGGCTGTACTCTGCATGGCATGCAGTCAGGTTCGTTCTAGAGCAATGCCACCTTCACCAGTTTCATTCATCTTCTAATATTTTTTTTGCTGACTATAAAATGGATATTAAGACCTTCCAATCCAATATAGCGTGAAAAAGGTGGTTTCTCCTTACTGTTTTTAAAGAATTAATGAAGAATTGTCTGTGAATCCTATCATGTGCTATCAAAGTATTTGAATTTGAAGCGCTATGGTAAGTTGAATCCAATTCCAACTAATTGAATTTGAAGATTCACCCTGCTTGCATTGATACTGTCTTCATGCTCTGATTTAATGGAAGCATATAGGTTCTAATTGAGCATTGAGTTTAATGTAGAATGAGGATGTTTTACAAGAAGTCTGAACACCTAAAGGAAAGACTAGTTCACCTCCTTTTATGCGGTGTTTTAAAGCTGGATATGGGTTTCTTGCCATTATAGATATCTTCACTCTTCTCTTCTCGCTTTCTGGTCTTCTTCCTCTTCCATTTGTTCTTTCTTTTTCATTTCTGAAAGGCAAACCCATAAGCATCTCCAGACACCAAATTAAGTGGGAAAATCAAAAGAGAGAAAAATTAATCTGTATACATGAACACAAACGAACTTCATAGGCCGTGAAATACCACCATGAGGGAGGACAAACACCCCTGCATTTTGTTTTTTTGAAATGAGATGAAAATGCTGAAAATAAATGAATTAAGGGCAGAAAATAGAATTCATTGGTCCATATGTGTCTGCAAGCAGGTGGAAATTGTAAAATTAGGATGATGTCTTACTTTGTAGAAATCTTGGATGAATTCACCTTGGTATACTTTGTTGATGACAGGGGTCTGACGCTTTCTCACAGTCTGGTCTCTATTCCAATCACCAAGATATTGGCCCCCGTTATGCTGTGAGTCATCGCAATCTTTTGTATGAGTAGATGTTAATGCCTTTAATTGTGATTTTCTAAATGCTTTGTCCCCATTGGTATTTGTTCATTGACAAAAGGATTGTACTTGTTTTCTGATGGCCTATTCTGTTTTTTTTTTTTTTCCCACTCCAGTAACCAGAAAATCACTGTCTTCATCTATGTAGAAGTTGTCTACAAACTTGAAGAAAGTAGTCAAAACTAAAGCTAATAAAATTTCAATTACAGGGAGTTCTGTTAGGACTATCAAATACTGCAGGAGTGCTTGCAGGTGTCTTTGGTACTGCTGCAACTGGATACATACTCCAAAGAGGTAAAACACAACTACAAGCAAGTTATCTCTTTAACTTTTCATCTGTTGTGGGGATTTTCATTTCCTTAATTTTGTTTCAAATTTTGTTGCTTACTTCTCAATCTCTGTTTCTGCAGGATCTTGGGATGATGTGTTTAAGGTGGCTGTCGCGCTTTATATCATAGGCACATTAGTCTGGAACCTTTTTTCAACTGGAGAGAAAATTCTTGACTAGAATAATATAAGAATGGGGAAAGATGCCATATACATGACTTAGGAGGTCAAAGTATAAAGCGACAGGAGCACCGAAAAAGGACATGTAGCACACGTGCGAGGATAAAAGTCCTGATGAATAATTAAAGGCTAGGATGCCCCAATGCATCGAAGTTTTCCTACCACCTCTGAGGCCCTTGATATGCTGCAGACATGTTTTGGGGTTGGTTTAAAAACCTTTTCATAGGTTGATTTCCTTTTCTTTCCTTGTCAAGAAAAATGCCCTCTCCTCTCCTCTCATTTTCCTTTGCATTAATACATGTTTACAAGGTTCTGATGTAGAGGATGGGTAATTTTTGCTCATATACCTATACCATGCTCCAATTGCTTATCATCCGCTTAAGAAAATATAAATCTCAACTTTGTAAGAGAACCAGAGAGCAGGGCTCCCGAGTCCCGAACAAAATTGACAATACGAACTGTGAAATAATTTCTAGTAATTAATGCTAAAACTAACATGATGAGGTACTGCGTTGTTATTAATTGTAGCTGGGCCTATATATGGCCAATATGTAAGACTTGGTCCACTAGCAATTTCTTCAAAAAGGGACTTCTAGAGCCAAAGCCGACCTAATAATATGGAGTTAATGGTGTAGCTGTAGCCTACACGCCGTGCTATCTGCTTCCAATGCGCCTAATTTCCATTTCTGGGTTGCTTACCGCTACTGGCAGAGTGAAGCGCATATGATGTGTTTGCTATTTGGTATTGTCAGGGGTGCTTCTTGTTACACAGGATCCCCGTTGAAGGAACCTTTCAATTCCTTGGGAATTGACTCAGCTTGGACCGTTAACAAACTCCTGAAGTAGGACGTAAGATTTTCTGAAAGAAGGGAAGATAGAAAGTTTCCCTGTTATATTTACTATGATCCATGGAATATTAGCTAGACCATCATTCTCCCATACATTCTCTTCCATGTTTTGCAGAATCTTTCCGATTGATACTTCAGAGCAGTACCTTACACTGACTGGTTTGATTGATTGATTCCGGTCTCTATTTTCTTTGTGGAAAAAATTTATAATTCATTAGTGTTTTGGGTGCTGATTACGAAGCAGCACACCATATATGGGCACATATAGTTATCGGTGGATAGAAGCTTGGCACCCGAGACTGCTTAAGCTTTGCCCCAACCAGTGGCTGTAGCCAGAATATATATTATTCAGCCACCAAGCCAGAAGGTATTGTCTTAATAAGTTCAGAATTGATAAGGCATCATCAAATGTGGGGTTAAAGATGCAGCCACTTCAGAACAGTGAAGGGATGCAAAGCACGAGCACCACCTTTAAGTTTGTGAAAGCTACTAATCGCAGAATTAATACAAATAAATTTAACACCAATTTAACATCAAATAAATTGAAAAAGGGGATGACAAGCAGGAAGCTCATTAATTGAGCTGACAATGAAGCATTTATTCCATCACTATATATGAGCATAACCAAGTAATCATTTTCATAACCTTAAGCACTTACAAAAAGACCATTAAAATAAATAAATAAAATGAAGTAGAAATACACATGAATTACAAACAAGAACATAAAGAATCTTAATCATAAAAATTTGCAAATCAAAGGCTTGCTCTACTTGTAACGTACGGATGGGTTCAAAATACCCACTCCCTATTCTCTCTCTTTTATGAAAGCTAAATTAATTTGAAGCTATAAATAATAAAGTCGATGATGACCATGCCATTAACAATATTGTATATATAGATAGCTAGGAGAAGCTCTACCATCTTGTGTCCTGTGAGAAACATTAATCAGAAATGGCCCACCTGATGAAAATGAAAGCAAATATATGCCCTTTAATTTGTCTCTCTTGCTTCACATGGAGTACCTTCACCTTCTTAAATACACATCTCCAAATCCACCAAAACCTTTAAACAACCCCAACCACCACTCCCTTCCCAGCAGCACTTTCACTAGCGCCGTTACACCCACCACCGTTATATCTAACGGCAATTGCCTCATTATTCCCATGTAGCAACTGGCGTGACTCTCCTTCTTTACCCTTCTTTATTATTCTTGCCGCGGTACCCTTCAGATCCCTCTTATGCACATTGACTTTAAGCCCGTGTTTCATGAACAATGTTAATGACATCTTTTGCTCCACCTTGTGACCCTGAACAACTGAGAGACGGTGGCGTAACAGCACCGCCGCCGCCACCGATTTCATCTGAAGATAAGCCAAGTCTTTTCCTAAACATATTCTAGGGCCTGCATTGAATGCCACAAACTTGTATGAATCATGCATGATGAATTTTTTCCCATCAGAAGACAACCACCTCTCTGGCTTGAATTCCAAGCAATCTTCGCCCCATGTGGTCTTCATCCTCCCAGATGCATATATAGAATAGGTGACCGAAGATCCCGCCGGCACAAATGTCCCATCCGGCAACACATCGTCGGCAACTACATGCTTTGAGTCCTGAGGCACCGAAGGGTAAAGCCTTAGGGTTTCTGATAAAGCTGCTTTTAGATATATCAAACTGTCTATTTCTTCGAACCCTAACGGCTCGTCAACCCATTTTGTCACGTCATCACCACGTGTCTTGATCAAGACCGTGCAAATTTCATGCAAGATTTTCTCCTCCACCGATGGATTTTGGGTGAGGAGCCAAAAGAACCAGCTCAACGCCACTGATGACGTGTCACGTCCAGCAAGGATAAAATTGAGTGCCACGTGTTGAAGGAAAGTGTCTGAGTAAGATTCCTTCTTCTTCATGAATCTTGACAGCAAATCATCATGTGGAATGTTACGATCTTTTTGTTGATCCAATAACTCTTTCTTACGTGCATCAATAACGCTGGTCAGGTAATCGTCAAGCTGGGTTAAGCTTCTGTTCAAGCTGACTTCCAAGCCAAGTCGAAGCCATTTTTTCAGCTTCCACAAAACTTCTGGCAAAATGAATCTCTGAAGTGATGCTTCAGTGGCTCGGTCGAAAGCTGAAGCAAAGCTGTTCTCAGGAAGCCCTGGTGCGCACGTCTGCGGGTCCTTGCCAAAAGCCAAACCACAAATGTTGTCAAACGTGAGCCGAAGTAACAAGTCTTGGAGATCAACCTGCTCGCCTTTGAGCTGAGCTGTTTCAAGGACTGGGCAGAACCTCAACTTGATGGCTCTACTCACCCACCGAGCCATGGCCTGGCGCAGAGTCCTGGTGGTGAACTCCAGTGCGGCAGTCTTACGCTGGAACAGCCAAGTGTCACCGTCAGAGTTGAAGATCCCTTCCCCAAGAAGGTCATGGAACACAGCTTGCCATGTGGGTCCCTTTGGGTAGTTGTCGAACCGGGTCTTCAAGAGGTGCTCTATATTTCTCGGGTCGCACGTGACAGTCACGAGGCCTTGCTTCTTGGCTAAAAAGGGAATTGCACAGATGCAGGTCTGGTACGTACCACCACACGCGCGGAGGTTGTCGTAGATCCAGTCATGCAAGCGGTCACAATTCTCGATCAAGCCAGGAAGACTGCCCAGTAAGGGATACACACGTGGGCCCTTTAGTGACCGCGAGATGAATGTTAACCACAGTAGATAAGTAGTTACAGCAGCAAAAAGAAGTAGAGCTGTAGACATATCCATGACTGTATATTGAAAGATAAAAGAACAAGCTCATGCAAGAACTTGTTACTGTTCAAGCTAGGGTGTTGCTAACAAAAAGCTTACCTTAAAAATAACAAGAATGGAGTTGAAATGTGAGAAATCTTGATACAGAGAAAAATCAAGATTACATAGCAATATCGTGCATGATGAAAGCAAACTTATGTATGGGCCGGTGAAAGAAATGGGCGATTGTATAATTAGGAAGAGAAGGAGTAGGAGCCGGGAGAGTTATAAACAAGAGAAGGAAGTGAGGGCGTAGTACAAAGTGGAGAGAGACAGAGAGGGGATTTATAGGTGAAATGAATTGAAAGCAATTATTAAGGCCAGACTGGTTTCTTGGAATATTGCACCATCTCTCTCTTGAACAATCTAATGCATATGCAGAGCAATAAATTCCCTGAGAGGTCGTTGAGGCTGTGAAAGATAAAAAGAACTTAAGCCACGATGATCACTTTCCCACGGGAAACTACTCTAGCAATCCCTCAAGATGACTTCTCCATCTATGTCACATAAACTCCCTACACGCCACCTAATTAATTTTGCAGGCAAGGGGAGGGGCGACCGGGTCGTCAATAATTCAAGCATTGAATGAAGAGAAGTTAATGAGATTGGTTGAGGAACTAAAAGAAGAGATGCAGGAACAGTGATGAGTGAAATCATGTATAAAATAAAGGGGATCACACGAAATATGTGTGGCAAATATTAGTCTCGGTCCTTAAAAGAAGCATGCATGGCTTGTTGTATATTTTGATAAGACGATCATCGGAAAACTACTTCGGTGGTTTTACAGTAATAATTCCTGCTATCCTTATAAGGAGTCTTAAATGAAAATGGGTTTGTCATGTGGGCTTCTGGTTAGGGTTCGGTGAGCAACCCCGGCCCGGCCAGCAATTTATAACGTGATATTGAATATTGGACTTTACAGCTTCGATACTTTCTTTTTTTCTTGATGAATTTTCTTTTCTTTCCCTTCCTCATCCTTGTCTATTGTTTCTTTTTCTTTCTTTCTGTCGGTACATGAGCCGATAAAAAAAAAAAAAAATTGTGATTCATCACACGGTTTTGACCCAACTGCCGGTATATTAATGCTTCCGATGATAAAAAAGGTGTGCCCCGTAGTGGCTGCCTTGGTGGTGGATATCCTTGCAACTTGCAAAAGCATTGATAAAAGTCAAATCTACTGATCACCTGAACTAGGCTGGTGGCATTACCAGTGTGCTTTGTTATTCTATGAGTTCTATGCAAATGGTTTTTGGAAATGAAAAATAAAAAAATAAGGGATTTTAATATAACTTTATCAAGTGGTATTGTAGCAATTGATTTTTAAAATATTTTTATTTAGAAATATATTTTAAAAATAAAATTAAAAATTTGTTGAAATGTGAAAAATAAAAGGTTAAATTTTGTTAGTAGATGATATGTAGGGTTAAGTCTCATGTCTTAAATTAAATAATGAAAAATTGTTATATTTAAAATATTTAAATTCTAATTTCATGTCGAGATGAAACTTAGAATAGAAAATGATGATGTTATTATTATTCAATAATTTAATATATATTTCATTTTTAACTCATGTAGAGTCTATATAGCCACTACATAGGACACCTAAAAAAATAAATTATGAAATGTATTTGATCATCTCATTTAATTAGATTATTCAAATTATTTATTGATTATCTGAAGTTGTTTAATCCCTTGATCTCTTTAGAAAATAATCAAGAATATTTATCTTAATTGTTTTCTTAACATGTCCCCTCAAACTCATAATAATTTTAATTTTCATAAGTTTGATATGCATCACTTCTATTGTCATTGTAGTCTCATATATTTATATTCAATAATTGTTTTTTATTTAAACATAGTTATTCTTAGTCATTTTTCTCCTTTTGGTTGCCACCATATTTTTCTAGTCAAACATATCTTTTTAAGATTTGACTTTTGAAATGGCCATTCTATTTTGACTCATTCTTCATTAAATTAATAATATTATTTTTTTATCATGGCTCTTTGGTCGTTTCACATCTCCTTTTTTACATAGAATTATCTTTTTCTTTTTTTTATATAATGGGTAGTCTTTTTTGTACCATCCTTTTTTCTTGTGTAAGAATTTATTAACTTGCAATAAGTCTATCTTGTTTTTTATGTCATTCTCATAATACAGGATCTCAATTTTCTTCGTTGGGCATTGTCATACTCCACGTGACTTTGAGATCTCTCATTGTCATGAGTTGATGTACCATTAAAAAAAAGGATAATAGATAAATATTTAATAAAAAATAAAAAGAATTGAAAATATAGTGTTTTAAAGTGGTCGAATGGACAACATAAAACTACCCATCAAAAATTAACAGTTAATATTTAAAGCAAGATTTAATTAATGTCATTCACTATAGCAAAAAGAAATTTAAAATAAAAAACGATGTTATTATTCGATAATTTGATACATGTTTTATATTCAACTCATGTTGAGTTTATATAGTCAAACAACAAGATACAAAAGAAAATAGAATAAAACAAATTATAGAAAATAATTGGTCATCTGGTTTAAATGATTGAAATAATTTCCATTGCCTTGAGGTGTTCAATTCCTTAAACTTCTTTGTTATTGATTGGAAATTAATTAAATGAAGGTTTAAAAAGAAATAATGTCCCAGTTTTGCTTAATTATACACCATGAAGAAGGGGCTGAAGTCATCAAGATCAATATATTATAAGAAAGAAGAAGAAAGTTGACCTATCCTCTGGTGTTCTGATGATTCACCTGTTACAAAAACTATATATAGAAGCTTGAGAATAGATGGATGTACATGAATGTGAGGGAAAGGTACCAAATGATGGTTTACGCCTTACTGCTGGTTGATAGGAGTTGTCCCTGGTGAATATTAATGAAAATATTTAATGTCTCCTGTGATCAGCACCAAAAGGAAATTAATTTCGAAGAAGAATTCAACAGCCAGATGATTATAATACTTACCATATTAAAGAATTGCATACAGGAGCACCCCTCAATCCCATGTGTTTTCGAGCTCTAATTAAATATTCAACGGAAACACGCCACGTTTGCATATTTAGCCTTGCTCTTCTTAATTAGATTTTGTGATTAATTACTTTTAGCTGGGAGATTATACCGTTATGAAAGAACACAACTCACAGAGCCCACAGATAAGGTGATCGATTGGATGGAAGTTGACTTTTGATCAATAAATATCACTTGATGTTGGAATTGGATCATCTGGGTGGCTTGACATTTTTTTCGCACTGCAGACGATGCATCTGCTGAACCTTAAAATATGAGAGTTAGGTGCACGTGTCATAAAATGCTCCACCTGTTTTAATCCATTCCATGGATATGCTCCAATTAACCAAAACACAAGCAAGTTCTTGTTCCAGTGTCCATCGTGGAAATGCAGCTTACCAAGAATATAAAAGCATTTAGACGTATACAGATTTAATATCGTTGTTGTTTGATAGAGACTGCATGGGAGATGCATCGATATATATGTGTGTGTGTGTGTGGCTAACTTAGGTGGAAGGTTGAATTCTGGGGTCATTCTTGATTCCTGTACGCAAGTTAAATATCCATTCTTTAATTTCTTCGTGAATTATTTTTTAGTTACTGGGTTTTTGATGAAGTTATAACTTAATCTTTCATGCTCTAACACCTATGAATTAGTCTCCTGACGCGTGCTGATCGTTGTTTCTTGACAAAACATCAATTGTGAATTATTTTTTAGTTACTGGGTTTTTTATGAAGTTATAACTTGATCTTTCATGCTCAAACGCCTATGAAATAGTCTCCTGACTCGTGCTGATCGTTGTTTCTTCACAAAACATCAACTGTTTTCTTCTCCTCTAAACCCTCACTGTATATATATTGGGTTTTTTAAGACAATGGCCAGCAACAGTCAACAGGCTAGTTTATAGATTCTCAAGCTAATTCACAATAGCATTGAAAACTAGGATTAAATAATATTTTACCATTGATATTGCTTAATGTCTTGTGCCTAAGATACTGACTCCGGGACGTGTAAATTGGAACTTGGTGCTCGCTTTTCGCGCGAGTATGCTAGCTAAATCACTAAACTTCAGTTCAATTCTGGTAGATATTTTGGGTTAATGCTATCTGACATTTCCTTTCCCCGGACCCCGCCGGAACCTCGCTTCTGGACATCCTTCGACACCTTTAGGGTTTATATCATTTCGCTAGGCTCGAAATCGTCCCCGCTCAGTCGCTCGCATTAATGATTTGCGCAACAATAAAGACCATGCTTGCACATACCGTATCCTTACAGGTGAAAGACATAAATAGTTGATGATAATTAAGTAGCTGACCTACCTTGTCGACAACCAAACTAGAAGGACTCTTCGTTTGCTAGCTGCGCTGAAAATAAATCGGTCCTTCAAATTAAGGAAGCCGTCAGGCTTTGTCTAACTACTATAATTCTGTTACTATCAACACCGGCCTGGCTGGCTAGACCATAACCTTGGTAAATGAACTCCCAGAAGTAATTGCCCTAGTTCGTTTTAAAATCTCCGAATATCAGCTACCGATACCGCAATGGTAAATGAGATAACAGAACATTCATGGATGATTATTTAGAAGCAGGAAGCAGATCTTAATCGCTGTTGTATGCGCATGATCATTCATCTTATGTCAAATTACTGTAATTACTATCCAAATGTTTTCCCATATTTCAGACAAATGTAGCAGCATTACATTGATTAGCCAATATGCTTATAAATTATGTTTTTTTTTTTTGATAGATTATAAATCGAGTTCTTGAACTGAAAATGAAACGCTAAGTGCAACACATTTCAAAGAAAATATGAACAAACAGATGAAATTGCTTAACATAAAAGAAAACCCTTCAAAGTCTTAAACCTAGAACAGAATTCTGTAAATTTGGCAGAAAGAGTAATTTCCGGAGAGTGTAGACCTGGGTCAAGTCTTCAAAGCTTTAGAGTGTAGACCGATGCCGGGTTGAATTAAGCATATGGTGGAGAATTAGGTGATCTACATCGGCATTTAGCTATACAAAATAGGCCTGAATTTGTATTTGCTGATAAGATTGAATGTTGGACACATTACTTTATTTTCCAAATTTGGTAACCATAAGTAGGTATTGAAAAAATTGAGGGAGTTCTTTTCTAATTTATATAACAATGAAGTTGATTTTAGAAAACAAATTAATATATTTAAACGATAAATTCTACATCATGAATAAGAAGCTAGAGTCATCAATTCCAAAATACTATCAAGAACCGTTGACCTATTATTGGAAAATTAAATTTTCAAAATTATGGTTCTAATTTTCGCTAAATTCCAAGTCATGAAGTGGCAAAAGTCATCAAGATCAATATATCATCAAGATTCGTTGACCTATCCCCTGCTGTCCTCGTGTATCACCTGCTGGGAAAACATTACAAAAGCTCGATAGTAGATAGATATAGATGCATATAAATGTTAGTCCACGCATTTCTAAATGGTTGATGAGAGCTGCCCCTAAACTCCAATTAATCAAATTCTTAACCATTCTGGTAATGCAATAGCTTACCAAGAAATAAAAAGACACTAAATAGAATGATTTGACGAAAGGTTGATGATAATTATTGTTAATCCGCTGTCTTAAGCCTTGTAGGCGTCTTCATAAGTATTGTGAGAATTGGATATAATGGCACTTGGTGATGTATGTTCGTAACAGGGTAACCAAATTGCCAGTGAAGTTCCAAAGTTCCCATGAGTTAAACCCATTGTTTTGTAAATAATTGCACGTAATTTCTTGCGAAAACTTTAGCTTAAGATACTCGAGATTTTAGGGGGTTGATATTATCAGACTATCAGTAGATTTGTTAAAGATTCGCTGTGTCTGAAAGCAAATCGTTATTTGGAATATAAAGACAGTATATAAATCTCAAGAAAGTCTGGTCTGCTAGGCTGCGGAGAAAATAACTCACCCGCGGATCCATGAACAGAAAACTTAAAAAAAAAACTTTTCAAAATATTCACAAAAAAGCATTTTTATTTTTATTTTTTTATGTATGTCTAATTTAAATAATCTTTATTTTACACATAGAATGATTTATTTATTAAGTGAAGATAATATGATTAATAAATATATTTAATTATTTATTCTTCAAGTTTTTTATTAAATACAGATTTTATATAATTACCCAAGTGTCCTTAGCTTAAACCGGCAATGCCAGCTAGGCCACAATCTTAAAAATGAACTTTAGGCAGTTCCTTCACCTTTTATGTTTAAACAAACCCCTCCAAAATAGAAATGCGAGAAAAGCATAGGCCGGGCCAGGCACATATTTGGTCCGTTCATCCTGTCTTTGAGAAGGTTAGACCTGTCCTGATCGCTGATGAGTTCAGTATTTACAAGGAATTACATCTGAGAACATATCGTATACACACCATCAAACAAAGTCAAATTGCTGCAATTACTATCTTGAACATTTCAACATATTTCAGGCAATTGTAGTCTATCAGGCAAGTTTATTTCCTGAAAAAGAAAAATGCCAAGATTCTGGAATGTGAAGCCACCAAAATGCTCGTGGGTACGTACATGCACGCATATAAGAAAGGATGGAAGAAGCAATGGGTTAACAATGCATGAATAACAGAGCAAAATTAAGAGCAAAATATCCATTCATTTCCCAGAAACTGATACGCTGCTTGATAAGAAAATAATTTTTCCAAATGTCTCTGACTCTACCACTGGTTAACTGCATTGATCCCACATCTTAGGATGACCGGCCAACGCATTTAACAATGCTGATGTTACGTTTCTGAAATTAATATAAACAAACTAGTCTAGCACGGCTGAGGCTGAGGCACTTCTATTTGATATATCTTCTATTTAGACAACATCACAGATTATCGTCTGTACAAGTAATTTGGCAGAGGGAACTTCAGGTTCCTTGCTACCTGCAACCCATTCCATACAGAAAGTGTATAATATATAATGCAATTGCTTAACATGAGAGAATCTTTCAAAACGTTACCCCCACAAGAAAATTTTGTAAGAAATTTGGGAAAAGATTGAAAGGATACCTTCAAGGCCAAATCTTCAGAAACTGTAGATCTATACCGAGTTGAACCCTCCAAAGGGCAGCTTCCTCCTTTGATAATAAAGTTTGCATTACAAAGGCTCGAAAGTTGCAATAGAACATCAGACATGAGTCCACAATCCCCTCCAACTCGCAAGACATCATTTTCATGTTCCTCTTCATCAAGTGAATCTGCTGCAGAGGTTATACACTGAAATATAGCTAATAACCTCTCCAGAGGGAAAGTTCCGGGCCCTTTCATAAGTAATTCTTGTTCAGCAACTTCCTTCTGTTCCATTGATTTTTCA
Organism: Populus euphratica; assembly: GCF_000495115.2. Classification (NCBI taxonomy): domain Eukaryota; kingdom Viridiplantae; phylum Streptophyta; class Magnoliopsida; order Malpighiales; family Salicaceae; genus Populus; species Populus euphratica. The sequence continues at coordinate 4,843,550 of NW_011499846.1, forward strand.
GAGGCCCTGAAAAGATATTAGATTAGAAAATGCAACTTTTATGACCATAGAAAGAAATGAAACAAAAAATAAAATGAGATGTTAGTTTTGAGGCTAAAGTAACCAATAGATGTTTCCATTCACGGGGAACCCAGTCAATTGGTGTATCTTGATAAGTAGTAGCCAACAAATGCTTCTTTATTAGCGATTCGATGAACAGGAAATGTTTATTAATAACTGAGGAACAGTTCATATCACTACCTATCATTAGCGGTTAATTGACTGCTCAGACTAGGCTAATTAACAATCCAGAAGTACACATTCAAAAACTATTGCCGAGTTAACTAGCACTAAGATATGTACATTAGAAGGAACTGGGCTCCTTTACTTTCAATTTACTACATGGCAGATGACAATCCAAGCACTTTGTTCTTGTGATCAAAAGAGAACAAAAGAGTAATTCCTAGGCAGATGTAATTTCTATTCTCAGCAATGATATTGAAGAAGTTTAGGTTGAGTTTACTGTTTTCGAGGGAAACTTCCATCCATATATTATAAATTAGAAGAATAAACACTGACCAAAACAATATAAAAGAGCAGTTATCCCAGTAAACAAACCTAAATATTAAAAAAGAATCTTCATGAGGAATTATTTCAGAAGAAAAAGTTAGAACCAGTAATCTATCAGAATTTAACCACTTACTTCCTTTTTCTTTTGCGACTATCAGATCCCCCAGTTGAATCAAACAAGGATGCATCGAGAGTAGCTGGGTTTCTTGAAGCAAGGAATGCTGAAATGAGAAGATATTTCGCAGAAGTAGACATGTGGAAATCTATCTGAGCAAAATGGTCACCAACTTCTGGCTTTCTAGTGCTGCCTTTCTGCCTCGTATCCTTGTTGATTTCAGCTTCTGTAGAAGACTTAGATGGAACCCAGAATATCTCATTTAAGGAAGGGGCAATATGTGGCCGAAAATGACTAAACAACCTTCTCTTCATCTCTTCATTGGGTACAGATGCCAAATCACTCAACGGCTCACAATACTTTCTAAATAATGGTGAAAAAGCAGTTGATAATTCATCCACTCGTCTAGTAGATCTACAGAAAGGTCTCAGGACAACACTGTTGACAAGAAGCAGAAAAGGCACATTTATTGATTAGACAACACATTGCGAAAGATTAAAGTAAAAGACAAAAAGAACGTGTTTTATGTTCTTACTCGAGAAAGGAGGAATATAACTTTCGATTAGCTTGGTTTTTCATCAAAATTTGACGAAGATCATCTTCTGTGTATTCAGGAAAATAAACAGGAACATGCTCTGTATATCCCATGTTTGAGTAGTATGTATCCGGTGAAGTATTACTGATAAATATGAGTCCCACCTCATGCATCTTCAAAACATCATAAAGATTAAACATAAAGGGTAATGCACTCGAACTTTTATCCCACTCACGAATAAGCTCCAAGTTATCAAATATCAGGTAGAGCATATTCCCGTTAGGCTTTCCAGCCGGCTTATTTGAACCCAATTTCTTCAAACTCCTGAGCTTTTCAATAACACTTGTCAAGTCTTCACGAAGAAAGTTGACAAAATCAGATGGCTTAACACAGCGTTTTGCACTCGAATAGCCATTAGCCGCGTTCTTCTTATGAAGCAACAACTGATTTAAAACCGATTCAAACAAGATCTGCAGGCTATAACAAGTACGACAGCTAGCATACACAAAAGGGCGATTGAGGTACCTAAAAATTTGAAGAATGGTACTAGTTTTCCCAGTAGAAGGATCTCCATAAACAAATAATGGAAGCATGGGGGAATTCACCGGACCCAAAAGACGCAAAAGCTCACGAATTTGATTGCCTCTAGCAGGAAAACTAGAAAGCAAATCGTTGAAGCTAAGTTGTTCCCCTCCAGATACAAAGTCATTGAGTGTGGGCTTATAAGGTTTGGTTATTTTTTCTGGTTCAACCTCATTGTTTGTGACGGCAGTTGAAGAAGACAATCGTGTCACTCTTCTAGTGATTTGTGGACTTTCCTCTTTACCCATTTGTTTACAAGTTTGCAAGAATCATTCTGCGACAACAGATTCTTCTCAAATTTAGCAACAGTTCTAAAACTCACAGAAATACGCAGCAGCAAAACAACCATTAAAGAAAACGAAACCTAATAATCAAAATAAAGATTACATAGCTAATTGCTAAATAGAAAAACTACGGATGTAGTTGCATTCTTTTTCTGTTTGAGATAAAGTTATGAAAGATAAAAAAAATTATATAAAAAAAAATAGATCAATTAATATAGGAACTTTTAATTAGAACCAGATAGAGAAAGGCTTGCTGGAAAAGTAGCCCTCTGTTTCCTCCATTTTCTTGGAAACCAAACATAAAAAATAAGAAATCAACAAGTAGAGAAGATGGAAAGTTGAAGGTTACCTGATTGAGAGATTTGACGAGAGAATTTGCTGGGGTGGAGAAACGGCGCGTTTCGTTATGATTCGAAACCCTACCGATGCGGAGAGATGAGGAGAGAGAGAGAGTTAAGAAATGGAAAATGAGAAGCGTTCCCGCCAAAATGCTTGTATCCTGTGGGGTTAGATACATGATAAGCAAACACGAGCATGCCCGTGTAGGCCCAGGGACGCCTCCCCTTGATTTTTGACCCAGGAGCGGGTCCATAGGGCCCATGCCATTGGGCTTCTTTTAAAAAGCCATTCCTTTATTTAAAAAATATATATACACACACAAAAAGATTTATATTGTGCCAGAAATTTTTCTATCTCTTAACTTAAAAAAATATGTTTATTTACTTTGTATTTTATACAGTTGTTTTAATCTTATAAATTAATTTGAAATTGACTTGATTTTTTTATTTTATTAAAAAATTTAATCGTGTCTTTTAACATGAAATTAGTTAGGAGATAGTTTTAGTATTTTTCTTATTTATTCTATGTTAAGTTATCTTGTTCTTGTAATTTGCATCATTGATTTACCTATATTTACTTAAATTGTTTTTTATATTTTATATTTTTTTTAACACTTGGTTGATTAGAATTGCATTTTATAATTTATTTTGATTTGTTTTATAAAAATTTATCATATTCTCATAATCTAAATCACAGGTTTTTAAATTAATTAGGGTTAGTTCAAGTTAATTTAATATATTATTATTTTAATATCATTTTTTTAAAAATACATATGTTGTCCAATATACTACCTTCTTAATGTTTTTAATTGCGTGTCATCTAGTTTGCATTAAACTGTAGGTTCATGATTAATTTTTTTTCAAAATATACATCAACAATATTTATATATTTTTTTGTTAAAAAATGATATGACCTAACAAAACATAACATGAGAAATAATCTAGTTAACAAAATACTAATTGATATTTATTAAATCATTGTAATCATACCCATAAAATATTATTTATTAAAATAATAATTTTTATTTTATTTATTTTATTTTATTTTTTAATATTATATCATTTTATGAATCATGCTTCGTAACTTTTATTTTATTTTTTGCTGTGTACCAACCTTGTAGATTTAGTTATTTTTTTTAAAAAAATCCCCTTGGTATTAGATTTGGTGGAAGTGGAGTTTCCTAATAATTTTTTATTTATTTTGTATGAATTATCATAATTTTATGACCTAGATTTCATATTTAACAAGTTAATATGGATTAGTTTACGTCGTCGTTTGTTTAGATTGCCTTTTCTACTTATTTCTTTTTTATTTCATCACTCAACACCAGGTTTGATGGAAAATTGAGCTTCATGGTATTTTTTATTTTTTTTCTATAAGGTTATGTTGATCCTGTGACCCATATTATAGTTTAGCAAGTTGTCTTTGGTTTATTATATCTATTCTTTTAGATTATTTTTTAATTGAATATATATATATATATATATATATATATATATATTTATTTGTGCATCGTATTTTTTTCTCAAATTGCTTTCAATAAAATTATTTCAATCTTATAATTCAAGATGTAAGTTTGACATGTTGACATGATTTTTTTATCATTTTTTAATTAATTTTTTTTATTTCACCATCCAATAACTCAATTTTTTTTAGCTTTATTTTTTCAACTTCTCCTTCCAGTGTCATGTTATTTGAGAATTGATCCTTGTAATTTTTTTCAGTTTTTTTTCTATGGAGTTATTTAAGTCTTGTTGATTTATTTTATTTTATTTTTTATATTAATTTTAACCTTTAATATTAGATATGTTAGAAATAAAGTTTTGTATATATATTGAAGTTATTCTAGTTTTATGACCCAGGTTATTGGTTTAATAGGTATGTCTGAATTGATTTTTTTTATTTCATCATTCAATAATTAGTTAGTTAGAAATTGAGTTTTGTGATATTTTTCAATTTGGTTTCTATAAAGTTATCTCAATTCTATAATTTAGGTTATAATTTTAGCAAGTTAATGTTTTAGCAAGTAAACTTGAGTTGATTCATATAGTTTTTTTAATTTAATATTTTGTTTTTCAATTCCTTCATTCTATAGTTGGTTGGTTTGGAATTAATATTTATAATTTATATTGATTTGCGTTTGAAAAGATTATCACGGTGTTATGATCCAAGTCGATTTAATATGCCATCATTTGAATTTTTTTTTAATATTAACTAATATATTATCATATCAATATCTCAAAAAAAATATCATTCAATAAATAGCATATTTTAATTACAAGATTATTTTTTTACTATAAAAATATTTTCAATGCTTTAGTAAAATATACTAAAACATGTTGAAAAAGTAATATTAGCGTGTGCATTCTCTCCACCCGAATACACTATTAAAATATTTAGGAAAAAAATGATAACATTATTATTCAGGAAATGCATTATTCATCGTATTGTTCACATAAACAATGTATTTTTCTTTAATTTATGTCATTAGTTTTTTTACTTGCAATTTCATTTTTTCAAATTGTTCTAGTATGATTCTACATGTTATGTTTTTTTAATTTACATATACAAGTGTCGATAAATATTTCATTGATTGATTTTTTTAAATAGAACCTTATTTATAGTTTAAAAAACAGGAACAAAGATTTACATAAAAAAAAAAGAGGACAAATCATACCCCTTTTAAATACTAACATGAAAAACTTCAATTTACTCACTAAAGTTTTATTTTATTCATTATTTGATCCATGTTACGATTCCAAAACATTTTATTTTATATTCAAAATCCTTGGAGGATGATAAATAAGAAAAAAACTTGTTGAGAAATAATCAAGAAGAGAAAGGGTGCTTGAATTATCATATCTCAATCATAAAAAAAAAGAGAGAAGTTGATAATGATTTCACTGAGAGTTTAATAAAAAATAGATGGGCTTTTAACCATTAAAAAAAAATATATCAGGATCCTTAATTTATTTTTATTTATTTATTTAATATTTATTTTTCAAATAGATTAAAAACTATTCGAGGGGTTGGAAATAAACTTATTAAAGTTTTGAAAGTGAATTTTTAGATATTTTAAAGTGAAAATAAATTAAAAAATTAGTTTTTTTCTCTCTAAAAACTTGAAGTTTGACAATTCAGGTAACCTAGCATCTATTCAAAAGTTCGTTTAGAAATATAGATGTATTTTTTAAGTTTTAAATTGTTTTTTATATATTTTTAGATTGTTTTAATGTATTAGTTTAAAAAACAATTTAAAAAATAAAAAATATTATTTTAATATATTTTTAATTGAAAAACACTTTAAATTACAACTATAACTATTACCACAATTATATATAAACTATTACCACAATTATATATAAGGATTTTTTTTAAAAAAAAACCTAGACATATAATCACACACGCTTGGGTTTTGAATCCGTGAGCTAGTCTAACCTTTTATTGTTTTTTTTTTTTTAACTTGTAATTCTTTTTTTTTTTTATCAATGTTAATAAATAGTTTCTCTCATGTGTATTTGTTTACTTTCCATTGATTTTTATTTAAATTTTAATCCATACCCTCTTATTTTTTTAAATAACTTCTTTATAGATAGTAATTATTACCCTTAATTGTCTTTTTTTATTTATTTCACAATGCTTCAACAAGAATATTATAATTGATCTTTAATTTTTCTCTCTTTTATATTATATATAAATAAATTACATTTACATAATATATTTATAGAAATAAAAACCATCAATTCTTAGCAATCAAAATTAACCTTTAAAATAAAACAAATAAAACAACGTAAAATATAAAGGACATCTATAATTAAATATTTGCGTGAGCATGCATCTTTTTTTTTTTTTTTTACCATGAACATTAGTTTTCTATTTTTGAATCTTAATTCATGGGTGTTCAGATGCACAGTTCTCTACCACCTACCAATCTTCAATGAAATATGAATTCCCACACCGAGCCAGGTACTGAAACCATCACAATTACAGAAGCACAGCAATATCAAACTTTTAACATGTAGCCATGGAGCTCTGTCATATGAAAATTAGGTCCACACAGAAAAATACAGTAATTACCCTCCCCACATTTTCGTCAATATCTTAGTTGTCACTTGAGGAACTTCCCCTGATAAAAGAACCACGTCGATTGCCACCGACAATCACATCTTTAAGTCGAGTTATTGGCCTCAGTAGATTCCCACTTCTCTGCAAAAAGCACAATAGATGTCACACTTCGTGGCAAAGATGAGTTCAAAAAAGGAATAAACATCAGGAAAGTGCTGTAATACAAGTATCCAAGGAGCAGAATATGGCAGCGAACAGGGAAGAAAAATAACTATAAAGGCAACTGACATGACTTGATGTGCAATGCCTGCACAAGAATGAGTGAATTAATTTACACTAAGTGCTAAAATTTGCTCAAAGACAATAGGCAGAAGTACTCGACAGTTTTAGTACCAGTAGAGTATTTACAACACTTGCACAAAGGTAACAAGCATAAATAGAAGCTCAGGTGATCTTAGGTTGTCATGCAGCTCATTAAAGTGTAAAATGAGCTTTAATCAATCCAATGTGCAACTTCATGCTCTTGCATATCATAGCTCAGGCGGCCACAGTTACAACATAAAAATAAAATAATTACACGTAAGTATTAACAGGAGACTCTTATCAATTAATAACTTTTGTAGTTGTTGGTATGAGTTGACTATCGCATTGCATCTCTTTCCGCTTCTCTGCCTGCACACTCCCTTCCCTCAAACAATATCTTTTTTAATGTCTCCAAAACATCTTAGTGATCATATGTCAACCAGAAGGGTTCTCAACTTCAACTCCAATAAATAATACATACGAATGTGAGCTCCTAGAGATCATGCATATTTTTTACTGTAATAAAAATCACATAACATCTTAATTGAATTGAATCATGAGGTTTTAGTGAAATCTCAAGTTTAGAACCATTTTGAGTGTCAAGAATTGAATTTCAAATAGAATTCAATATCTAAAAACGATACAAAAATAAATCAAAGGTCAACCACTCTAATTTCCTACACTTAAAAAAAATGTAAAAACTTGCTTCCCTAAAATACCCATTTAAAGGAATAAGATGAAGTGTTAAAGAGTAATATAATAAACAAAATGAATTGAATTATCTCTTTTAAATATGTGAATTCAAATTATTTATCATTTGAATTCAAATTTATCACTATAATTGAATTCAATTACACAATTGATTCCAAACAGGCTGTCAAAAAAAATTTATATGCAAAGAAAAATCTTGATCCCCAGAAAAAAAAATAAAAAACAGAAAAAGGATTCAGGAAAAAGCACCTCATTGTTGATGCTAGCCTGCCACTTAAGTTGCAAAGCCTGCCACCTTTCTTGCTGCCAGCGCTGCCCAAGGATCACGATTCCCATCACAGCTGCTGCAACGAAAATAGACCAAAATGTATTCGCCTCTTTTGCATGAGCATACAAGGAAGCTGCCCTCCTCTTCCACCAGGCATTAGACGGAAGGTCAGCATCATTGGCAGCTTTCGGTGAGAAAGGAACAACAGCAGGAAAATCCAATCCCCTTTCAGAAGATTCGTTTACTTCAGGAATTCCCAGGTTCCCACCATATGTGGTTGATCCGCTGAGTGCCATTTCATTGTGGAAAGAAGAAAGTGCAGCTGTACTGTATATACTTTGTTCCTTGTCACTGAAATCTTGCAGAGTTGTGCTCTCTTCAAATTCTTGACCCTTTTTGCCCTTTTCATCAAACAACTGTATCCCAGGGTACTCTTCAGATTCTTCCAACCCCTTGAATGGCCAAATCTCTTCATTCTTACCACTGGATCTACCTCCTTCTTCTGGACCAAGTTCAAGGGCCACATTCTTCCCCACATGTGAATCAAGAGTCTCGCTGTTAACATGCTCTAATGGCAAATTCTCATGTTGACTCGGTGGAAACACAAAGTGACGAGACATGAATAAAGCGTGAGAACTTTCAGCCTCATCTTCTTCATAAACCTTGCTGTTATCATCATCCTTCTGATCAAATTCTTTTGGACCAGGAGCAGCTGCGTATGTAGATGCTGTCAGAGATACAACCTCCCAATCATTCCCACGAGGGGGATTCTCCTCTCCTTCATTTTTACCTTCCATCTTCCAGCTACACTATCTTCCTAAACTCACAGACAAGTTAAAACATTGAGAAATAAAGTGTTCTTGAATCAAATAATGGACCAAATTAATTTATCAATAACTCTATTCCACCATAAAGAAGCCAGACGATCAAAATATCAACCAAGAGCATAGAACAGTCCAAACAAAAAATACATTACAGCTCCATTATTTCCTAATCGGTTTCCCAAAAACATAAACTCGATCAATCTATGGTGAATTAATTATTCCGTTCCACACAAAAATAAACGAGTAACTCTCAATCAAATGATAACTTTTTTTAAAGCATTAATGATCAAGAAAGTTGAATAACCATAAATTCTGAAAAGAATAAATGATTCGCAACCTAATAAAATCATCCACTTCAATTAATAATATCAACTTAATAAAAATGATTAAAATCAGTCAATTTAATTAAAAAAACTTGAAACAAGAATCTAATTCGACCAACGGAAAAAGGATATCTGTGCGTAAGGCAATCAATTGATCAGTCAAAATAAACAATAACAGATCCAAACAGCATAATCAAATCAATAAAAAACAACATCTCCATCATCCATCAGAGAAAAACAACGGATGAGAGCTTTCAACATACAAACAAGGAAAGTACATATAGAGAACTCACGTGGATATAATCGGACGAGATCTAGAACGATAAGAGAGAAAAAGATGACGTTTTGTTGACGAGAGTGGAAAGTGCCTCCAGTAGTGCAGAGAGAGGGAGGGGGAGAAATGGGATTTTATTTTTTTGTACCAGCATGACTCTCAAGATGAGGAGAAGTAAACCTGCAGTGGCCGGTTGTGTTTGATGGTTTGAGCGAGTGGTTTTGACCGGCTGTAATAGGTGAAGCGTGCTGGTGGATTCTTCTTTAATACTTATCCTCTCACTCCCGTACAGTCAGGGAATCGCGATTACTTGTCTTAATTTTGTTTCAAACCAGTAACTAACCAGCTCTTATTGTGGCTTTGCGTGCGTGGGAGAGAGAGGGAGGCATGTATTTTGCACGTCCTTAAAATCTGATTTTACCCGGCCGTTATTGCGATCTCCACGTTGTTCATGACTTCTTTTAAAAAATAACGTGGTCATCTAAAATTTTTATAAGAATGATATAATTTTTTTTGAAATAATATATCTTTACTTTGTTGTATTTTAAAAATATAATATTTAATAAATATTATTATTTTTAAACGAAATAAAATAATTATTATACTTCATAAAAATAACAATTAAACATATCACATTTCAAAAAATACAATAGCTTAATATTAATCAATAAATACTCGGTAAGTAAAACTCAACGCTATTTTCATTGGAGATATTTATCTTTTTTATTTTATGTGCTATAGGTCATTATTTTAAAAGAAAAACATAAAAATAATAAAAACAAAAATATATTTGGTTTAAAAAATAGAAACAAATACATAAAAATAAATATTTTATAATAATTTTAGAGTGAATTTTTATACTTAAAAAATCAAAGATACCAAGAAACAAATTTCTAGAGATAATATATTTTATTTTTTATTTTTAAAATAATTTTATAGAAAGTTTTTAATTTCAAAATTATCCAAGTATGATAAAAACTATTATTATCATAACTCAAGGATTGATACATGACAAAACTCATGTCATTAATCAAGATCCATATCATAAGTTGGATTGACCTAAATCTATATAATAATAAAAATAATAATTATTATAATTTTAAAATCTGATTTAAAAGTAGATCCAAGATAAAACTTGAATTATGAATAAAATTCATTATTAATTTGAGTTAATGAAAGAATAAAAATTATTATCATTATAATTTTAAAATTATAATTAAATAACACACTGAAAGAATTAACATATATTAATCTAAAATAACATAAAATAAAACTTTTTAGAGTAACCAAACAACACCATATTTAATTCTTCATCTTATTTTCTTCACCGCAATTGAAACGTTGGTCTTGTCTCTCTCTTGTATTGCTTTTCTTAGGTTGTTTTTCTGATTGACAAATATTCTTGATTCAAACACGCGTCCAACCTTTGTTGGGGTGCCATATTAATCACAAGGCTTGGTTGAAACATCTTTGCATAATCCTACGCCGATCCATTTTCAGATCTGGGGAATATTTCCAAAAATTGTGACATGGAATCAGCTACTTCAACCCACCCCTTTGATTCTTTGCTCGGGGGGTTTGGGTCGGAGGTATAGCTGTATTTTTTTAGATTTATATAAAAATATATATTTTTATTTTTATAAGGTGTAATTTATATTTTTTAAAAAATTATCTACACCTCCAAACCAAACATACATAGCAAAATATGAAACCGTGAAAGTAATCTTTATCTACACCTCCAAACCAAACATACATAGCAAAATAGACAAGCAAGCCAAAGTAGCTCCAAGTCCAGTTTCCTGTGGGAGGAAAATGGGTTCGACTTAAATTAGTTCCGAATTCACAACAGATGCACTGGAATTTAATTGATGTTACAGCTAGAAACTTGATGTAAATAATATGTCGTGTTTTTTAATTATAATATCATTTAAATATCTTATTGTGAACCATATATTTAAAAATATATTATTTCATTAAAAGTTTTTATTGCTGTGTTAATTCACAATTTCTTTTTAATTTCTATATTAATTGCCCAATCTGTTCGTCATTCATCTACCAGTAATTATCATCGCACGCTTCAATTGAACTCGATAGTCTTTGCTTATATTTTACTGAAAGGACAATGCTCGTTCAAAAATAGTTAAAAAAACAGTTATTTCACAAAATCAAAAATACAAAAAATAAAATTTTCATGTAATTTGACTAAGTTTTGGTTGTTTTGTAATTTCTGACCACTTCACGTGTTAGGGATCAATAAAAAATTTCATGATTTTTTTTTTAAAAAATAGAAGAAATAGGAACACAATGTTGTTTATAAAAAAAGGAATTTTTAGAAAAATGATTCGAGGCTTGTAGAAGGTGGTGGAACGAGAAAATAATCAATGGGTGTAGAAATTAGGGGTGAAACCGTGAAAGTAATCTTTTCAGGCAAGACACCCGCACGGGGCCACGGGGAAAGAAGAATCCCACGCAGAAAAAGTCTCACGCGTTTAGTGTGACTCCGTCAAGTTACAAAAATCATTGAAACTAAAACACAGAACCAAAAAATCCCCACGCTTTCAAATAAACAAAAATACAAAAAGAAAAACTCATTCTCTCTCGCATTCATCACTCATCATCTTCATCTTCGAACACCAAAACACTAAAACCTTAGCCACTCTCTCGTCAAACACCAAATCTTCGACCGACCACCACCCCAAACCCCCGACTTCCTCCATGGTTGACGATAGCAGCAACAACTCACGGTTGAGAGAAAGAAGGAGAGGGAGGAAAAGAATAATTGAATTTTGATAGCGTCGATTTCCCATCTCCAACAATGGTAAACACTACCGTCCGTCAGAGTGGGGAGGAAGATAAGGAGTATACCATGCATGACCATCCATGCTCCTTTTAAACCTCAATAATGAGTGCAGTGATTCGCTAACAGTGGTGGTTCTTCTCTTGTGCATGAGATAGACACGACGTCATTATTTTTGTCAGATTCCAATAGCTCCAGCGACCTTCAACTCCTCAAATGGAAGTTGATTTTTAATGTCCTCAACCCTCACATGTTAACCCTATTTTTCATGTTTAGTTTGTTTTTTAATTGGAAATTTTTGCTTAATTGTTAATGTTTTCTTTTGGTTGATATAATTGTTTGAATTGTGATTTGTGAATGTGATCAGCGATATTGAATTGCCACAGATTGAGTAAATTGAGTATTTGAGATGTCAGTGAAAATTTTAGTTTGTAAATTAGATGAAAATGTTTGATTAGCATGTGTTTATGATTTAAGTGAAACTTGTTTTTGTTGTTCATATCAAAGAAGCGAACATGATACAATGAGTATTATAAATTGAAGAGGTCGAGGTTTGAAATTGAAATTGTAAAAACTATGGGAGGTATTATTGACAAGACTGCAAAGTTTTAATGATTGTTTGGTTATGAAAATGTGATTATGATCTCGGGATGGCAATAAATTTTATTAATTTTGAATTTGTTATAAGCCTCGTGTGGACAATTAGAATAATGAATGAGCATCATTCTTTAAATGAGGTTTTAATTTATATGTTGTTAATTTTCAGAACTATATATGAACATGCGAATTTAATTGTAAGATGGATTTGTTCTGGGTTTGAAATAAAAAATCGAGTTATGATTTTAAAATAGAATGTGCTTGGATGATGTGTGCAGGTTACTTTTGAAAAAAAATTTTATAGTTATTATTAATAAAAAAAAAATATAAACTTGATTTTTAAGATAAAATAAAGAATCATAAAAAATTTAATAAAAAATCAAGAAAAAAATTGGTTAAATTAAAAAAATCATGCATGATAAATTAAAATTGAATGATTAAATTTAAAATAAATAAAACTATATAAAAAAAGATAAAAAAAATAGGATCTAAAACACCAATAACAACAAATATCAAAATTTATTTTTTAGGATAGAACAGAGAAATGAAAAAAATAAAAAAATTCACCAATAATAAACCGATTATTATAAATTAATATATATCACTAAAAAAAACATAATGAATAATCAAATGAAACAACATAAACATATTTTTCATCATCAAGGGGCATTATATGTGCAAGCATGTGCCATCAGTTCTCCTAGTTAAAATAATATTAGTTAAATGTGAAATAATGATATTATCTTTAATTAAGTAATAATTACTAAAATAGAGATAAAAAGACCTTAACACCCATGATTAAATGGATTAAATGGATTAAATTTTTTGACCTTAAAGGCATATGCCGAACTTGATTGTACATAAATAAAGGAAAAGACTTACATGTTCTTGTCTAACAATGTTAGTTTTTTTATCCTAGGATATTATGGCTATTTTAATGTTTCAAGAAAATATGGAAAGGATAAAAACACACCAAAAAAAATTATAATAATTAATCTATTATACAAAAAGACAAAAATATTTCTAATTCAAACGCAAACAATTATTTTTAAAAGGCTATAAACACCATTTTATTATTACAACGAACAACAAAATGATGAGTTTATAGCCACATTGAATTCCCTTTCCTCTTTAGATTTTTTTTTATATCTAAAAGAACAAAATATTTGATTTTTTTATTCATCTTGCTTGTTAAGAAGAAAATCCTCACAGAAAGTTTCAACAAGTGATCTTTTTTTTAACTTATACATTTTTGTTGTTGTCTTTTTAGCATAATGTTTTTTTTTTAAAAAAAATCTTTGTTTAACATGTTATAAGTGTTTATCATGTAATATTATTCTCCTTAATATGAATATTAACAAAAATATTAAAAATAATATATACTAATTATTAAAAAAAATTGAATTCAAGATTGACATGCATTAATAATTATATTTTCACTTTTATATCCATAATTTTATCTGAATGTACTTTATCAAATTTGTAATCATGGAATAACACAAGAAAAAAAGTATTAAAATCATAAAACATTTTACAAGTTAAAAATATCAGAGAAATACAAAATTACCACGGAAATGCTTTCAAGCAAGTTGAAAAGAAAAGAAAATCACATAAATGATAATTCTTAAAATGTATAAGAGAGTACTATAAGAAGTGAAACTAAATATTAATTATTTTCTTGAAATATGCATTATAAAATCGAGCCTATTAATTTTCAAAAATTATCACGAAAATTAATTGAAAATTTATCTTTCAAAATTGAAGTAGTTTGCGCTTTTTCTTAATTAATTCTTACAAAAAAAAAGGTTATGGAAGATAAGCCTGACTGGGCTGTTACGAGTTGGGCTATAGGAGCCCAAACAACCAATCAGGGAAAAGAGATGTAACCAAACAGGCAATATTTTGATTGGGTAGAAAATAAAGTGAGGGGGCGGTTGATAAGGTGATGACGACGAGGAGGGAGCGGACAGGATTCAATAAATACGAGACGAAAGTAGACTGTGTTTATTTTGTTTTTGTTTTTGTTTTAATTAGTTTTTTAATTTAAAAAATAAAAAATAAAAAAATATTTAAATACATTTTTAAATAAAAAAACACTTTAAAAAAATTATTCACTACCCTGTATTTTTTGTGTTTAGAAAATGCTTTTGAAAATTTTTATTTTTTTATAATTTTATATAAAAAATAAAAAATATTATTTTAATATATTTTTAAATAAATAACAATTTAAAAAACAATTTTTTACACAATTATAAACATTTAAGAGTCAAAACAAAACTCAAGCAAGGTCAAGACAGTAGTAGCAATATATAAGATATATATAAGGTCGAGTGGCAGGAAGCGAAGATTGACGCAAAGAGGATATTATCTTTAGATGAAATGGGAGATCTATATGCCTTGGATTTCGACGGAGTTCTATGTGATAGCTGCGGTGAAAGCTCTCTCTCCGCTGTCAAGGTTCTCTTCTCTCTCTGTCCCCTCCTTTTTAGTTGCCATGAAATGGAATACATCATTTGGAAGCACTAATTCAAGTCAATTTTGTTCAAATAGCGAGTAATAGGATGATGATGCTGTTTATTTACTGGTTGTTTTGGTGATAGAATAGGCTGCTAAAGTGAGATGGCCTGCTTTATTCGATACGGTGGATTCAACTTTGCAGGACTGGATTGTTGATCAGATGCACATTGTAAGTCCGTCCTTTTGTGTCTTTGCTAGATAACGATTAAGTATATTAAATTTCTTGCACCCTTTGAAAGGATGTACCTGTTATAATTGGTTCATATCTATTTCATCATGTTTATTCTGCAAAATTTAAAATTTGAATCCATGATTTCAACATTGTGAATTTGCTGTTGTGGTCTTACAATTGAAATATTGGTGACTTGTTATGGTTCCATTTGGAGACATCGGTTGGATTTATCTGTAAAACTAGAGTTCTGAATTGATGTGGAAAGTCCTCGGATTGATGCCGTATATAAATGCCAACGCACTTCTTCTTCTTCTTGATAACTGTTGTCGTTTTCTTTTTCTATGAAAAGAAAAACGAAGGGAATGGTATATGTTTGAGGCTAATTACTGACTTGTACTGTGGCAGGTGCGACCAGTGGTGGAAACTGGATATGAAAATCTGTTGCTTGTAAGGCTGCTGCTGGAGATGAGAATCCCTTCTATTCGGAAATCCTCGGTGGGCATACAGCGCCACAACCCTGACTTAAAGCTATCTCTATTATATGAAAAAACTAAGAACATTTTATGTCACGTTTATTATCCTCAAGAATTACGAAATTATTCTGTTCACTTTCAAATACTGGTCTGGATCTGATAACTGTGGTTCAACTTGCAAGGTCTCAGAGGGACTCACGGTTGATGGGATATTGGAGAACTGGTCAAAGATAAAGCCTGTCATTATGGAAGAATGGGCTGAGAATAGAGATGCTCTGATAGAACTCTTTGGAAAGGTCAGGGATGAATGGATGGATAATGACTTGGCAACATGGATTGGAGCGAACAGGTATTTCAACTGTGTTTTTAGAGATGTGCCCCAATATGTAAAACTTCAGTATAAATTATGATAAGGAAGTAAGCCCAAAGTTATGGTTAAAAGTTGATTACTTCTTGTCAATAACTTAACCAAATCAGATCCATCTGCATATCAGATTCATTTAGGGTTACCATGCATTATGCACCTTAAATTGTAAGAGCTCAAAGCTGGTTTTGCAGAAATGAATTGCGAATTTGAAATTTATATTCAGAGGATATTCCTAAAGAATGAGGACATCTCTAGAGAATAAACGTACTTGCCATCCTTGGAAGTTTGGGATGCGTATTTGTTCAATTATCTGCCTCCTTCTTCACTCACTGCCTATAACAATTGGGCTGACCATTTCTACATAATTCTGCAACTACATTTTGCGCTGAAAAATGATTAATCGCCGTTATCTTTGAATCTCAATGAGCTCCTCCAGGCAGGTCTATCAAATTATTATTTTTTTAAAAAAAAAAGAGCAGCTGCGCTGCATAAAATTTGATTTTGCTGAACAAGCCTTCGGACCTGATTATTGATCCTCCCTTGCAGATTCTATCCCGGTGTTCCTGATGCTTTGAAATTTGCAAGCTCAAGTATATATATAGTCACCACAAAACAGGTGTGGCCTTTTATTCTTTTATCTTTGGTTCGCAAATGATTGTGATATTGGATTAAGGGCATTATAATTCAATCCTCATCAGGTTTTGAAGTGAAAATCAAAGGAGATGAAATTTGGAGAGGACTTGAGTGTTTTTTATTTCTTTTGCTGATATTCAAACTTGTGCCCTCTTTTTTTCATGCTTTTCAATTCAGAGCCGGTTTGCAGATGCTTTGCTACAAGAGCTCGCGGGACTGAAAATCCCACCAGAAAGAATATATGGTCTCGGAACTGGGTTAGTACATATTAATTGAGTGTTGTGGGGAAAGCAAAACCATTGATAGTTTCCTTGATTCTTTTGCACGGTTTGCTTTCCATAATGAGTTTTTTTTTTCCTTGTCCCACCGTTAATTTCAATTGCTGCTTTCAGTCCCAAGGTGGAAGTGCTGAAGCAACTTCAAAGGAAACCGGAGCACCAGGGGCTGAAACTACAGTAAGATCCATTTTTCTTTACTGATTTTTCATCCGGTCGCCACATCTATAAACCTCTGCAGACCTTGTGGTCTCCCGTTAACTTTCTTCTCCAGTTAATTTGAATTGGATTTGATTTTTTCTAAATCACGGACAGCTTTGTGGAAGATCGACTTGCAACCCTGAAGAATGTAATTAAAGATCCTGAATTAGATGGGTGGAACTTGTACTTAGGTAATCATCTCCCTCAGCTTTTCCTGTTCTTTGCCGCCTCTCCTTTTGTTTTTGATGCAACACTGTTACAGTAAAATTAATATTCGTTTGGCAATAATGCTGATCAACTTGTACAGGGGATTGGGGATACAACACTCATAAAGAGAGAGGGGAAGCAGCTAGCATTCCCAGGATTACCCTTCTTCAGCTCACTGACTTCAGTAAAAAGCTCAAGTAATCATGGACATAGCCAAATCAGTAAGACTTGTTTTTGTCATGCTTGAGTTTGATTACCGCGACAAAACCAGGAAATCTCTCATTCCATACCAGTTTGATCTTCATGAATAAAGCACGATCAAACTTCTTGTGATTTGTAAGCCTTTATTCAATTATTCAGGTCATAACTGAGTAGTTTTCGATGATCGAGTTGCCACTTTTAAAATGGTAGAAATTAAGGAATTGAACGCTTCCATTCCATGTAACTTGTCTGGGTTGACCAAACAAAATATTATCCACTGTACTTCACAGATTCTACCACTTCCAAACAACACTGAATAGAAAACACAGGCTGTATTTCTTTTCTAATTTCATCATCCAGGAAAGGGAACATCATATTGCCCTACTTGACGAAAAAAGAACAAAGAAAAGAAAAAAGTGGAAGAGAAATTCGAATACCAGCCACAATATTGCTTAAGACTTGGGAAGAGAACCAACTCTGACAGGCAGCATACGATACCCAGGGTACAAAATCAAATCTTGCACTGGCTGAGCTTGTATATCAATTAATTAAAATAAAAGATATTCAAAATAAATATGACCCAGATGAATCAGTAAATTCTGCAAAATCCGATCTCAATCACACATCATACACGTACCAGTTATTGCACGAAAACACAGGATCACAAATTGTTTGTATGCTAAAGTTGCTGGCGAAATGAGACTTCTATATGTTATTGGTGTAACAACGGATCCAGATTCTAGATGATAGCAAGCAGCAGCATGTAAAAAGAAGAGGAACAAAAAGGAAGGATGGTGGGTGGGGACGAGTTACAACTACAGACCCAGAAATTAAACTTGAGTGAAATGATGATGTGATTAATCCATTGACTAATTACATGTGAAAAGGAGGATTCCCACTTGGCTACAATTCTTCTTTCTGATGCCCATCATGCTTTGTAGCAGCTGCAGGAGTATCATCTGCTTTGTCCTTCTCGCGCTGAAGCTTCTCAATGACTGCTTCTAAAGGAGGATCTCCATGTCTACGAAAAACTTGATCCCCAATCTTGATTTCATAAGCCTCCGGTTCATTCAAAATGAACTCCTTCAACTGGGCAACAAAAGAATGCGAAATTGAGGTAAAAGGAGAACACGATATTCAAGATCAACAATGCATTTACTTAAAACTAAAAATACTAAACCAGTAATCTTCAATAAAATGCGATCATTTAAAAGACTCGTTAAGCAAAATGGCTATCACACCGACGAGTGGATTTGGCTAGTCAAGAGTCAAAAGTACCAATGTACAATCACTTCAATTGGGCGTGATCAAAACAACTCAGGAGCCAATGAACTCCAACGCTTACCTCCATCGTGTCTCTGCCTTGATCCATGTTAAACATAATTGTACTCAAATCAACCCCTGAAAACTGCACTCGAATTCCTCCCGTTTTCATAATCTTTGTCCATTTCATAGCAATCTCAGCAACCACGTCCTGAAAAAGCAAGACCATAAAAACTCAATCCTTAACTAACAATCCAAAAGCCCCAATTCACAGAAAATGAAAACTTAAATCAAATTACCGGAGTCCGGCGTACGCCTAATCGGAGCTTAACAAAACCAAAAACTGGCCCGAAGTTTCGCTTCATCATCATCTCCTGGATCTCCTGCACATTCATTTTGTTCAAATCAGACGGTGGTGGATCGAACTCGTCTTCAGACCGTTTTGGGGTCTTTCCCCAATTTTTCCATGCCTCGTCTTCCTCATCGTCGATAACGTCTTCAAGATCGTCCGTTATGTGGATGCTTCGCTTCCCAGCATTGGCCACGCGGATGAAATCGTAATCTGGGGAGAAGATTAGGGGTAGAAATAGAATTAGGAGAAGCAGGATGCCGGGCTTTGGCATTTTTGTGATATCGGGAAAATTGGGGTTTTTGTTTATTTATGGGTTTTGAAAATGTGGGGTACCTGTCAACGTGCGCACAGCGAGGTGCGTTGGATTTGGGCACGGTTAGTGTGCATCATTTTATACGGGTTTAGGTGCTAATCAGTTTTGCTTATCAATTGAGTTTGTGCGTAATTGGAGTTTAATTCTACTCGAAAGAACTTCCATAAGAGGATGTAATTAATTGTTTCATTTTAATAATCCTTATTAATTGTGTAGAAATATCTTCCAAAACCAAAAATTGCAGTCATATTCTTCTCAGCGCTAGCTCGTCGATTTCAATTAATTCAAACAAAAATTAATATCTTCCCAAACCAAAAATTGCAGTCACATTCTTATCAGCGCTAGCTCGTCGATTTCAATTAATTACAGACAAACTTTTAATTTTACTTCAATAACTCCCAAATCATGTCATAAACAAATGTTTATGATGAAAATAATTTTAATTTAAAATTGCATTTTGATTGATCAATAGTTATCAATATTTTTTTAATAATTCTTTGTTGGGCAAAGCTGTTTTAACGGCAGCTTGAGGGAGATTTTTTTAAAAAAAGGTTTTAAGCCAGTGCTATGCCTAGTAGCTCCTTAGCATGATCCCGTGACTTGGATCACCGTCTAAGTGTCTTGTGTTTTTTTTTTTTTTTTTTTTTTTATCTCAATCAAGTTATTTAGCCTGAATCATATTTAATTTATATTTTTCAATATATAAGAATTTTTAAAATAAGAATAAACAATCTTGTTTTTAGAATTTAATATTATTTTGTATATTTATTATACTTTTTTATCTGATTTAAGGATTTGAGAATTTTTGAATCTATATAAAAAAAATGTTTTATTAGTGTTATAATTCTTACATTAAGCCATCACCTCCCTTAATTATAAATAATAAAGAATAAATTTAATAGCATGAAGATTCATTAAACCCATTATTCAACTACCAAAAAACTATATTCATGGATCTTAGAAAAATTTGGTCAAAACTAGTTGTGGAAGACATGAATTAGAAAATTCAGTTCAATTTGATTCTAAAGAGTAACTTTTAATTAAATGTGATCATAATTTTTCGTTAGGTTGAAAATAAACGATGATCCAAATAAGTTTTTGCAACTGTCTCAACGAATAAAACCTTCATCTCACAGGTTAGGTCCCAATGCAGAAGATTTTGAAGATTATCAATACAAAAACCCAACTATTCGATCTTATGCCATGCATCATCCATAAGGATTGAAGAGTAATGTGGGCTGCATTTGTCGAGAACTCTCTCTAAATATCACTAGAGCTGTACATAAGGAACCATATCTGCAAAATGTCAAAAATCTTTTTTATAATTGACGGTGAACTTTTTCTTAATTTCAGTGTTGATGCAATTCCAGCCTATTTCTACATGAGCAAGCTGTCACAGCTTTCAAATCCTCTTATCCTTTCACTGATCAATCTCTTTCAATCTTCTTCACACACAGCCAGGGTTCGTTTGATATGAATACCTGGAGAAGGTGTTTGGAGTTAATGGATTCTCTTGCTTTTTTTGTTAAAAACAACAAAGAGAAAGGCCCTGGAATTAGCCCATCGCCTCTGCCAAGCCGAAGGGACAGATTATTACTAGGTGAAAATAAGAAGGGAAAATTGTGATGGGGGCTCAAATAAACCTCCCCGTTGAGCCACATGACGAGGAGCAGCTGCATGCCTGCATTAACAAAACATAGCAAGTGTTTCTAGGCCTGCCATACTCTTTGTGGAACATTTCTATACACAGCAGGACTAAATAGAGTTAAAGCATATTGACTTGGTCTGGCATCGGCTTGTATGTTGGATTTGGTAAATTCCAATCTGGAGCTTTTTCCCTGTCGAGGAAGGCAAAGCGACAGGCAGAGCATCTTCCTCCAGAATTAAAATTTCCAAAGCTTAATTTCATTGCTTCGGTCATGGTCAGATAGCTACTAGCCTGCTTATCATCCGATATCCACGTGTAACGAGCAGTAGCTACTTGGCAGTTTAAAAATGGTCCTGCGATTCATGGCTAGAATTACACGATGGCGCCAAAATGGCTGCATTATAATTAGGAGGTGTAGTTTGCTGAAATAAAAGCACAGAAAAGAAAGGGAATGAGAGGACTGTGGATCTCGACTGACATACATATCCTGCTTATCACTGCTGGATCAACTCGGAAAGTGTCAAGGGTTGGGAAGGGTATGGAGAGAAAAAGGAGACCAGTAGCAGAGAAGTATAAACTCGTGGGATCTTTAGCAGTGCCGCATTAAGCAGTCACCTTCAGCTATCATTCTATAAGCTAACCAAAGGCTGAGGATCTATGGAAGGAAACTCATTAATTTGTTGAGAGAGACAATGACTTGGTGCAGGATATGCAAGGGTAGCATTCAGGGTTGTCACTACAGCGCCATTTCGAATTGCGTTACAAACAGAATTTGATGAAAAATTAATCTTTTTTGTTTAAAATTATATTTTTATATTTTTAAATTATTTTAATATACTGATATCAATCATTACAACACTATGAAATAGCCTCTAAACTTGCGTGGAGGGGCTGAAGCTCTCCTGATTATTTAAAAGTTCATTTTCAACCTTATATAGTTAAGGTTCTTTCAATTAGGCCCCTCTGAAAATTTGCTTATTCTATTTATGATCCCATCTTTTGTAGATTAATTCTATATCCATCCTGATCTTATTTTCATTTCATATTGGCTCCCATTTATTTTACTGTAGCTTCAGCACTAACAATGCACTTCGCCGGTTACATGCTGAACACATCCATATCTTAGGTTTATACATATAATTGAAAACTGGTCAAAATGTCACCTCAAGGTTTCATGTTTGAATCCATTCTATCAGACCTATTTGCATTATTGGGTCATACGGTGCATAATTAAAAATATATGTGCTGCAGATCTGGCGAGCATGCACTTCCAAACATTATTTTCTCTTCACGTTCAAATCTCAAAGAACTCCATTAAGAGCTGCCCCACCATATTCTTTCGTTCCGTTGACTTGTCACAGTGTTCTAGCAGTTTTATGCTCAGCATTTTGCTCTTACAGATACCATTGCCAGATTCTAAAGCAAGACCTGAGACTGGAGAGCAAGAGTATCAGCCGCAGCTTCGGAACATGATGATCACTAGGTACATGCACAAACGTCTTCTTCATTTCACATCATTTGGGAAATGGTAGATATCGATCTATATACATATGTCGTGTGCAAAGCCCTGGTAGTATTTTGATCAATGCCTCAATGGAAAAAAAAAAAAAAACTAATAAGATTGTTTTCAGCAGCTCTATCTTGGACGAATCAACTCCTGGGATTCATCTGTCCTTATACACAATGCATCTGCTTGTAATTTGGATTGGAATCCTTGATAACATAAAACATGCAAGATGAATCTAAACTGTTGATTCGTCTATGGATAGGACAAGTCTACTCTGTCACGGATATATTAGAAAAACTAGAAGAAAATAATAAGAAAAGCCTGAGAATGACCCGTGCATTTCCTACTTAACTTTTCCACGTGTCCCCTGGATCATGGCCATTGCTTCTAGTGGAGCGAATCTTAGTACGATCTTACATTTTTTTATTATGTTATAATGAAATTACCAGTAAGTAGATTGAAATTTTACGTTGTCACTAACAAAAAAAAAAAAAAGAGCTGAAACCACCTCGAGGGGAGATGTGTTGCCCAGGAACAGTGTTTTGTTTTGGTACGCAGTGGCTGCGTATGAGTCCCCGTCTGCCACTCCGGCTGCAACAACGATGGAAAGCGAATACTAATTTAAAGTATTTGATTTATACCAATCACACCTATTTCAATGTGGATCCCACTCGAAAATTGAGATCGATCCTCAGTTTGTGAAAGGCAATTTACAATTGCTTCGTGCCCGTGTTCTTCTCTCTCACCGGCTGTGCATATTCTCTCTTCCACCCAGTGGAGAGTGAATTAATTCACTCTCCGCTGTGGGGATACAGGGTAGAAAGTCTAGTGTTATGAATAATGGATAATATATTTATTGATTTGGTCGGATCAATCTAGTTTAAATTTTATTTTTTATTATTTCACTTGACCGAATTCAGCCAAAACTTAAATATATTTGACCATGTCAGATCTAATAAAAAATTAATTTTTTAATTATATTTTATTTAAAAAATTAATATTTAATATTATTTAATGACAACATATAAATTAAAAAAATCATATAATGATATAACATTTGTATAATTTGATCAAAATTTTAATTTTGTTCTTAATAATATTTTACCTGATTTTATTGCAAGCTCAAAAAACTATCAAAATTGTAGTCCTTATTGTATAAATTTTATAAATAATGTAATTTTAGATAGTTTATGGAACAATAAAACATATTTAATATGAAAATATTATTTATTTAATAATGTAATAGTAATAGTTAAATATATAATATTTAAATTAAAAATCATCAACATATATATATATATATTATTTTATAATCTTAATTTGAAGAATATTTTTTATCACACATTAAAATATTTCTTATTCAATCACAGTTTTAACCAATAATATATAAATATCAAACTAATTTTGACTAAAATTACTTTTTATAAAATAATTTTTTAAATTTCAATTATAAAAAAGTATTTACAAGTTGACTAAAATTACTTTTTATAAAATAATTTTTTAAATTACAATTATAAAAAAGTATTTACAATATCAAAAACACTCGCTCGCTTGAAGAGGTAGATATTATATTTTAAAATAATTTTTATTTAAAAATTTATATAAAATATTTTTTTATTTTTTATTTTTTAAAATTTATTTTTAATATCATCATATCAAAATAATTTAAAATATTAAAAAATAAATAAAAAAATCAAAATTATTTACTAGCATAGTTTCACATCACTGCAACCATTACGAGGTTCAACTTGGATTTTTTTGATGGCTTTGCTCTTGTTTGGCTTATTTACGAATAAGAATCTGATTATTAAAAATAATTTTGCTGCCCTTTCCGACCGGCGAATGTGTTTGGTCGTGGCCAAAAACAGATTGAGGACTCCCCCCCGCTAAATGCCGAAGGCCCACCCACCACCATTGAGCAGGAATTGACAACGTTTCCTTCCGGTAGGACCTACTAGACCACTACAGACGAAGGCTTATTTCCTATCAACACTCACATGTGTCCATCTAATGTAAAAAATATTAAAGTAACTGAGCACTCTGTAAAAGTATCGCCAATGGTTTCCTTTGTTTGCTGAAAAGCCATGAACGGACCTCTGGATCGGTGCTTCGCTGTAGCTGAAAAGGCAAGGGCACGAGCACCTCTCATATTATGTTTGCAGGGGACACATGGAAAAGTTCTCATTATGCTCATTTATATCACATTCAAATGTTTTTCCATACAGGCTCACCGACGCAACCATTTTTATTTTTAATTTAGGTATTTAACTAATTTATATATTTTTTAACTAATTTTATAAATTTTAAAATTAATAATTATATAAATTTTTAATGAAAACTCAAACTAATGATTTATAATGAGTAAATCTAGAATTTGATTAATTTAGATATATCTCTCAGAATTAATTTAAATTTTACTTACTAAATTGTGTTGCTGTTATTAATTTAAATATCACATATTAAATCACTATGTCCGGTCAATTTAATTCTTCGTATTATATTCATGTTTTTGTTATTGAAAAAGGAAAATGTATGTTTCGGAAGGGGCGCAGCTAGTTTGATAATCCACTCACGTTTCTGCTTCCTGTTTAGCTCATGTAAGAACGAAAGGTGGCCATCTTTAACCAGTCGTGCCGCCTGGCCACATGCAGTGCATCGACCAGGCCCCAGAGGTTCGCAGTTCCACATTTTTAATGAATTTAACTCGAGAGTCAAGCCCGCCACGTGGAATAATTATTTTCAACTCTATGCGAATATTATTGGATAAGTCCGTGCATTTCATGCATTTAGAGATATGCATGCTTCTTATAGATTTTTTTTATTATTATTATTCATCAATAAATATTTGCATTTTATATATTTCGTGGATTTTTCTTCTATTAATCGCGGCGGCAATTATTGGCTTCCTCTATGTCATGTTTTTTATTTTTCTCTTGATGTTAAAATTAAAAATTATATTCATAAAATTAAAAATTATTAAAAAAACAGTTTACATCACAAGCTATTTAAATCCAAAATATCCACCTGGGGAATATTCACTGTTTTGATGACATTGTTTACGGTGATTTAAAGAAATGGAAATCATCTAGTATTTGTTAAAAATTATTTTAATAAATTTTAAAAAAATACTTTAAAAAATACTCGCTACAATAACTTTAAGAAATTGAAATGGACTGTCTTTTACTGTGGAAGCCAGAGAGTAGAATTTAGAAACCTTATAAAAACGCATCTCCCAGGACTCCTAACGCGCTCACCTTTCATGCGCGACTCTTCTTCAACAAGTGGCTTTTGCTCTAGTAACCTTCTGGGTGTGTTGTTGCTGGCTAGTGTCTACCGTGTTAACATCTCGATAAATGGCTGCTTTAAGGAGCTTGTTGAAGAAAAACTCATCATCAATCCCAACATGTAACGAGCTGGTGAGGATTAGAAGATTGTTCTCTTCGGAAGCTGCTGCTTCCCCTTCTTTTGCTCAAAGACTCAGAGATTTGCCTAAAGATCTTCCTGGCACTAAAATCAAGACACAAGTTTCCCAAGTATGTCCATCTCCCTCCATATCTATTGATCATTAATTTTAACAAAAAAAAAAATCTCTTTGCTTAATTCCTGGCGCATTAAAGCCGATAGTTTTCTGCTTTGCTATCTACCATTTTCTTCAAGTACAGTGGTACTCTTTTTCCTGGGGTTTTTATTTATGATTTCAATGTTTTTCTCCTCAATCCGGCTATATATATGTATGTATGTATGTATGTATATGTATATATTACGGTCCAATAAGAATCCTCATATAAAAAATGAATAGAAACATCTTTCTGTGCCCACCGGATTGGTCACTGCGCTGTCCGTTTTTTCTTCTTTCCGACAGTTTATGTCGAGCCACGAACTAACTGCACCGTTGCCTATTCAGCTCTGAAAAGACAAGTTGTCTTCATGTTTGCGAAGACTAGCCGTCGACATAGGTTTCAGCTAGTTCAACCAAGTTGTTCATAAGAAAAAGAGAGTGGATTTTCAGTGTCGTGGATTTTCTAATCTTGGACCAAATTTTGTGTCCAAACTAACTCAACTCTTTTTTTATAATTCAAAATATTCAGCTCATAGGGAAAACTCCAATCGTGTATTTGAACAAAGTGACTGAAGGATGTGGAGCTTATATAGCCGCCAAGCAAGAGATGTTTCAGCCCACTTCTAGCATCAAAGACAGGTATCACAGAACTCAAAACTATTTTCCTATGATATCATAAACCTTAAGGTCAAATAAAAACCATAATGTTTATGCTACAGACCGGCATTGGCAATGATAGAAGATGCAGAAAAGAAGAACTTGATTGCTCCTGGGAAGGTTTGCTCGTAGTCATAGCTCCAAAACTTTTAGATATTATAGGTTCAATCAGATGCTTGAACCTTTTGAATTTCTCTAACTTTTTTATTCTTGTTATACTAGACGACTTTGATAGAGCCCACATCTGGTAATATGGGGATCAGCATGGCATTTATGGCAGCCATGAAAGGGTACAAGATGATTCTAACCATGCCTTCTTATACTAGTTTGGAGAGAAGGGTGACCATGAGAGCTTTTGGAGCTGAGTTAATTCTGACTGATCCCGCTAAGGGAATGGGAGGAACAGTTAAGAAGGCTTATGAACTTTTGGAATCCACTCCAGGTGCTTTCATGCTTCAACAGTTCTCAAATCCTGCCAATACCCAGGTACTTGATCTCACAGTAGCAGTGACATTGCATAGCTTAAAGGGCTTGTCAAGAGCAATGTGCTCGAGTTATTATTATTTTGATGATTTGGGATTTTAACTCTCTTACTTTGTAACTATTGGATTGATTTCTGAATCCAAATGGAAAAACAGATCCATTTCGAAACTACAGGCCCGGAAATATGGGAGGATTCACTCGGAAAAGTTGACATCTTTGTAATGGGAATAGGCAGTGGAGGGACTGTCTCTGGCGTCGGGAAGTATCTCAAATCCCAAAATCCTAACGTTAAGGTATCTAATTTTAAATTCTTGCTGGTGCTTTCACAGCATCACTGCCATGTGCTGTCATAAATGCTACTACTTTATTTCTCCCATAATGTTTTATCTTCATTTTTATATGATTGTAGATTTATGGAGTAGAGCCTGCGGAGAGTAATGTACTTAATGGTGGTAAACCAGGTAAGAGTCTCGCTCTGCTCTAGTTCTTTTCGTTTTTACTTTTCTCCTCTTGTTATTAGGAAGATCTAGTTCTTTTCGTTTTTACTTTTCTCCTGTTGTTATTAGGAAGGAATTATAAAGAGTAAAGCTAGAATCTTCTCTCTGCTTCTTAGAAGTAGAATTTTGTTTCCAATAATTTTAAGCTTAAGGTATAATAACCTATAGAGGTGGAATGGAGGAATATAACATGATGGAGGTTATGATTTTTGTCTTTGTAATTTTGAAAATCTATGTCAAGTATGTGCTAAATTCTATACTTATAAGGCCCATCCCAGCTCAAGACAGGTCATTGGGGTTTGACTGGGTCAACCTCCTAGGTGGCTCCAAAGCAAACCCAGCTTGGGCAAGGCTCCGGGTTTGCAGGTCATCGGGTTGACCTGCCGGGCTGGGACGAGTTTGATTACCATGCTAAATCCCTTGCTATGGACAGAGAAGTTGAATCTCTATTGTTATGTCAATTGAAATAGGTCCTCATGACATTACCGGCAATGGGGTTGGATTCAAACCAGATATATTGGACATGGATGTAATGGAAAAGGTCCTTGAGGTAAGTACCGCTGAATTGAAGGAAAGGGTAGAGAATAAATGTAACTAAAAGATGAGGCATTTTCAATGTCAGATTTTGAAATGCCGAACTGACAGTGAAAAAATTAAATGGCAGGTTAGTAGCGAAGATGCTGTGAATATGGCTAGGAGGTTGGCACTGGAAGAAGGTCTTATGGTATTTACTCTTAACAAAGTCTGTTATCGTTGACATTTTGGTTGATTTTCTATCTTTGACAGCCTCTTGCACACATATGCTAATGCAAAGCGCAATGCTTTAATTTTTGTATATGAATCCGTTTTCTTTGAGCTCTGGCTGCAATTTTTGGGTTCTTGGATTTGTAGTTTTCAAGACTCGCATCTGCTTTCAAGAAATGAGCAGTGGCAGAGTACTGTTTGTTGTTTAAATTTTATTCAATTATTTTTGGTTTGTGAAGGTGGGAATATCATCCGGAGCCAACACAGTTGCCGCACTTAAACTTGCGAGAATGCCGGAGAATAAAGGCAAACTTATAGTGGTAAGAACAGCTTATATTCCAATTCTCAAAAACACGGAATTTAAATTTTCTACTGACAATTTACACTGTTTGCGGGATGAAGGTACGCTGTTAATAATGACTTTTCTATTCCTGAAGTTGTCATATTTGATTGTTAAGGAGGCTTAAGGTTTCATCAATTTAAGCAAATTTCCTCATCATTGAATCGGGAATTCTTTTTTTACCCAAGTAAATTAATTTAAGTATGAATGCTCCGTAAGAGTTGTTGCTGGTTGACTTTCAGACTATTCATGCAAGTTTTGGGGAGCGATACCTGTCATCTGTTCTCTTTCAAGATCTGAGGAAAGAAGCCGAGAACATGCAGCCAGTTGCTGTAGACTAATTCATTCAAACATCTTACTCGATGAATGTCGAAGGCCTCTTGCACAACCATGTCTCTCAATGTGGTTGTTGAACGATGTGCAGCAAAATATGTACTCTGTGTCCATGCAGGCGGCTTATCTCCATAACATTTGTGGTGATAGAGCCTGCTTGTCTCTTAAAGTTTGGCTTTAGTTTATAATTTCACTTGAAGAACATCCTCTGTATTACAGAATTTAGTTGAGCAATGGAAATTATTTTTCCTTGATGCCCGCTTGAACTTCTTGCAGTTGATTTTAACCAGAGTCAGTTGAGTTACTATTTGTTGATCAATGAATTTTCCAGTGAAAAACCATACTTTTTTTCTATGATTCTCTAAGATTTTAATACTTTCATGGCTAGGATGAAGCATCGCTACCTCAAAACTGCCGAAGATCGTAGATAAGGAAAGGGATAGGAATTTAGAATTTCCACGCTAATTTCTGCGTTATGGATGCAACATTTTCAAAATCTTGCCTAGCGCAACCTTTCTACACATTGATATTAATTGACCCCACTCTTAAGACCGACCTTAGCTCAGGTGGCAGAGAGGAAAACTGCAGTGGAACCTTAAATCAGTCGGCAGAGTGGAGGTGTGTTGCGAAAAATTTAACCCCGTGACATCTGGTCTGTCAGATAAGAATTGTTGGCGAGCATAATTATTTAAACTGGTCTGGTCTGTCAGATAAGAATTGTGGTAAGAATCGAGACTCCTGGATAAATCCTGGTGAGACCAGCTAGTTCAACTCTAAAGATTTTTTATATAATTTTGTTCCAAAACAACGTTGTTTTTTATATAATAAAACTAAGTGTTTTCTTATAGACTTGAAACATATTAAGAATTGATTGCTATTACCTGACCTGTCATATATTATTGTTGATAAATTCTCCTGGGTTTCAAGTCATGCATACGACGCATGTACTCGGTGTCCACCTGATGTGAACGCTGTAACGCCGAGTGTCTGACGCAATGCGCAGTAAAAACTTCTTTCATAACAAAAATGTTCATTTATTTCGAAAATTTGAGCCTTTTTTTTTGTGTGATATTAGCACAAAAAGATTAATATTTCAAGGAAATAAAAACATTTTTTATCAAATAATGTAATTTATATTTATGGTGATCCTATAAAGAAATTACAATTGAAAAACACGAAATTAAATAAATAATATATTTACAAAACATGACTTTCTTATATAAAACAACATTTAAAAAAGAAGGTTCGAGTTTAATTTTACGACAAACTAAAATTGTTTTATTTTTGTAATATTTTTAATTTATTATGCTAATTTTATTTAAAAACCACTTTTTTTCTTCTTTTTCCTTTCCCTTTTTTATTAAATTTAGCATATTTCTAAAGTTGGTTTCTTTTAGTTCCTTGGATCTTAGAGCATCCACATCCATGCATAAATTCTAGCTAAAATATCATTTTAACTAGCTTTCTAAAAAATGTAATCATGCTCATGCTCTTTAAAATAAAAAAAACCATGAATATTTTATTATTACATGTGAGGTGAAAGATGAATATTGAAGTGTATGCTATTTCCATTACCATGACATTTCCCCAATCCATTAAGGTTATTTCTTCATTTGCAGAGACCACAATGGCCTCCAATATCCACTTGTAGCTTCCCAGCGAACCTATTTTTTTTCAAATTAATGACTCTCAAATCATACAAATTTGCAGTTCCGTCAGGATTCCCTCCTTCCAACAAGTTATCAGACAGATCAAGAGAATGCAGCCCTCTCAAATACATATATAATTCAGATGGCAATTCTCCACAAAGGCCATATTCCTCGTGTTTCCGTGTCCCTGCCATTCCAAAGCAAAAGGGGGAGAAATCTGCTTAATTATACTAAAGCTTTTAGCTGTGCAGTATCTGAATATCCAGTTACTTCTAACTGAAATAGCATTGGATCAGAGCAGCAGCTTCAATGAAAATATGATTAACTCAGGAACCCGCGAATCAATACTATACTGATTGCCTAAATATATTGATGTGTTCCGTGACCAAAAAAAAATGGAAACCTGCTGGATATATGATTGCTGGCAGAATAGGATAACATATCTTGAGGAGCACATGAGGTAGCGTTGCTTTTGTAGTTTGGCTTGAATACTATCAAGCCAAGAACTTTCATCGTCGAACGTTGAGTCCAAACAATAAGCAAAGACATTTATTAAAAACCATTTTGGCAATTGAGGATTCAACTTCGCTAGCACCACAGATTAACTATTGTACGAGATCGCCATAGTTGAACTGTTAATTGCTAGGAAAACTAAAGCCAAGAATAAAAGACAAGACTCGGATGCCATGTACAATCTTTTTTTTTCCTGTGACCTTTCTCTCGCGTCTTTTCCAAAAGCCAATTGAAGAGTGCTACAGGATACATGTAAAAAAATTAATTCAATTTAAAAATTTAAATTGTTTAATAAGATTTTTAAATATAATTTATATTATTATTTAATATATTTTTTTAAATAAAAATTATTTTAACTTGAAACTTATACAAATTCATTATTCTGCAGCAAGCACGAGCCCCATTACCAATTCAAACTTAATTTTGACGGATTTTCTCAGTTTTCAATTAAGTCATCCATGCGACAATTCAACATCTAGCTTGTTGTGCACCTAAATTTCTTCTTAGATAAAAATGGGCTTTCCTTTTCCAAGTCGTCTTGTACTATTTTGCACTCTCACTGTTGAGTATTTGCTATTCTTTTGATGTTGTACACAGGATACAGCACCTGCTTCTCAGATTCTCCTAAATTTAAGTCATGCAACTCTAACTTCTGATGTAATGTTTCGTTTTGTTAGTTGATTGGAAGGCACAATTTTTTTTTCTGATGCGATTACTGAGATATTTCATCAAAAAATGTTTTGATTCACTTCACATATGCTTAAACTTCTTTTCTTTTCATTCCCATGTGAATCTGTCTTAAATATTGTTGGCTTTACAATCTCATTTTGCCAATGACTTGGAGGATAGAGTGGGTTTAAATGCTAAGACATGCACATTGTTGATACAGTTTGCGCACATTAATTCATGCAGTTAGGTTATCATATATGATGCTGACGAAGACACGGGATACATTTTTGTGTTCTTCTTGACATCTTGGGCCACTCAGACTTCCCTTACAGGCATTGCTGTATTAGTATGAACTCTAACAATTCTATTACTTTAGCGCATATCTCTGGAATTGCCATATGTAATAGTGCCTTGCTCGTTTTCATCATGAACTTAGAAATGCTTGGCATTCAATATCCTCGTACGTCGAATGTTCTTATGTTTTCTTGCAGTTTATTATGAACTGTCAGGTAACATCTGTCCTATAATGAAGCGTTGTTGTTTTCTGAAAAATAACAGCATTAGAGAAAATCAGGGGTCATGGTGGAATTATGAATTTATCAGTTTATTTGTCTTCAGTGTTTTTGCTTCTTCTTTTTTTCTTTTTCTTTTTCGTGCTTTTTCTTTGCAGACAAGAATATTAGCTTTGAATGCAGCTGATCTCATCAAAACAGGAGGTCATTTTGTGCTGTCAATAAAGGTTCAATCTAGCATTTAATTGTTCTTCTGTTCTGCACTTCTTTCCATTACTGAGAAATCTAAAGCAACCGTTAGATTATTATTGTTATTGCTATTGTTATTTGCAATCTTGTGACTAGCTTATAAATTTGCACATGTTCTTGAACCTCTTCAGGCAAATTGCATTGACTCCGCCGTGCCTTCTGGTAAAGTATACGATATTGAAGTTGCCATGTTGAGGGCGGATCTGCCATTGAAGTTGCCATGTTGAGGGCGGATCTGGTATACCATGCTATCTCTAGTCAGTTTTTTTTAAACAGAGATGGTGACATTAGATCGATTTGAGCGAGACCATGCCCGCGTCATTGGAATTAACAGAGTGCCAAAGAAACAAAAAATCGCTGCCTAACAACTGTTGGATGTTCAGCACTTGGATCCCCGCTTCCTCGAACATTTAGCTTAAAAGTTAAAATTACCGTTCTGGGTTTTGCTCGTTCATTTGAATAGTTTGGCAGACAATATAATTTAAAATTAAAAAATCAAAATTTATTAAAATTGCGGTGCATACACAGCCCTGTACGAGCACTTAATGATTTCAACTCTAGGAGTCGTCGTTTTCACTCTATGGTCATCGTGTGGAGGTGGTACGTGTACTTTCAGTTACCAAATGGTTCTTTCAGTAGTGGATTATGCTCGTCTGCAGAACGTGTGTGGATAAGAGATAGACAGTTGACCATTGTAATTAGATTTTAGGTGGCTGGCAGTAAAGCTACGCGAGGACATTTTGTGGATAGACGATTATTATATTAATAAAAATTGAAAATTTTGGTAATAGTTTTTTTTAAAGTATGTTTTATTTAAAAATATATTAAAATAATATTATTTTATTTTTAAAAGTTATTTTTAATATCAAGATGAAAAAAAAAATTAAATAAAAGTAAAATAAAAAATTTTATGTTTTTATTTTTAAAATGAAAAAACAATCTTACTCTATTATATGTACGCGAAGTCAAAGGCCAAAGTATGCGTTCGGAACTTTTTGAAGCATGTCAGTTACCCCAGCTAAAATTTATCTTTAGAGGCAGCGCAGTAGACATGTTATTTTAAAGAAACTCTTTCATATGTGTTGTGTTTTTTTATTATTATAATTATTATAGTTGCTTAAAATAGCCTGGATATATTTTAATTAATTTTATTAATTTTAAAATTAATAATTATATAAATTAACAATGAATTAAGTCTTTTGCTAAAACAAGTCGCCAGTATACTCTACACTCTACCCTCTAGTCAGTTTTTTTTTTAAAAAAAAATAGCATGGTAATAAAAATAAAATAGAAAGAATAACATGGTCAAAGATTTATTTAGAAAAATAACATAATTTAATTTAACTATTCATGTGAGATATTTATGATTCTAGTCCGAAATATTTGAATTGAGATGTTTTTTCAACTTTTTGTCATAAAAGAAATCAACTCAATATTTTACAAATTTATAATTCATAATCAAACATAATTATAATTT
The DNA here is from genome assembly GCF_000495115.2 of Populus euphratica. Classification (NCBI taxonomy): domain Eukaryota; kingdom Viridiplantae; phylum Streptophyta; class Magnoliopsida; order Malpighiales; family Salicaceae; genus Populus; species Populus euphratica. Next base: position 4,877,927 of record NW_011499846.1, read on the forward strand.
ATTTAAATTTTTAATTTAATATAATTTAAACTAAATTCATAATCATAACATTAGGGAAATATATCTCAAGAATATCAAAATAATGAATGGTAACTCATTCTAGTTATAAATCATTTACCTCTCAGCATATCATTGGTAAAGTTGCTAGTATCAAATGCTCAATATAGAGCATTCAATTAATTTATCAGAACATAAAGGAGATGCATTAGAAAACAATTCATCACTAAAAAATAATATCATGTGCCTGGTGAGGGGGCAGGTACTTCTGTTTACTGTTTAGGAATATAGTCATGGATATGGTTATGTTTAAAATTATTTTTAAAATATATTTTTTAATCAGTCCATCAAAATTATTTAAATTTTTTAAAAAAAATATATGAATTTAAAAAATAAAAAAATTTCAAAATTTTCATCACTTTTAAAATACAAAAATAAATATGACTTAAGTGTATATATTGTATGCTACTTTTCAAGCTATGTCTTTTTTTCTAAATAAATTTTGAATTATATTAATTTATTTTTTTATTTTACCGGTGCTACTTTAAAAAAAACAAAGAACCAAAAAAAGCTCAATATTATACCAGGAAGTGATTCTATATTGGCCATCAAGGGACTCTTTGAAATCTGATCCTCTTATTGATGCCCGGATTGGACTATCTGCCCACGCATTCGGGATGGGATGCTCTTGAAAACTTTCGAACACTTTTGTTTTTGTTCTCAGGCCTCACTTGTAAGATATATATTCCTACAGAAGAAGCAAAATTCTACACGTGGCCTCCTTTGTCCCTATTCACTTCTTGCATTGCCACCTGTAGTACTTGTTTTAGATAGATTTAAAGCCAATAGATGCAAACTGTAGAGTGAAATGAAAAAATGTGGTGCAGATGTTCCTTTTTCTCTTCTTCTCTATCTTGCTCCGTATATATATTTTAGATAGCATTTTACATTGTGTTTCGGATATATTTAAAAAAATATTTTTTTAAAATTAATATTTTTTTTATGTTTTTGATATGTTAATATCAAAAATAAATTTTAAAATATAAAATAATAAATTTTAATAAACAACAGTTACCATATCCAAATACCCTATTAAATAGATATCAAGATAGGTATAATTTATAAATGTTAGTTAGTTGCTGTGAAGATGTAAAATATCTTGATCAGGGAAGCTAACCAGACTAAGTTCGTTATAGAAATCTTAACCGTAAATCTCAAACTAAATGAATCGTTTTTTATTTATTTTTAATACCTGTCCAGTCTCCTGAAAGTGGAATTTTTTATGGCTAATCATGAAAGGATTAATTATTAAATTTAATTAATATATTTGCAAAACCAGTGCAACATTTTATAGTATCTCGTGATATCATTAATCTTGCCATATCATGTTTTAACATACTCAAATAATCTCTAACAGGACTACTATATTGAGATAAAATACCAAGAGAGAGATTCGCGCCGTGATGTCTTTTCTTTTTTGCCCTTGGTGTTTTTTCCATTTAGACCCCTCAATTTTTTTTTATATATATTTAATTTTTTGACATTGTGTTATTAGTCTTGATGATTTATTTTTTATACATGCATACTAAGATTTTATAATGTGAATGAAATATTTTGTGGCTTAGATAATGCTTGGTCTAATAAAAATAAATTTTAATTTTATTAGTTTAAGAAAATTATAGCTTAGATGATCAAATTTGAAGCTTTGACAGATATTCAATCTTCTTTCTTATTGCTGGCATCATGGATTGATCTGTGTGAACAAGGAAAAAGTTTATGTTTTTTTTTTCAATCACTTGATTTTTTTTTTAATTTGATTCTTTTGCTTTGACTTTTATTTTGGATTTGACTTAATAGATTGTTTTGGTTGTCTAGATACAGAGATTTTGAAATATCAAAAAAAAATAACGCTTGGATAATGCTAAATCTAAAAAAATAAAATAAAATTTTATTAATCTAAAATAATTAATGCTTAGGGGATCAAATTTAAAACTAAAACAAATGTGATGGATTGAAATGCACGAGCGAGAACGATTTGACTAATGCTTGCAACCCATATGACAGTGTGCGAGGGAAACTACCACCCTCTAGCGGCGCGCGTGGCTTCCTTTAAGGTTAGAATATCAATGTCATTGATGTCATTGGATGTGTCTCTATAAATGCTTTTAGTGGATACAATGTGTGTCGATATAAAAGCGGCGATGAGGCTTCGACGACTATTTTCTATTCCTCCTTCTTTTTTCTCTCTCGTCTTCTTAAGATTCGCAGTGATCCATCCAAAATTGCAAGATATGCTGTCAATTTGTTTTTGTGTTAATTTTATTCTTATTGTTTAGATTGCTATTTTTTTTATTTTGAATATTTTTTTCAATTTCATCATTTAATATTAAATTGATCGTGAATCGAGCTTTCGTGTTTTTTTTTGATAGAGCGATCTCCATCTCTTAGCTCAGATCACAAGTTTAAAAATTTAACCTGGATCGATATCATACTTTTTTTAGGTCATTTTTTCTTAACTTGTTTTCATTTTCAATCTTATCATTTAATATTGGGTTTTTAGAAGTTCCATGATTTTAGTTGTTTTTCTTTCCATGAGGTATCTTGATTTCAAGACCCGTGTTGCGAGTTTGGCAAGTTAGTCTTGGGTCGTTTTTATAAAAAAATTAATTGTTTTTTTGTTTTGTCATTTAACGTCAAATTGGTTTGAAAAGTGATCTTTATAATTTTTCTTGTTTTTTATTTTGTTAGGTTATTATATCCACATGGTTCTAGTCACGGGGTTTGATAAACTAATCTAGGTTTGTTGGTGTTGTTTTTTTATTTTTTTAATTGTTTTTTATTTATTCTTCTAGTTTGTTATAAATCGAGTTTTATTATTTTTACTATTTGTCCTAGGCGGGTCTATCTCAACCTCATGACCTAGATTACAAGTTTGGCATGTTAACTTGAATTAACTCAGAATTTATTTTTAAATTGTTATTTATTTATTTTAAAAATTTTCTCATTTAGTGTCATGTTGATTGGAAATTGATCTTTGTATTTTTTTTCCTTTTGACAATTTTTTTTTTCAAAGGTCACTGTGATTTTTTTTTTAATTCATCATATTTACCATTATTTCTTATTTCTTATTACATAAGTAAATGAAAACCATCTCTACTAAACTCATAATGTTTGTTGTATAGTAGTGAATTTTTATCAAATATTACTTTAAAAGGCATAGTATTTTTACCATGCAAGCCTCCATTGTTCATCCTCTCAAACGTTACTGTAGATTGGTTGTGCAAAATTTCATATCTCTTCAACTTGGTCATCAAATTTCCTCCCAATAATATAATTATAATTAAATACCAATAGATCTTGATTTATTATGTTATTTTTAAATTGTTATTTATTTATTTTAAAAATTTTCTCATTTAGTGTCATGTTGATTGGAAATTGATCTTTGTATTTTTTTTCCTTTTGACAATTTTTTTTTTCAAAGGTCACTGTGATTTTTTTTTTAATTCATCATATTTACCATTATTTCTTATTTCTTATTACATAAGTAAATGAAAACCATCTCTACTAAACTCATAATGTTTGTTGTATAGTAGTGAATTTTTATCAAATATTACTTTAAAAGGCATAGTATTTTTACCATGCAAGCCTCCATTGTTCATCCTCTCAAACGTTACTGTAGATTGGTTGTGCAAAATTTCATGTCTCTTCAACTTGGTCATCAAATTTTCTCCCAGCAATATAATTATAATCAAATACCAATAGATCTTGATTTATGACGAGAATATGGGATTGAAAAAAGATAAATCAAAATGAAAAAAATATCAAATACAGGTGACATGCTATAAGTTTTGCAAAAATACATTTTGGTCATAAAACTTTTAAAATCATGCAAATTATACAATTTAAGTACCTTGATATTTTTCCAATTCAATTTTGGTGAGTTTATTTTGTTATTTTTTTAGTCTTTGATTGAGATAAGAGAGAGATAGATTGCTAGATTTTGATGGTATAGATAGAAAATTATTGTTGGCACCGATTTAAGTTATCAAAATAAATTATATTTATGCTAGGTGATTTCATTTGATAAGCAGAGTTCATATTAGCTGTTCTTGTACCTTTAAAGTTCGTGAAAAAATAAATATAAGTTTGAGTTAATTTCAGTTTTTAGCGGTTTTTTAGGCCATAAACAAGGTCATCACAATTTTTACGATATGTTTATAGGTGTTTTGGGAAAAAACAAGTTTTTGGATAAAAAATTTAAATCATGATTTTCTAGCTATCATAATCGCCGAAATTTGGACAAATTAGATGATGCGTCATTTGATTTTTTTTTTCAAAACAATCTAGAGCAAACATTCACCCTAATTACAAAAAAATAAATTTGAAGGCCTAGTCACGCGGGGGCTGACAAAATGGGCCGGACGGAGCAATGCTTTCTAACTTTTGTTTTTTTGTTTTCTAATTCTTTTTTTTTTTATAAAAAATTAATGATTTTCTTTAATGATTTTCTCTCTAAATTTTGTTAATTTATATTTAAATTAATACATTTTATCTTTTTTATCTTGTTTATTGAACCTTTTTAAATGACAATTATTTTTTTAGCTATGCATTTAAATTTGAAGGATTTTTCTATTTTTTCTATATTTTTTATCTTTTATATGGAAAAAATTTATTTTTGAAAATAAAAAAATATTTTCATATAAGATTTCTAATTTGTACAATCTTGGATAATGTTTGTTTTTCTTTTGTTTTATTTAATCAATTTAATTTATGTTTTCATTTACTTAAATAAAAAAATCTAGCAAATATAACACAGTAAATATTATGTATTTTGAGATTAAATATTTTAATCAATATTTATCTCTTGATTTTTTAAGTTTTATTTTTAGATGTTATTAATAAATTTTAAGTTTTATTTTTAGATGTTATTAATAATTTTTTTTTATTTACACATATAATTCTTGATTTATTTGATTATATATATATAAAATTTTTTTATATAAAAATGTATTCAAGATATTTAAATATACAGTTTTTTTATACAAAATAAAAATATTTTACTAACAACGAGCTACATATATATTATTTATCCAAGACACGTCAGCTGCACCTAAACATTCTCTATGATGTTAGAAAATTGTTTTGATCTGTAGCAAGTAGAGTGCAGCGCAGGTCACCAATCCTGCGAGAAATTCTCTCCACATTTGGCTGGGCACGCATTCACATCGAAGGAGCTCGCAGGAACCTAATATTAGAGATCTCACATCACATGAACCGAAGGACTAAAACAGTAATTATAACCAAACTGCAGGTTAAACTCCTACCCGACCTTTTCGTAAACTTGTAGCAGCAGGAGTCACGTAGACCCCACCCAAATATAAGAATATAAATTAAATAAAAGGCAGAAAAAACTCACTCTTAACCTACCCCAATTGACCCCCCCTCTTAAATAAAAAAAATAAAAACCCCAAATAAAACCACCAAATCTTTAGGGTTTGTTTGACCCTCAACGCCCTTTTTTTGTTTCTTTCTTTATTTTTGTTTCTCTCGACATCCAATCGCGAGTTTCAGTGAGAGTGAAAAACAATCAATCACCTGCTCTGTCTCTTCTCTCCCTTGCAGGATCCATTCCGCTTCACTTCACCGATATTCTCGCCTTTTTTGTAGTGTGCGAAAATCCGAAAACCTAGAGAGAGAAAGTGGACAGATAGGCTAAAAGGCAGCAAGCAAGTTCTGTCTTTATTTTTGTAACGTTGGGATCGGAGGGTAAAATTGAAGTTCCATTCAAATTTTTGGAGGGATTTTTTAACAACACCATTTTAGCTTTTGATTTCTTTTCTGTTCGGACATGACTTTTTTTTGTGGTTTATGTCATAAACTTGGGGTTTAAAGAGTAAATTTGTATGCAATCTGGTAGTGGTGGAGGAGGTGGGCCCAGTTGGGTAGGACCAGCTGGGCGGGCTGGGTCCACATCATCAGCTGCAGCATCGCCTTCGTCTTCGTCTTCGTCTGCTGCTGTATGGAACCTTCAGTTGGGATTTGATTCGGTACAGCAGCAGCAGCAGTCTAGGCAGGTAAGGTTTTTCTTTTCAATTTATCAAATTTGATTAATTGATGCGTGTGATTAGTGAATTCCAGTTGTAATCAATGTGATTGATTAGTTTTTTGAACTTTTTATAAATCACGAGTTTGGAGGAGGCACACTAAGCATGCATTTAATCTTAGGAGGAGATTAGGGCATTTAAATTATTTTGAGGTATAATTAAGCATCTGAGTTTGCTCGGGGGTTTGTTTCAAGATTGAAGACCAATGACAACTAAACGCGGGTCGTGCTATTGGGTATTTTGTTTTAGCAGTTGGCATTCCTTATCTGGGTGATGTTGAATCATTTCTGCTGTTTTCCCTGTTGGTTTATGTGGATATTATTATTATATTTTATTTCTTTCACTTTTTTTTAGAAAAAAAATAAAGAGCCCCCTTTTTTTTATCGGGATTATGGAGTAATCCTGCAGAAGTATCATAGTTGGTGTTCATGGTGGAATCTGTCTAATTTTATGGTTCTTGTTATCTGTCGTGTTTTGCCGGCATTGTTTTTTGAGCTACAATTTTAGATGGAGGGTTTTTTTTTGTACTGAAAATTTATGGCGCAGTTTGCATAAAAATGAATCTGTAGATGCATCATGCATGCATTTATTTTACTTTCTTCTTTACATTCTTGTCAATATGAAGGTGCAGTGGCGATTCTAGTGTGCAGTTGACCATCTTCGTGCTTGTTTCCAAATCCAATTTTGTGTACTTTGTGAATTGTATGAAATTGTGCTTATTTCTAAGATTTCCTTACGGGCAAGGGTAGTTTGCACTTTCATTTTTAGGTTAAATTTTGGTAGCATTTGTTTTATATTTCTAACTGTGCATGCAGGCATTACAGCAACAATTACTTAGAAAACCCGAAGGGAATGAAACCCTTTTAGCTTATCAAGCTGGAACTCTTGAAGGAGTTACAGGAGGGAACAATTTTGCTTCATCTCCAGGCTCAATGCAAATACCTCAACAGTCCAGGCAATTATTTGATTTGGCTCGGCAACATGGTTCCTCTCAGGACGGACAGAATAGGAATCAAGGTGTTGAGCAACAGGCTTTGAACCCAATTCAACAAGCATATCTTCAATATGCTTTCCAGGCCGCCCAACAAAAGTCAGCTTTGGCAATGCAGTCTCAGCAACAAGCTAAAATAGGAACACTGGGCTCTCCTGCTGGAAAGGATCATGACATGCGGGTGGGAAATTTGAAAATGCAGGAACTCATGTCCATGCAGTTGGCAAATCATGCTCAGGCTTCATCTTCTAAGAACCCATCTGAACATTTTTCCCGTGGTGAAAAACAGGTGGAACAAGGTCAGCAGCAAGCCTCTGAACAGAGGAATGAGCAAAAGTCTCCAATGCAGCCTACTGCCACTGGACAACTAATGCCTGCAAATATTACTAGACCCATGCAGGCACCACAGGTTCAGCAAAACATCCAAAACATGGCAAACAACCAGCTCACAATGGCTGGTCAGATGCAAGCAATGCAAGCATGGGCACTTGAGCACAACATTGATCTGGCTCAACCTGCAAATGCCAACTTGATGGCGAAGCTTATTCCAGTCATGCAGGCAAGGATGGCTGCACAACTAAAGGCAAATGAAAATAATACTGGTGGGCAATCATCACATCTCCCCGTGTCAAAGCCACAAGTTGCTTCTCCATCCATCGCAAAGGAGAGTTCTCCTCATGCAAATTCATCCAGTGATGTCTCTGGGCAGTCTGGCTCTGCAAAAACCAGGCAAACTGTTCCATCTGGTCCCTTTGGCTCAACTTCCAGTGGAGGCATGGTGAATAACCCTAGCAACCTCGCAATGCAGCAGCAGGCTTTTCACAGCAGAGAGAACCAAGCACCTCCTCGACAGGCAGTTGTGCTTGGAAATGGAATGCCCGCAAACGCAAGCCAAGGTGCAGATCATACTCTGCCTTCAAAAAATGCATTAAACAGCCCAGAAACTTCACAGACACAGCAATTCCGGCAGCTGAATCGATCTTCTCCACAATCTGCTGGTCCTTCTAATGACAGAGGCTTGGGCAACCACTTCTCTCCACAAGGCAGGCCAGCTGTCCATACGGCACAACAGCGCACTGGGTTCACTAAACAGCAGTTGCATGTTCTGAAGGCTCAAATTCTAGCATTTAGGCGACTGAAGGTCTAAAAGTCTTTTACTTGCCACTACACATTTTCTCAATGTCCACCTGAAAATTTCAATTGACTTAATAAGTTCTCAGTGGATCATACATACATATATATTTTTTTTTGCTTGATAGAAAGGAGAAGGTACTCTTCCTCAAGAGCTTCTTCGAGCTATTGCTCCGCCACCCCTTGAGTTGCAGCTGCAGCAACAACTTCTCCCTGCAGGAGGAAGTAATCTGGACAGGTCGGGTGGAAAGATTGCTGAAGACCAAGCAAGGCATCTGGAGTCCAATGATAAGGGTTCGAAAGCAATGCTATCTATGAATGAACAGAATTTTTCTAAAGAGGAAGTTTTTACTGGCGATGAGAAAGCAAGCGTCTCAACCATGCATATGCAAAAGGCACCAGCTGTGATGAAGGAACCCACTCCCCTTGTGGCTTCTGGGAAAGAAGAGCAGCAAACTGCTACATATTCTGTCAATTCAGACCAGCAGACTGAACATGGACTTCAGAAAACTCCTGTTAGAAGTGATCTAGCAGCAGATAGGGGAAAGGGCGTTGCTTCACAGTTTCCTGCATCTGATGCTATGCAAGCTAAGAAAACTGCACAAGCAAGCACTTTGGTCCTGCCGAAAGATACCGGCTCTGCCAGAAAGTATCATGGACCATTATTTGATTTTCCCTTTTTTACTAGGAAACATGACTCTGTTGGGTCAACTGGGATGATTAACACGAATAATAACCTAACATTGGCCTACGATGTCAAAGATCTTCTCTTTGAGGAAGGCATGGAAATGCTTAACAAGAAAAGGTCAGAGAATTTGAAGAAAATCAATGGTCTACTAGCAGTAAATTTAGAGAGGAAAAGGATTAGACCAGATCTTGTGTTGCGGTTACAGATTGAAGAGAAAAAGCTTAGGCTTTTTGATCTACAGGCGCGTTTAAGGGATGACGTTGATCAACAGCAACAGGAAATCATGGCAATGCCTGACAGACTATATAGGAAGTTTGTTCGGCTATGTGAGCGTCAGCGGATGGAGCTGACAAGGCAGGTACAGGCCTCTCAAAAAGCCATAAGAGAGAAGCAATTGAAATCCATCATGCAGTGGCGCAAGAAACTTCTTGAGACTCATTGGGCCATCCGGGATGCACGTACTGCCCGTAACAGAGGAGTTGCTAAATACCATGAGAGAATGTTGAGGGAGTTTTCAAAGAGAAGGGATGATGACCGAAATAAAAGGATGGAGGCATTGAAGAACAATGATGTTGAAAGGTATAGAGAAATGTTGTTGGAGCAACAGACTAGCATCTCAGGCGATGCTTCTGAGAGATATGCCGTTCTCTCGTCATTCTTGACTCAGACAGAAGAATATCTCCATAAGCTGGGAGGTAAAATAACAGCTGCTAAGAATCAGCAGGAAGTGGAGGAGGCAGCTAATGCTGCAGCAGCAGCTGCACGACTGCAGGCATGATTTATTCACCCCCCCTCCCCTCCCTCCCAGCAACCCACCAATTAGATGTTCATGTTTTATTTTTTCTAGTAAAATTAAGATTCCTGCCTCTTAGCTATAAACCAAAACCCCCCCCTTTTCTTCATAAATTCTGATGCATGGATTTCCTTTTCATATTCTTTATGTGAGATTTGGTTTGGAACTGCTAATTCATCTAGTTTTATTGTTGATTAAAGGGCCTATCAGAAGAAGAAGTACGAGCAGCTGCAGCTTGTACTAGTGAGGAAGTAATGATAAGAAACCGGTTTATGGAAATGAATGCACCCAGGGACAGTTCATCTGTTAACAAGTAAGTTAATTGTTTGATTAAATTTGTCATGTTTCCTACGTTGAGGAGAGGAGTGAACTGGTTATTCGATTTGTTAAGTGCTGAATGGGTTTAGTTGGTTCCAAGAGATGGATGCTTCTGTGTGCTATACAATATATCCTAAAGGCATCTAACACATGCCACTAATGATCTTCACATACATAATTTACTTCCACATTTTCATCATGTACAAAATTGATGTTTGATTGTAACAGTTTTTGCTTTGTCATTCCCTGTTAACAGATATTACAATCTTGCACATGCTGTGAATGAAAGGATCATAAGGCAACCATCTATGTTACGAGTTGGAACCTTACGAGACTATCAGCTTGTAGGCCACCAATCTTTGGTGTTTTTTTAATTTCATTTCATTTTCTTTTTGCTACATTTTAAGCCTTTTCATGTCACAAGTTTCTTAAGCTATTTATGTTTGTGTGCTTGTTTGCCCCCCTCAGGTTGGATTGCAGTGGATGCTTTCTTTGTATAACAACAAATTAAATGGAATCTTGGCAGATGAGATGGGGCTTGGAAAGACTGTACAGGTTTGTTTCTGTGAAGCCTCTTCTTTTTATGGGAGCTTAAGCCTTTAAACCTCATCCTTTTAAAAAACGAAATATATGAAAACCAACATATCCCATATATTTGCTTTCAAAACCCTAGAGGTTTAATGTCTCTGAACTCCATGCCTCATATATGGATCCTTTGTTCTTGGAAAAGTTATTAGTAAGTTCACTTCTCTCAAGCAACAGACTAATTCACCAATAATAATTTTATTTTAAAGGAGTTTATTTCTTTACATGCTTCCTAAAGTATCCTCCGAAACTTTGCATTGCCTATTAAAAATCCTAGAAAATTTTCTTTTTGAGGAAAAAAATCTAATAACTTAAAGGTGAATTTGTTGTGTCAATGATTAAAGACATAAATTAAAAAAAATATGAAGTTATATGTCCTAAGAAAATGTTCACTTTTAAATTCAAGAAGTAATTAAAAATTCTAAAGCTTTAGCTGATTACATACAAGGAAACTTATTGCCATGAAAATCCAAGTCTAAAAACCTTTTTTCCTTATATATGCATTTATATATGTAATAAAAAAGTAACTAGATAAGAATTGTAGTTTTTGACCTGAACTATAAAAATGTTGAGCAAATCAATAGTGAAACCCTAAAAGCTAATGTTATACATGTTGAAAGAAGAAGAAGAATGGTGCATGTACCCGTTATCTTTTAGGAAACTTGCATATGAATCTGAGAACAATTCTTATAATTGAGCTGATAGTTGTGAAATAATGAAGGATAAATTGATAATTTAGAATCTCAATTATGGAGTATATAAAATTGAGATTTTGTGGAATGAAAAGTTGCATAATGAACTTATTGGTCTTTTGCATGTGAATGGTGAACCCATTGGCACTTTTCCATTGGTAGTCAACTAGAATAATTTATAGATGACATAGCAGACATTTTTTTTGTGTGCTATTCTTAAATAATTTTGTTCCTATGCAGGTGATGGCATTGATTGCTTATCTAATGGAATTCAAAGGAAACTATGGACCACATCTTATAATTGTTCCTAATGCTGTTTTGGTGAATTGGAAGGTTAGTTACTCTTGGTTGCATGTTTATTCATTGGATTTTTTAGTGCTTTTTGATGTCTGACCGAGTTCATGCTGCAGAGCGAGCTACACAACTGGCTGCCATCTGTATCCTGCATTTATTATGTTGGTGGAAAGGATCAGCGGTCAAAATTATTTTCCCAAGTAAGAACACATTTGGATGCTCATTTGTTTTTCACTCTTCAGATTTATTATGAATTGCTGAGCTTTCTTTTACTGTAACTCTGTAGGAGGTTTCTGCCATGAAATTTAATGTCCTTGTGACAACTTATGAGTTCATCATGTATGACCGGTCAAAACTTTCTAAAGTTGATTGGAAGTACATCATAATTGACGAGGCACAGAGAATGAAGGACAGGGAGTCAGTTTTAGCCCGTGATCTTGATAGATATCGCTGCCAGAGGCGCTTACTTCTCACAGGGACACCATTACAGGTCTGTTAAAGCTGTCTATTTTGTAGCTACACACCATTGTTACTCAAATGCTTATGTGTGTCTTGGGGAAAACTTGGATCTAGAATACAGTTTTGAAGTCTAGCCTTTTGTTCTTCCATGGCCTAACTGTAATTTAGAGCATGTTTGGGAGAGGAGAAATGGGAGGAAAGAGTGAAAGCAGGAAGAAAATTGGAGGAAGAATAGGTGATGTGATGGCTAGGAATTCTGTATTAGATCCCTCATCTCATTCCAAAGTCAAGTAAGGAGTCCTATTTCAGAAGCACGGACGCAAACACTCTTTGTTTGGAAGATCATTGTTCTTCACTCTCTTGCTGTTACCTGCAGGCAGCGCAGCTGGATTATTTCTGTTTAGAAAAAGTGAGTAATAGTAGTCGGGGACAAAATTATCTCCTTGGACTCGTTTTCTTTCACCAACATGAGAGAAAATGAGAAAGATAATCCTTTAAGTTTTTACTGGATTGATTTACATAGATGCACGCATTCACATTTGATTTTATAGATCAGCTTTGTTTTGCAGGACTAGTACATATTTAGCCTTTGTCCCCCCCCCAAAACAATATTTTCATAACTTGATAGATTGGAACCTCTGCAGTTTACAAATGAAAATTAGAGTCTCAATCTGACATATATGAAGCAATATTGTGATGTTAAGAAAAATAATAGCTCAGAAATTCAATTTAATTCCGTCAACAATGAATTTTGGCTATGACTTTACACGGATTGATTTTGGGTTCTGCAGAATGACTTGAAGGAGCTATGGTCGCTATTGAATCTACTTCTGCCAGAAGTTTTTGATAATCGTAAAGCATTTCATGACTGGTTCTCAAAGCCCTTCCAAAAGGAAGCGCCAATGCATGATGGAGAGGATGACTGGCTTGAAACTGAAAAGAAGGTGATCATAATTCATCGACTTCATCAAATTTTAGAGCCTTTTATGCTCAGACGTCGTGTTCAAGACGTGGAAGGTTCACTTCCACCCAAGGTATGGCATTAATTTGTCCTCGTCAATCATGATGTTTTCATGTTGTGGATTCTAATATACTGCAGTTTTTCATGTGGCGGATTCTAATACAGTGCTACATTGCAGGTTTCCATTGTCTTGAGGTGTAGAATGTCTTCTATACAGAGTACAATTTATGATTGGATCAAATCTACTGGCACTATCCGAGTTGACCCTGAGGATGAGAAGCGCAGGGTTCAAAAAAATCCAGCATACCAGGCTAAGGTGTATAGAACTTTAAATAACAGATGTATGGAGCTCCGAAAAACTTGCAATCATCCTTTGCTTAATTACCCATATTTTAACGACTTATCCAAGGATTTCCTTGTTAAATCTTGTGGAAAACTGTGGGTTCTGGATAGGATTCTCATAAAACTTCAAAGAACAGGCCATCGGGTACTACTCTTTAGTACCATGACAAAACTCCTTGATATATTGGAGGAATACTTGCAATGGCGCCGACTGGTATACAGAAGGATTGATGGAACAACTAGCCTTGAAGATCGTGAATCGGCTATCATGGACTTTAATAGCCATGATTCAGACTGCTTTATTTTCTTGCTAAGTATTCGTGCTGCTGGAAGGGGTCTTAATCTTCAGTCAGCTGACACTGTTATCATATATGATCCTGATCCAAATCCTAAGAATGAGGAACAGGCAGTTGCGAGAGCCCACCGGAGTGGGCAGACAAGAGAAGTCAAAGTCATTTATATGGAAGCAGTTGTTGACAAAATTTCTAGCTGTCAAAAAGAGGATGAATTAAGAAGTGGAGGCACTGTTGATTTAGAAGATGACCTTGTTGGTAAGGATCGATATATGGGTTCTATTGAGAGCCTAATAAGGAATAACATCCAGCAATATAAAATTGACATGGCTGATGAGGTTATCAATGCTGGGCGTTTTGATCAAAGAACAACACATGAGGAGAGGCGAATGACTTTAGAGACATTATTGCATGATGAGGAGCGGTATCAAGAAACTATGCATGATGTTCCATCACTCCAAGAGGTTAATCGCATGATAGCCAGGAGTAAAGATGAAGTTGAATTATTTGATCAAATGGATGAAGAGTTAGATTGGACTGAGGAGATGACGAGGTATGATCAGGTACCTAAATGGCTTCGAGCCAGTTCAAAAGAAGTGGATGCTACGATTGCTATTCTATCAAAGAAACCATCAAAAGCTATCCTTTTTGCTGATGTTATGGGTATGGTTGCTGGTGAAATGGAAACTGAAAGAAAACGGGTGCGTCCAAAGGGGAAAAAGTCTCCTAATTACAAGGAAGTCGATGATGAAAATGGAGACTATTCTGAGGCAAGTTCAGATGAGAGAAACGGTTATTCTGCACATGAAGAAGAGGGAGAAATTCAAGAAATTGAAGATGATGAATCCAGTGGTGCTGTTGGGGTACCACCCATTAATAAGGACCAATCAGAAGATGATGGTCCCCCGTGTGATGGTGGCTATGAGTGTAATGGAGCTTTGGAAAGCACTAGAAATAATGTACTAGATGAAGCTGGTTCGTCAGGATCATCCTCTGACAGCCAAAGAGTTACACAAATGATCTCTCCTGTCTCTCCTCAGAAATTCGGGTCACTTTCTGCATTAGATGCTAGACCAGGTTCACTTCCGAAAAAGCTGGTATGTTTCTTCTATACCTATCCTTGCGCTTCATTACTGACTTGGGTAGTATTGCTATCCATTTACTGTTCCATTATTATTGTACAGCCAGATGAATTAGAAGAGGGGGAAATTGCCGTGTCTGGAGATTCTCACATGGATCACCAGCAATCTGGAAGTTGGATGCATGATCGCGATGAAGGTGAAGATGAACAGGTTCTGCAACCTAAGATTAAACGAAAACGTAGTATTCGGCTTCGACCCCGTCACACTGTTGAAAGGCCAGAGGAGAAGTCTAGCAATGATGTGCAACGTGGAGATTCTTGTTTGTTGCCATTCCAAATGGATCATAAATATCAAGCACAGTTGAGGAGTGATGCTGAAATGAAAGCATTAGTAGAGCCTAGTGGATTCAAGCATGATCAGATTGATTCCTCAACAAGTAGGCGAAATTTACCTTCAAGAAGAATAGCCAAAACATCCAAGTTACATGCTTCGCCAAAATCTGGCAGATTGCATTTGCAGTCTGCTCCAGCAGAGGATGCTACTGAGCACTCCAGAATGAGTCGGGATGGTAAAGTTCCAAGTACAAGTGGTACTTTATCTTTGGGCACCAAGATGTCTGATGTCATCCAGAGAAGGGTATGAACTCAGTTCATTTATTATTCTAATTTATTTTGTCTTGTTAATATAATGTAATTGGATAGGTCATATGCGCCTAAAAGAGGCTTGACAGTGGAAAATCAAGATTGGCTTGGCACATGATGTTCTTTACATGAAGTGTAGACTATTTTTTTTTTTAATTGTCTGTCCCTAGTTATATCATTTTTCTGTATATTAACTGGAAGTTTCAATTGTTCAGTGTAAGAATGTTATTGGCAAGTTCCAAAGGAGGATAGACAAGGAAGGACAACAAATTGTACCTCTTCTAGCTGATTTGTGGAAGAGGATTGAAAATTCCGGTCACGTAAGTGGTGCTGGAACTAATCCTTTGGATTTACGGAAGATTGAACAGCGTGTTGACAGATTGGAGTATAGTGGAGTGATGGAGCTTGTGTTTGACGTGCAATTCATGTTAAAGGGTGCAATGCAATTTTATGGGTTCTCACATGAGGTATGATTTCTCATCTAAACTTTCACTTCAACATTTTTCTCTAAAACATTTTCTTCTGGAAAATGGTACCGGCGGATATCCTGGTGGAGCATGAATATGGTCTCTTTGAAACTTTTTTATAGTATGGCATTTGTCAATGATTTGATGTGGAATTTGTGTCCAGTCATGCATAACCAATTTCCAGAGTGCTCAATTATCTTTCTTTTATAAAAGTTGTGTTATTCCGTCTTGGAAGATGTCATATTATCTGTTTCGTAGTATCATTCATTTACAAGATTTTTAAATTCTTTTTTATGCAAACATTTTGGATATAATTTTGAAATGTCCAATTATATATTTCTTGTTTTGGTTTTCTTTTTCTCGCACTTAAACATAATGGACTGGTATGATTGAGTAATTTTTGGAAACATCATCTCTGAATGTAGCACAGTTCAACTTTTGATTTTAAGGTTTGATCTATTATCCCATTAAAGGATGAGACAAAAAAAAGGCTGGGAACTATTCTTCTTTATTGGTTACATCGTATGATTTTCGTGTGAATCAAAATTTCCAAATTCTTCCCTGTATACAAGTGAACATATGCTCAGTTGTCAGAACAATGGAATTTTGTGATTTCTTCTATCTAGTACTTCAATTAGCTGCCTTAACTCCCAATGGTGCCAATTACCAGAGCAAATCCACTTGGTCAAACTTCAAAACAAGTTAGAATCTCAAGGTATGTTTACATCATGCAGGTTAGAACTGAAGCAAGAAAGGTGCATGATCTCTTTTTTGATATCTTGAAGATTGCATTTCCAGACACCGATTTCCGAGAGGCCAGGAATGCTCTATCGTTTTCTGGCCCATCATCAACTGCCGTTTCTGCTCCATCTGCAAAACAAGCTGCTCTTGGTCTAAGCAAGAGAAACAAGTCAATAAATAATGTGGAACCTGACAACAGCACTACCCATAAGCCAGTGCAGCGAGGATCCATTCCTAATAGTGAAGACATTAGGAGCGTCCGTGTGCCCCAGAAGGAAACAAGGGTTGGGAGTGGAAGTGGCAGTAGTAGGGAACAATATCATCAGGATGATTCTCCACTGCATCCAGGGGAGTTGGTTATCTGCAAGAAGAAGAGGAAAGACCGGGACAAGTCAGCAGTGAGGTCAAGGACTGGATCAAGTGGTCCGGTCTCCCCCCCTAGCATGGGCCGTAATATCACGAGTCCTGTTTTGAATTCAATACCTAAAGATGCGAGACTGAATGCGAGTCCTGTTTTGAATTCAATACCTAAAGATGCGAGACTGAATGCGAGTCCTGTTTTGAATTCAATACCTAAAGATGCGAGACTGCATACGAGTCCTGTTTCGAATTCAATAGCTAAAGATGCGAGACTGGGCCAGCAGAATACGCATCAGCAAGGGTGGGTGAACCAACCACAACAACCAAATGGTGGTGCGGGGAGTGTTGGTTGGGCAAATCCTGTAAAGAGGTTGAGGACAGATGCTGGTAAAAGAAGGCCGAGCCATTTATGATTTTTCTCAAGGATAGTGTATAATTTAATGGAAAAATTTGTTGTTGAGTTCAGCCGCAAAGGGTGCAAGTGGCCCTTTGTGGCCTGTACCAGTGCTGTAGCAGCTACTGTTAATATAGTTGTAGGTCAATGCTCTTCCATTGTATGCTGCTCCTTGCATGATGTTAGAAATCCAGTAGTTTTTGCATGTGCGTCTTATAGTTATTGTTGCTATGCCTTCACCAAATGAAAGCTCATCTTCGGTTTGCTGTCAGCTTTTCGAGCTCCTGTTCGTGTGTGTAATGGCACACAGGAAGAACCATGAGAATTTTGAAATCTTTTTTGTAGGGCTGAATTAGGTATGTGAGTAGGAAACGTGATTCTGGTCGGCGGTTCCTGAATATTAATTGAAGTCTGAACCATGAGAAAGAAATGGTCACATTGGTGAAGATTCTAAGGATTACAAGATAAGTTCTAAAAACATATTTTTAAAATAATTATTTAATAATAATTTTATTTGATATTAAAAATAAAATTTTAAAAATAAAAAAATATATTAAAACAGTATATCTTAAAATAAAATATTTGAAAAATAACTGCTAGATCGGAAATAAAGTAACAAATTTGCGTTCGGATGACAATAGATGGTGGTGCCGTGCTGCTGTGGCAGTGGTACGGATGGATCGCGTTTTACTGTAGCTGTACTAGAGCTGAGCAGACGGCACTAATTGAAGCACAATCGAACCTTTTTTTTTTTCCCTTCAATTTTATCATTTTATTTATTTTACGTGTTGTCATTTGTTTCTTTTTGTATACATTAGCGTATACAAACTGTCTTAAAAAAATTCTGAAATTGAATTAACTAACCTGATTATAAGATATAATTTAAGGTTATAGTTAAAGAAATAATTAAAAAACAGGAATAAAAAAAAGGAGTTATTTTTAAAATAACATGAAAAACTTGAATTTAATCAGAAGTTTTAGGTTAAAAAAGGATTTAATTAAGTTACTAGCATTTGTTTTTAGGTGTTTAAAAAATTAGATTTTCAAAACTCCTGAACTTTCCAGTTAGTTACCACATGTGATTTATTTATGCGCGCAGGCTCATCCTCCTAGACTCGGCACATTGCCTCTTCTTATGTGGCGCTTTATTTTTTAATTTTAAATAAAATTCATTATAAATAAAATAATATTTAATTATTACCCGTAGTTTTTAAATAAAATTAAAGTTTTTACAATAATATTGAAAATTAATTTGTGAATTATTATATATAAATCGTAACACAAGATTTATTAAAAAATGCAATGAATATTAATTAAATAAAAATAATATATCTATTTTACTATTTTTTATTATAAGTCTTTTACATTCTTAAAAGCATGTTGGCTTTTTGCGGACCGCTTTAGTGATGACCTTGCTACAAAAAGCCAACATATGGCTTTATTTTAAGAAAGTAATTGCTTTTTATATTATAAAATAAAAGCCAACATATTGCTACCGATAAATAAAAGCATGTTTTTTATTTTAAAAAATCATGTAATAAAATATATTTCCTTTAAAAAATTCAAATTGTTTTCTTTCTTACAAATATTTATTTTAATTACAACAAAACTAAATGAAAATTAATTTTGAAAACGGCTCAACAGCACCATGTGAAAAAGAAAAAGAACTAAAAAATAAGAAAAACTTCCAGCGGGAATTTCATCTTTAGAGAAATGATGTCTCACATGCATGCATGTAGCTTAAACATAATCGCAAAAGGTGGGATCACGCAAGAAAAACTAAAAGATTGGAACACGAAGCGAGAAGACAAACAAATAAAGAGCCCATGGAATTCTTTTTTCCTGCTCGATAAACAAGTTCATTTGTTAGGATTGATTTTTACAGAAGCTAGAAACATGTACAGATACAACAAGCTTGGGAGGCCAAGCAAGAGCCCACTATGGATCTGCTTGGCCTGCCATTTCATCATCAAGAGACTCGTACTCATCCTCACTCAACTCCTCGTCACTTGATTTTTCTTCTGGGGCAGCACCAATGTCCTCTGGCTTAGCATATTTCTCACAGTATTCTGGTTGATAAGCCGATAAAAGTAAGTTGCGGTGATGTTAAATTGGCACAAATTAAGTTGAAGTGTAAAGCAAAGGACATAAAGAGTGAAAAGTTCAACATCCACTTCTGGAAGAAGCAATCAACTATCAATGTCTAATAACTTCAGTTAGATATGCCACAGATATGCAATATGGTTGACAACACAAAGCATCTCCCGGAGAATGATGAAGTATATGTTAATTGTCTACAACTTTGTTTCTAAAGAAGATGGAGCACGGCTCAGTTGTTCAACATTGATAGCAAAACCTATATAATCAACCATACAACGAGCCTCGTTCTACTTGTCGTTTGATATACCTTACATTTAACATCTTCATGATTCCTACTCGAACAGAGAGAGAGAGAGAGCTCACCTCAGCTAAAGGTTTATCCTTCCAAGCCAAACATACAAACGAGGCCTTTTGTTATACTCAAATAAAAAAATCCATCACTCTTGGAAGGTCCATCTATTTCTAGTTCAGTTTTCAAATTATGACATAACAAATCAACTGTGGTCATCTCAGAGATTCAGTAGCTGTCAAATGCTCAGCTGCAATTCTTAGAGCATGAAAGATCTATTCAAGATCATAACTTGTGTGATGATTGAGCTTTTCATCAATGGTGGAAAGCTCAAATTTTATGAAACTTGACAGGATGAGCATAGATCATTGCTAAATGGTTAGTAGTCAAGTCTTTTGCGATCATATAATTTGGGATGCTGTGTATGCCATAATCAACTAGTGCACTCCAAAAGGTTTTGACCAAGCGAGTAGACTACTCAATGAAACTAAATTCAAAACAAGCAAATCAAGATCTTTCCATATGTTTCATCACGGGAAAAGGTGACCTACCAATTTGGAAACTAAATATCATATCACATTTCACAATCTTAAGAATGCGCAGCTCACTTCTCAACCAAGAGCAATTCTGGTACAGCAGAGCAACTGACTCTCTTATGTGCCACTACAAACTATTCCCTTTCAATTGCCGGTATAAATAATTATAACCCAATTTAAAGAAAAAGGTTAAGGAAAGCAAAAACAAAAGGCATATATTCGAGGGTAAAAATATAAATGTTTAGTCCAGAATTGGATAATGTGGCGTGCCTAATCAGAAAAACAAGAAAAAAAATGACTACCTTTAACTCTTAGCTCATAAGCAGGCTTGTCACGCATCATCAGAGCTGCAGCCTCGCCATTCAATGGATCTGATGGGTTAGGATACAAAAGCAGCTGTGGTATGAATACTTCAAACACGTTTACCAAATCTGGAGAACATGTGTTTCAGCTTGTTAGACATATATCCAAAACATTATAGCTTGACAGTTGCTTCAATTTTTTATCTTAAAAGGCACGAAGAAAATATTTACCAAACATGGGGCTCCAAGTCTGATTAATAACGTCTAAACAAACTGAGCCAGACCTGAAAATTAGAACCATGAATGTATTCAGCTTCAGAAAATGTTCCTCTTTAAATGGATAAATATGGTGATTTACCAGGTATAGAAAATCACAGTTCTTGTTTTCATACTTGACTTACTCACATTTCATCAACATTTGGATGGTAGATCTTATTAACAAAGCCTATTGAGGGAGATCTATAGGGATACGCATCTGGTAGCTCAACCTTTATCCTCCACACACCTCCATGGTAAGGACCTGCAATATCCATCACATGACAGAAAGGGGTTAAAGATGCTTGTTTTTGCTGATACCAAAAATAGCATATCCAGTCTGCTACATTAGATTTGGACAAGGAGAAAAAAAAAAAAGCCAGTTTCAAAAAGAATATGACTTCGAGAATTATAATTGTTCTGAACTAGGCTAAAAAGGTCTGACAAAATGCAGATCAGGCAATAGAAAAAACCAATAACCTCCTAAAAATGAACTCCTTTCTAGAATCAAAAGGCATTCAAGGATTTAGAATCTACGAACTGCATAAAACAGTTGAATGAGAGAACTGTATAGCAATACAAAAATAAAAGTTCTTTTTTAAAAAAATCGAGTTATTAATTATTAATCACAAAACACAAGATAATATCTCCATTTACCACCATCTATATCAATACAAATATATATATAACACCCACAGAGCAATCACTTTGATTATCCTATAAAAAAGATAATAGAGTTGAAAATAAAAATGTAACAAAAAAAAACAAAGAAAGAAGAGCGCAATGAAGATTTACTTTCATTGGGTCCATTGAAATGAACATAAAACTCTTGCATGCCATCATTGATCAGCTCTACCTTGTAATCACTCATCATCCTATTCAAAACCCAACAGAACAAAAACCCAAAAAAAAGAAGAAAAGTAAATAGTTACAATCAAGACCAGTAAAAAAGAAAAGATAAGAAAAACAGAAGATAACTGAGTTAGAGGATTAACAATTTCATCAAGTCCATCTCTCTTCGTTTGCTAGGGGAAGACATGATCCTTTCTTAGTTCTTAGGAGAAATTTATTTTATTTTTTTATTTTCTTTTTGAGAGAGAGAGAGAGAGAACGGAAGCAAGGAAGAAGATTATGGTTCAAGGTTTTGCTTGTACAACTGAAGGAAGCAACGACAATGCTTAGGACATCAACTAGATTAGTATTTAGTAACCCGCGTAACAATTAACTAAAATAAATAAGTTGCAAATATCGGGAGGAGGAAAAAAAAAGAAAAGAAAAGGATCATTGGATATTTATTTTCATTCAACTGTGGACAATACACACCGAGCCCTATTGCAAAAGAGTGAATGACAGCTTTTAAAATAGCCTCACGGGTCGCTGGAGAAGCGCCGTGGAAAAATAAAATAAAAATTATCATTTTATTTGTATTTATATTAATACAATCAATTTTATTTAAATGAGGAATAAAATTTATTTATAAAAAATAAAAAAATAAAGTTAAAAAAATAAAACACAGTCTTTAATTAAATAAATATCAAAAAATAAAATTAAAAAAACATTAATTTTAAAAAATATCAAGTAAATCCTGAGAAAATATTCTAAAAATAAGTTTATTTTTTTATTCTTTAGATATGCTAATATAAAAAAATATTATTTATTTAAAAAAATATTATTTTAATATATTTTTAAATAAAAATAATTTTAAAAACAATAATTATTGTATTACTAAGATTTACTAAATAAGACATGTATTTAAGTGTGTTTTAGGTAGTTTTTATGGTCATCATTTAAAAATAAAAAATAAAAAATGTGTGATTAATTGGATTTAAACACGTATTTGGTAAAAAATTATAGTTGTGTAATAAAAAACATATATAAAATATTTAATTTACATCAAAATATTTTTTTATTTTTTAAAAATTATTCTTGATATTAGTACATCAAAATTATCTGAAAATATCAAAAAAATTAATTTCAAGTAAATAAAAAAACAAAATTTTATGAAACTTAATTAAAAAAATATGTAAAAACTGCATTTCAAACTTAATTTTTTAATAAACTCTACAATATAAAATGTAATTTAATATATTATCAAATATTTAACTATATTTTTTACACCATGGATACAGAAGCAGATGCAAAACAAACGATCCAGGAAAAAAAAAAAAAAATAGCCGCTTGCGGTGATGCTCTCTTAGTGTTTTATTGGTGAATTATTTTTAATGTAACATTTTGTCGGTGATAAGCTTGAGTATTGATCTTAATATGATATGATAGAAGTTGTTCCGTCCAATTTTTATATGTTTTATCTTTAGAAGTAGTAATTTGACAGTGTTTGAAATGTAATTACGATGATTATTTTTTAAAGAGTATTCTATTTAAAAATATATTAAAATAATATTTTTTATTTTAAAATTAACATATATTCAAAATTATAAAAAATATTTTAAAATTAAATATAATTTTTAAACACAAAAACAAACACACCTAGCGGCCCTTGGAAACCTTGCTAGAATCTTCTCTTTCTTCTTTTTGCCAAGAGCTAGGAATAATTAAACACAATTGCATTAATTAACCATGAGAATCTTTCCTTTCCTTTTCTATATTTCTTTTTATTTTTCAAAAGTTAGATGTATCATCGCAATCTATAGAAAAATAACGAGAACAAATAGAACAACTACATTTCATCCAATTTTGACTGATTATTTTCACTCAATCTTCATTCTTCACCGGTAATGGATTCATAAATCACATGACTCCACTCTAAATTTAATTTGTTAGGGACACATGACTCCACTCTAAATTTAATTTGTTATGCACATATTAAAATAATATTTTTTATTGTTTAAAATTTATTTTTAATATTAAAAAAATAATAAATACTAAAAAACTTTCAAAATCATTTTTTTAACCCAAAAACAAAGCAAAGGTTCAATCATTAATGAGGTCTTTTCGCAATCAATGGGCGGCCGACGTTACATTTTGAACGATATATATTCTGCTCGATAACGGGTGGGGTACACATCAGCTAAAGAGTTGGACGCAGTACATTTTTCAGCGGTGGCTACGTGGTCTGTGGTTTGTAGTTGATTTTTAAAGTATTTATTATTTTAAAATATATTAAAATATATATATATTTTAATATTAATATATTAATATTATTTAAAAATATTAAGTAAATAAAAAAATTAAAATTTTTAAATCACAAAAAGTACTCTTGTTTTGTGTTTTTTCCCTGGAAGAGAACTGGACCTTTCAATTGTAGATCACGTAGTGGTGCTAATCAACCTCTCCTTTTCATTTCAATTATCAAACGAAGAAAGTAATTTCAACCACTAGTAGAAAAGGGTTTGCTTTTACCAGGCTTTGGAATAAGGGCGCGCCCTGCTACATGCCACTGCACATCTTGTTCCTGCACCTCACTCTCTCTCTCCACCTTTCAATGCTGCCACAAGCCACCCACTTACTTACCATTAAAAATCAGCACATCCCACCCTTTTAGATCAAGAAGCTAATATTTTTTTTATTTTTTTATTAATATATTAAAATAATTAAAAATAAAAAAAGAATGAAAATTAAATTTTCAGTTTGGATTACAGAACAATGAGGGGCAAATGGGTGGAGGAAACGTGTACGAAGAGTTGGTGCATGCATTCATTCGGTATAAATAAATGGGGCTGCTTTTGAAAGCACAGAGGAACCCAGCTGCTGAAGCAAGGTATACAGCAGAGTTGCTTGACCCGAACGTTGCTGATATAAAAAGAGAGTCCAGTAAAAGCATCTTATATCTGATGCAATGCATTTTGACGTTGTATATTGTTAATGGGAGAAAGCGACAGGTGAATTATACAGGGAAGGCAGGCTGAGAAGGATCCAGAGCTAGCACATGGCAGCAAGCTGCTCTCTACTTTGATGTTATTGAACAGGAAATAATAATTTTCTTTTTCTGCAACTGAAATTTGGAAAAGAAGTAATCTTCCCATAAATACAACATAATCCCCCCTTGATCCTTATTTATGGTGTCATCGCTGTGCAGTAACGTGAAGTCATCATCGCAGGAACCTTATAATTTTGTTGACAGAAAATAATTGATTCTGGTTATTCATGGAGTGACGATAAATTCTTCGTATCCAGTATTTGACTTTTTTTAAATGAATGATTCTTCCTCGACAAATCTTTTTGTTCTTCTTTTTCCCATTTTATTACTTTATTCTTGAGTGTACGAAATTCTTAACGCGTACGATCTTAATACCATAATGACATTACACAAGCAAAGGAGCACCACAAGGTTGCTTCCTGGCTGCTACAGACAGAAGAGGGCTTGAAAAGGGACACAGCTCATAGACTGCAGGGTGCAGACAACAGTAGTCAGCTTATTGCAAGCAGATAATAAAGACAAAACATCAGGGGTTCAGCTGATCTTTTTGCACGGATCCACTCACCCTTGCAAAGTTTTGTCTCACATCTTAATGTGTTTTAAAAATACTTTAAAAAAGCAAACTAGGGCTTGACCTAGTGGTGGAAAGGGTTTGTCTCCTTTTTATATTATTTTAATATACTAATATAATATCCGTAATAATTTTTTAAAAATAAAAAATAATAATCACAAGCATTTTTAATAAAAAATACTTTAAAAAATAATAACCACAAGCAAAATGATAGATTTTTTTTTTATTAATATGGATACTTAAATTAATTTGTATATATCTTAATTATTAATATAGATATTTAAATTAATTTAATTTGTATATATCTCGATAAATTTTATTAATTTTAAAATTAATAATTATATAAAATTTTAGTATACTTCAAAAACATATAAATTTATAATTATTAAAAAATAAATAAAATATCTCTCTAGTTATTAAAAGGTATCTCTCGTGATTAAAGACGATAGATAATACGACAGGATGTTGCATCAAGGAGCCATAATCAAGTGGCCCATAAATTCAGCATTTTCCTTTGCCGCTACAACATCCATATTAAGGCACACGGAACATAAGTAGCTAACCATTTTTCCCTACTCCGTTGATAACAACAGCTTAAATTAAGTGAAATTAAAAAATAAAAATAATGAACTGAAACTAAACATGTCCTTGTTTCACTCTAATTCTACTGTTCATCAAGACTCGTTGTAATGTCCACATCAGTACTGTTCATATACTTCTTTTGCATTTCTAGGTCCCTCAAGTTCTTCATTATTTGCATCTCAGTCATTAAACTTTATTTCTCTTTTTTTATTCTAGTCCTTCTAAGTCATGTGGTCTTGGTTTTGTGTGTTGGGTTTCATTTCATATTGAATGCTCTCCCGGATGGGACGTGGGAAATTTTTTTCTACGTTATAAAGATATTAATATTACAAAATATAATCATGGGTTTAAGTTAAGAAAAATTGAAAGAACTGGTGTCATTATTGACAATAACAATAGAAAAGCACAAATTATATTTTTTCCATTTTAATTGTTAAAAACGTGATATTATACATTTTCATTTATGTAGTTTTTCACCTTTACATTTTTTTCTTAGTTTTTTGCATTTCAGTCCTTGCTTGTTAACGAAATAGAGGGGGTTGTTGGAAAAAAATGATGAAAGAGCATGCTCTTGGGTGACCACATTCTATATAGATGTCATGAATATTCAATTAGATGAAAAAATCTTTTTTTTTTTAATTTTTTCCCCATAAAATTCTCTTAATCAATTGTTCATTTATCTTCACGCACATTTGCATAAAAAGTTTGCAAGGCATTTATCTAAATTTTTTTAATTAAAACTTGTTTTTCAAGTCACGCCAAGTCATATTCAAGACATTATGCTTCGAATCAACAAAATGTTGAGAAAAAGAAATACATAAAAATGAGTTTTAACCTGATAAAAATTATAACGGCAAACTGTTTACCCAACACATTCATTTCTCAACATTTTCTTGAAGTTTAAGAAATCTTTTTCACGTTGACAATGCGTTATTCCCTACCTTATTAACCTTCGTGTGTTGCAATCAGCTTCTAATATAAATAAAGTAAATCAGATTATATGCATCCTCCATGTTTTTTATATAAAAAAATAAACTTTTAAAAACTATTCACTAGCTAAATTGCAACCCACAATATTGCTTGGCACACGGTTTGGCCTCTTAGACCCATGAGCACCTAACTTATTTCTTAAAAGGCTGCGTGTTTAGATGAGTATTGTCTATTTTATTATAACCATGAAATAGAGTTTGCATTCTTTGACCATGAATATTTTTTTAACCTAAAACATTAAAAATTATGATAAATTTATTAATAACCTATAAAAAACATCCAAAAAACCAAACTCGATCCAAAATAAAAAAAACAACATAGTTCAAATTACCGAACATGAACTTTCATCAAATATGAAATAATTTGATACGAATATTATTTATTTGAGATGACTAAAATAGTATTTACGATATGTTTTTCTCTCTATCACTATAATTTAGTAATTTCTCTCTTCTCTCTCAATCATGAATAAAAAAAATAAAAAAAATATTTTTTTATCAAAATAAAATTGAAACAATTTTGAGGGATGAAAATTATATAATTTGGAGGATTGTTTAATTTGGAGGATCAAAGTGTATTTTTTTCAAAATTTATGGTTCACCGCCTATATTTAATGTGTCTTTCATTTCAGTCCCTTCTTTTCTAATCCCATCTTTTTATAAGAATTCTTGTTACAAACATCAAATTGGCACACGGTTTGGCCTCTTAGACCCACGAGCACCTAACTTATTTCTTAAAAGGCTACGTGTTTAGATGAGTAATGTCTATTTTATGATAACCATGAAATAGAGTTTGCATTCTTTGACCATGAATATTTTTTTAACCTAAAACATTAAAAATTATGATAAATTTATTAATAACCTATAAAAAACATCCAAAAAACCAAAATCAATCCAATCCAAAATAAAAAAAACAACATAGTTCAAATTACCGAACATGAACTTTCATCAAATATGAAATAATTTAACACGAATATCATTTATTTGAGATGACTAAAATAGTGTTTACGTATGTTTTTCTCTCTATCACCGTAATCTAGTAATTTCTCTCTTCTCTCTCAATCAAGAATAAAAAAAATAAAAAAAAATTTTTTTTATCAAAATAAAATTGAAACAATTTTGAGGGATGAAAATTATATAATTTGGAGGATTGTTTAATTTGGAGGATCAAAGTGTATTTTTTTCAAAATTTATGGTTCACCGCCTATATTTAATGTGTCTTTCATTTCAGTCCCTTCTTTTCTAATCCCATCTTTTTATAAGAATTCTTGTTACAAACATCAAATTTGGAGTTTGAGCGCGCAGCTTCTATAAACCCCATGCCTGACTTTTCTTAACCAAACATGAGGGGCTGGAAGCTAGAAGCCCAACCTACGAACGCTAATCGCACCCATTTGGTCTAAAGAAGCTAGGCTTTGGACCAGCTTAAGTTCTACAACTAAGAGACTGAATTTGACGTTACTTGTCGGGATTCATATCAGCTCTTTTGTGGTTCATGGTCAAGACTCGAGATTTATTTTTTCATGAACTTTTAAGATTAAAAAACACATCAAGTGACATGTTTCTCTCTCTACCGTCGTAATCTAGCGATCTCTCTCTTCTCTCTCAACTAGAAATAAAAAAATAACAAAAATATTTTTTTTACTAAAATAAAATTGAAACAATATCAAGGGATGAAAATTATATAATTTACATGATTGTTTACTTTGAAAGATCAAAGTATATTTTTTAAAAAACTTATAATTCACCACCCATATTTGATGTGTCTTTCATTTCAGTCCTTCTTTTCCAATCCTATCTTTTTATAAGAATGCTTGTTGCAAATATTAAATTTAGAGTTTGAGCTTGTAGCTTCTATAAACCCCATGCCTAACTTTTCTTAACCAAACATCAAAGGCTGGGAGCTACCAGCCCAACCTATAAATGTCAATCCTACAAACGTCAATCGCACCCGTTTGGTCTAAAGAAGCTAAGCTTTGGACCAGCTTAAGTTCTACACCTACGAGGCTGAATTTGATGTTATTTGCCGGGATTCATTTCGGCTCCTTTGTGGCTCGTGGTTGAGACTCGAGACATATTTCAATTTTTTTTTCATTAAGTCATATTAATGTTTTATTGTTTTTTTTTTATATTTTTAATTTAAAAATAATTTTTATATATATATATATATCATTCTTATTCAAGCACATCAAAACTATTAAAAAATCAATTTAAATTTTTAGATGAGATCCCAAAATATAATTTATATTTTTCTCTAACAAAATAAATTCAAATTCATTACCATTTGGTCATCAAGATTCTGATACTATATCAAAAAATTATCTCAACTAATAATTTAAATTTTCATGATATTATATCAAAAAATTATCTTAACTAATAATTTAAATTTTCAGGTGAGTGATGTTTCAAGATATAATTTATATTATTTTCTAATAAAAATATCAAAAAATATTAAAAATAATATATTAATTAAATGCTCTTTCAAGTCAAACGCATTTTTAAAAGCATCCAAATAATTTTAAACGAAAAAACAAACAGCTTCTAAATAATACACACACATATTATTCCAGTATACATAATATTGATTGAGATATCTACAAGAAAACATAACTCATGAACAGCCGTGAAGACCACAGGCATCAAAAGTTGCTTTAGCCTGCCAAAATCCAAAAGATCCCAAGCATTCAAGTGTAGATAAACCCTTCACACTTGTTGTACTCGCAACCCCTTTTGATTACAGTTTGTTCTATAAATAGAAATAGACAAAGGCGTTTTACCAAATCACCTAGGTTACTTTCGTTATTTATCTTTGTTGATTTTTCCAACTAAAATAGTGTTTGTTCCGCACAGTAGTTTTATTCGATCTAAATAACAAGCTTGCCAATCCTAACCAAAGACGCATACTACCAAGCACAAAGCTTGTTTCGCTCCATATCAACTGCGGAAATACACTCAACGAAACACACCTTTGCCGAACATTTTCGCTATCCATGCATTCCATTTTGCTCAAGCCAACACGATCGTCCAAGCTTTTACGACACATAAACTAATAATTTGTTGGTTAGTTTCAATCAAACTTGAAATCGACCCTAAATATTCAAGCCAGCCATTTTCTTCCATTAAACGGTCCGATCCATTCAAAAGGAAGAACAAATGTGTGAAACGTCTCCTTGAATGTGCATGTCCAAATTGAGTACTTCCACTACAGGAAAGACTAGAATGGAACATATGACTCGAGTCGAAAAGGTTGTTCTTTTTATTTACGTCTCTACAGGTGCCAATCCTGCATCTAGAAATCCTTAGTTTTCTTCACTGCTTTCCTTATCTCTTGTCATCCAATGAAACCGTTCCTCACCCAGCCACATCCTAGTCATAAGCTCATGTAGCACAACTAGTCTAGAAAGTTTACTTCCAAATTCATAATTTGTTTATAGCATGCAAATCCAACCATCACATTTGAATCAATCATCCTTATGGTGTTTTTTTCATTTTCAATACACTAAACGCAGCGTGCTTTTAATATTTTGTTGTCAGCATGTAATCCTACAAAACAGGCAATCATTGGATGCATGAAACAGAGAAACCTAAATGCAAATGCCTGAGGCAAGACTAGTTTCCATACATGTTTAAAATCAATCATATCAAGTGCATGTTCCAAAAATAGATGAGAGACTACAATTGAATCACAGTATACACTTTTCTTCTATTCATCTCCATCTAACTACCGAGTTGACATTTCACGGTATTCCTAATGTTCCTATCGAAGCCAGCCTTATCACCAAACAGCTTAAAAAGAAAATGGGTTTGCAAAGTGAAAATACCTGAAAGCGATGTAGAAATATATAGGATGAACAGGAAGTATATCTCAAAAACCATAAGAAATGAAGCAAAGGCACTTGAAAATCAATTTGGCTGGTTGAGCCCTTACAGTTTGCCGCTCCCACAACAACAGCTGTCATCAATTGTCTCCTCTAGCTACCCACTAAAGAAGAGACCTGAATTGCTAAACTTCCGCTTTTCAAAAGCACTGAAAATTCTGTGGTAGCCATGCAAAATTGCCAAATAGCCAAAAATATCTGAGAGAGAGAGAGAAACTGCCAGATTCTATATCTCAGTTAGGCATCAACCTGATCAGACACTATTTAACATATTTATGTTGTTTCTTTGCTGACAAGAGGGAGCCTGGTGAATTGACTGCCTCGCGCCTAGAGCCATAGTTTACCGATTCACATTCTGATTCATCATCATCACTATTGATGCTGTCTGGAGTGGATCTATTCTGGTTTGCTCTGCGCTGCAAAAGAAATACATTGTAGTAATAGCTCACCAGATCTTCCCTTCTCCTACTTGGGAAACATCGGAATATCTCGTCCCAAAAACACTTATCAAGAGATAGAGGATTTGACCTCACTATAGCTCCAAACTTCTTTTGATCTTCCACCGCCCAGGAGAGTTTTACTTCTTCACCCATCTTATCAAATCTCCATTGATTAAAAGCCTTCCCCAATTCACGCATCACTCTCAACCTTTGCTCAGTAATGTGAAATCTGACACATTTGATAGATTTTGGCACTTGGCAACCACAGAAATCTGACCGTCCCTTACCGATAGGTTCCCTTTCAATAACAAATTTGTTGACTGAAGTTTCAAGTGGCCAAACCCGAGTCCCAAGCCACTTTGAGTCACTTTCAGAAGCCATGCCGGTCCATTCTGGTACTTCAGCCTGAAAAACTGGCCCCACAGGAATTCTCTTTGTAATTGGCAGGTCAAGCACTGAACATTCAGTTGAAGAATCGCCATCATAAACCCCTTCCATGCAAGAATCTGAATCAGTTTGGGTGGCTGCAGAAGATGACTGTGAGCAAACAAGTGCTTGAGACGATGTTTCCCCAGGAAAAAGCTTTCTACATTTTAACCTCTCTCTAAGATTGTAACTAGATCCAGCATGGTCATCATACATACATGGATGCATCTTCTGATATTTCTACAAAGTGGTAATATATTGTGACTTACATGATGTAATAAATTGGAGATAATTGGATTGTTATGGTATTAACATAAACTGAGTTATATACTAACATTTGCAGGGATCAACATAAGCATTATATAAATAGCAAATTAAGGTATTAAAATTGATGAGGACATCACAATCAGTGGCCAATCCATAGCAGAACAATTTCCATCAATCAAAAACATGCATCTGTGACCTAAAATCAATTTTAACATAGACACAGCATGAACAACCAGTGATCTTGTTTTTTAGCAGAGCCCATCACGTGATAAATTCAAAAGATGCAAGGGCCAAAATACTAAGCAAATTAGGAGTTCCCTTGTCAAATGGGTACAAGTAGCAGATGGTGAGAACATTTAATCACCTGTAAAACTGTTTGGCCCTAGTTGAATGCAATACACTAGAAATACATACCAGTCAATAAAAATTATTGCAAAAGGCCCTATACAGAACCAGATGAAGCACTTATACATTCATTCCGCGCATAGTGTCAATTGGGTATAACAGCAGCTCGGGGCCAAAAAATTCAATAACTGTGCTCAGAAGTCATGAAAATGATTACAGTGCACTCTGAAGAAATGAGCAAAAGTAACAGAAGAAAAATGATACTTTAATAAACAAAGTCAGTGTGTGATCTATATACAATCATAAATCCATATTTAAACATACAGACATGGAGCCTGAAAAGGTTTTTCAACCAATGAATAAATAGAGTAGATACACAGAACCATCTATGAAAGACAGTATGCTATCAATCACCTTTACCAATAATAGCAGGAAACATCAGTAAAACATCAGTAAGTGATAGATACCTGCTTAACAAACCCCTCTGCACTTGAAGTTGAATCAGCATTTCTTTTCAGAAACAACAATTCCCGGGCCACCAAAACCTGCTTCCAGCATTCCTCATTCCCATAACGTTTCCACTTTGACCACTCAGGTAACGATCCAACCACGGGATCACATGGATCCTTTGCAAGCTCAGTAACCCAGTTCAGCATTCTATAAATGGAATCCCGTTTCCTCTTACGACTAGAAACAGATTCCTCAAAAGTTGCTAAATCCAGTTCTTCAATCTCACTGTTAATACCCTTATTTCCTTCCTCATCTCCATCAGTTTCCACCACCACGACGCTCTTCACTTCATCCTCATTTTCCACTTTCTCACTTTTCCTTGAATCAGATATCAAATTTTCATCAACATCCTTGCCTTTTATATCCTCGATAGTAAAAGAACCATCCATCATGAAACTCTTTACTACATTATCACCTGATTCCCCAACTTCCACAAAATCAACACCACTCTTAGTTGAGTCTATATGCAATGACTCTTCATCCTCGGCAAACTTCTCACTCTCATAAGACTCCACCTCAGCATTCACATTCAACTCCGAATTCAATTCCAAGAACTCATTCTCTGGCATTTCAGATAACAACCCTTTAAACTCTGCCCCTAATTCCATCAAAGCGCCACCCACATTAACCCCCCTATCACTCAACTTAGCGTTCAATCCTATACCATCAACAAGAAGCCTCTCTAACCACCTCTCCAAGGAGTCTAAGTACTTAATATAAACCAATTTCACAGTCGGGGCAAGGTTCAATCCAAACCCAAACTCTTGAGCGACCAAATCCCACAACCCATTTTCAGAAACAACACCATACCCACCTTTCTCGCTCACAGCCAAAAACAGTTTAAGCAGATCTACAAACTGCCCATTTTCAAGCATTGGAGGTAGAATCCATAAACAACCATCTAACCCACAAATCTCTTTGAAAACCGAGTCCAGAAACTTATCGAAACGGCTTCTGAGCTGGAAATCGAGTTCGCTTTTCAAAACGGACCCTTTTGAATTCGGCTCAAGATCCACCCAAAACCCGTCCGGAGCTATCTTTCTTTGTGGTTTTTTTGTAAAATCATCAGCTATCATTGACCATCCTGTCATTGTGTCGAAACACTAAAAGTGGGTCAGTTGTTCTCTTTGTTATCATAAAAAAAAAAAAACCAAAAAACTACATAATTAATTAGCAGTATTTATCACATGCACAGTTTAGAATTAGGTCATGTTTAGGAGATGGGGTTTTGGCGGGAATTTGAGGGCTGATCTAGGGTTTTGAAACGCCTGTAAAAATTCTATGGTCCCGCTGTCTCTCTCTTGAACGAGTCAAATGGGTCTTGTGCGTGTAGACAGCGTAGAGAGAGAGTCTGTAAGAATTGGGGGGCTAGAGAATAAGTTTTGAACAGACAGAGACCCTAGTTTTCAAAATCTAAAAGATTAATGCTTTAGGGGTTAAAGAGAAAAAAAAAATAGAAAGAAGGAGAGACATACCAGAATTTCGTAGGTTCTGTTTGCGTGGAAGTTGTATTGTGGGTGTGGGGTTTCAATGAGACCAACACGGGTGAGGTGGTTGCTGCCTCGACCCCCTTCGGTTTTTGGCCCTTTTCGTTCTTGCCTGCCCCTCCCTCCCTCTTTTAGTCTTTTCCTTTCTTATTTTTTTTTAGGACTAGGTTTAGATGAGAGTGCAAGAAGCTCTAATCGAAAAAAGCTTTCAATAGAGTAGGGTTTTGAGAAATATGGCCACAATGGTCCTTTATTTATAGTGGTCACCTTTGACTTGACCCTGGTTAATTATTAACTCTTGGGTTGAGTTAAGGAGGGTGGGTTTATTGTGGTTTCATCAAGGGGGTGAGAATATTTTTGGAACTAAAAATATTTTTTGAGGGTTAAATATGGTTGTGGGTCCATCTTATTGTCTTTTGAGCCATTGAATTTTTTTTATATATTTTTTTTTCCTTTCAAAAGTAATATTTTTCAACTATAAAAAGATTTAGTAAAATATTACAACCAACAAATAGACACGACATTATAAGTTGATCTACTATATTAAAACTCAAATATTTAAACTATAATTGGATTGTTTTCACAACAGTTATATTAAAATCGATATGAATAAATAGAAATTTTGTCTGAAAATAAAAATCATACTAGTTTTAACATGATATATTTATTGAGTTGTCGTGGCTTAATTTAAGTGGATGTTATATGTGGAATTTCATAGGTTTTTAGAATTAATTAACAATATTTATTTCATGAATCTAATGCTGAGAGAGAGAGAGAGAGAAATACATGAATCTAATGCTGAGAGAGAGAGAGAAATCCAAAAAAAAAAACCATATCAAATCCTGAAAAAAAAAAGAGAGAGAGAATATTTCTATGTATGTTAAAAAAATATTTTTTTTCTCTCTCTACTTCTCATGTCTGTAATACATGGAATAACTACAACAATTATTTCCAAAATAATATAAAATTTCTTAGTATTTCACTGGGTAATAGATATTCCAAAAATACTAAATTTTTTGTATTCTTTAGCAGTTTTTTTGATTGGTTTTTTTCTCTTTATTTCAATCAATGATTAAAATTTAAAAAAAATAAGAACCAAAACTTTTTTTTATTTGTGATTTAAAGTAATGCTCTAAAATCTAAATACTAACACCCATACGTATCAACCTTGACGAGAGAAGAGGGGGTCGGATGAACATAATACAATTGATAGAAACTTGATGCTTAGTGATATCAGGCAATTTATTAGGGCTTTTTATCATTTGTGTGAGATTTTTTTTGTGAATTAAAAAACTAATCAAGTAAAGAATAATAACAGTAACTCATTTATGGAAGTATTTCAATAGGGAAAAGTATTTTTTTGAGAATTATCAATTCATGTTTAATTTGTTATTGAAATCATTTAGCCACTATTTCTATTATTTTCTTTGAATCAAAACCATCATCGTGTTAATGTTATTTTTATTTTCACTATAATTACTTGATTGTATAATTATTTTCATTGTTGCCATAATAGTAAAAAATATTGTTGTTTATAAATAATAATTTAATATAAAATTGATAAATATTAATATAACCCAGTCCAAATAAATGGTTATTTTTTGGATAATTACTTTAATATATAAATAATGAGTAAAGTATAAATATTATCAAACTTATCTTAAAACTTGTCAACACTTAACCTAAAATATGTGTGTGTGTTAACTATTGTGGTTTTTATTATCTTTTCACCACTTAAAAAAAAAAGGTTAGATCATAAACAATTTAGTATTTTTATACATAAAATATTATTTTGAATTGAAACCTTTAATTTGATACCAACAACCTTTTTTTCTCTTCTTTTGTTTCTCTACCTTGATTTTTATGCATGATCCTATAAATTTCAAAGCAGTATTTTAATTTATTTTTTCTTTAGATTTTGTTCATATTTTTTTTATTACTATTTGTTGTATTTGAAATAATTCGTGAAATATTTTGTTTTTCAATTTCATCCTTCTTTGATTTTTTATTTATTTATTAGATTTAGTCATTGTTATTTTAATTATTTTGTTTTGCTTTTAATTTTTTTTCAATTTTATCCCTCAATATTTGACTTCATTTAATTTTATATCATATTTTGTCCTTATTATTTTAATTGATAATTGTTTTGTTTTAGATTCTTTTTTATTTAAACTTTTTTTTTTTCAAATACAAACTTTGACATTTTGTTGATCGGGATTTTGGCTTCATTATTTTTCAAGCTTGACTTTTATGGGGTAATTTTTACCTTGAGACTTGAATTATGAGTTTAAAAGGTTAGCTCGGGTTAACTTATGGTTTTCTCGTGTCTTTTTTTTTTACAATTATTTTTTTTGCAATCTCATTTTTTGATATTGATTTTGTTGGAGATTATACCTTGATATTTTTTTTCATGTGATTGCTCTAATCTCATATGTTGGGTTACATGTTTAACAGGTTAGCCTGCATTAATTCATTTTATTTATTTATTTGTATTTATTTGTTGTTGTTGTTTATTATTATTTTTATCATAATATTAAATTTACTAATCTTATTAAATATAGTCAAATCAATGACCTAACTCTTGAATTTATCTTGATTTTTAAAAAACACTACCATCATTTAAACATTATTTTTTTATAAGCCACCAATCTAATGACTGCTATAAATAAATATTGTGTACATTTTATATTTTGAATATTTTTGCAAACCAAAAATATACTCCAATAAAGAAAAAAGGTATGTAAAGTTCATAATCAAAACATATAAATAGGAAATAATTTTGAGGTCTTGGATTCAAATCTTACCATTAACTTTAAAGGTGTGTTTAGGTTCTAAAAAATTATATATATATTGTTTTAATGTGCTGATATTAAAAATATTTAAAAAAATACTGATATTAAAAATATTTTTTTAAAAAAACTATATTTTAACATATTTTTAAACAAAAAATACTTTAAACTGTCACTGCTATCACAATTCCAAGCATGTCCTGAGTTGACATGTACATGTCAAATTAATTATTCATAGATATATTTAGATCTTGATCATATGTAGAATATATAATATTACTCTAAATATAGAAGACATAGTATTTTCACCATACACCACCATATTATCCACTCTATCATATGTTAACGTGGATCTATTGCTCAAATTATTTTTTTTAATTTGATCTTCAAACCTTTTTTCACAAGATTATATTTTTTGGACCAAATTGAAGGCAGAATACCACAATAGAAAAGGATACCACAAGTAGGTGATGGTTTTGAAGTTTACACAAAAAATTAACTGTATCCTTAAATTTTACAAATTATACACATTTAGTTGCTTAATATTTTTTCAATTTAATTTCAATGTAAAAGT
Organism: Populus euphratica; assembly: GCF_000495115.2. Lineage (NCBI taxonomy): Eukaryota > Viridiplantae > Streptophyta > Magnoliopsida > Malpighiales > Salicaceae > Populus > Populus euphratica. The sequence continues at coordinate 4,915,477 of NW_011499846.1, forward strand.
TTGTGTTTGTTATTTTTTAGTCCCTAATTTGAGTTAAGAGAGAAAGAGATCCCTAGATTCCAGCTATATGAGAAAAAAAGTATTAACATCAATTTCAACTACTAAAATGACTGATTTTGTTGTCAATGAGTTTCATTCAATAAGAAGAGTTTTACTTAAGTGTTTTTATGTCTTGAAATTGCCTAAAAACCAAATATAAACTCATATTTTTTTTTTGCTTTAGGTTGATTTTGTTGTTTTTTTGTGTGTTTTTTTGTTAATGATATCTATGGGTTTGTTAATATGTATTGGCATTTATCCACATGTTTTTGGTTAAAATAAGATTTTAGATAAACAAAATATAAAACCTGCTTTTCCAGCTACTATAGTGACAAGAATCTAGGAAATACCAACCAGATAACGGGTCATTTAACCTATTATCCGCCTCAATTACATTAAAGAAAATTAAGACTCATACACGTGGCCCTCCTAAATGGACCAGACACTATATAATGATCTTTTTTTTTAAATAAAATAAAACATATGTATTTTTTAATTTATATTAAAATCAATACATCTCTTTAATTTCTTGATGTTTGTAGTTAAGCTTTTTTGAATAGTGATTGTTTTCTAATTATTTTGTTTGTATATAGTTTTAAAAAAGATTATTCTAATTCATTAATATTTTTTATATTTTATATAATTGAACTTTATTTAAAAAGATAAATAAAAATTGAATGATATTTCTAACAAATATAGCAAGATATTTTTTCCTTTAATTTTATTCAATTAATTTTATTCGTGTTTATTTTTTCTATGATTTGATTAAATGAAAAATTAATTTTAATAACCAAAATCATCTAGTAAAATTAGATAAATTAAACCACATTGCAAGATCAAATATCTTGATCTGTATCTTCCTCTCTTTTTTTAGATACACATTTAGTTATTATTAATGATTTTTTTTATTTATCATAAATAATTCTCAATTTATTTAATTAAATACACACATAAACTTCTCATTTTACACTTAATATTTTCTATGTCAAGACTCAACCCAAATAAAGGCCAAGTTTAAGTCGGGTAGGCTAATCTATAAATTGTGAATTAATCAGGGTTTATTGGTTTTTTTGTTCAAAATTATATAATTTTAAATAAAATTAAAATATATATCGATAAAATCACCTAAATTATACATTGACCTACCACATCAGCTAAGCATGATCAAATCAACTTTCCAAATAGTTTAAAAACAACCCCACATAAACTAGTCTTGTGTCAACCCATCAGGCCAGACTAAATTTTATAACCACCTCAATTTACTCGAATTGACAAATTACCTCAATTTACTCAAATTGACAAATTTTTATAGTGCTCCAAGAATAACTAATAACATCTTATTAATTATTTACTAAGCTCCACTTTGGAAAAAGAAAGACATAAAAAGGAGAAGGAATTAGAGAGCTTTGGTACTACTGTATGCATATTGACTAGATAGAATCATAGGTTTACCATTTAATATAAAATCATAATCCATAAAAAATGATAAAAATATATTTATATAGGATTTTTATCTCATAATTGTATCTCTATATTTCTTTTAAAGTAAACCTTGTAAGGTAACTAATACAACATCATTGGTTACCCTTAAACACCATAAAATTACTTGTAAACTAACCTATGTAAAATTCCTTGAAAAAAAGATTGAACTTGAAAACATTATAATTTTAATGATTGAATAATATTTTCTATTTGTATATACATGAGTGGTCAATAGATTTCAAAAACAAATCACATGATTAAAGGAAAATAGTCATGTTAATAATTGTGAAACTTAATACGAAATCTAATTCAGCTAAGAGTCAAGTTACTCTTAGTCATTGAGTAAACCTATGTTAATTTTAAAACAGTATCATTTCAATTATTTTTCAATGAAATGATGTCATTTTATCAAAATAATAAACATTAAACTTAACCATCAAGGTCACTCGAGTTTTAAAAAGTCACTGATTAAAAAAATAATTGTCTCCAAACAAGTTTTGAATTGACGAGTCATTAAATCAACCTAGTAAACAAGACTTTAAATAGATAAGTTACCAGATCAACCTACTACTAGGTCGGACAAGTTTAAAAACTATATTTATGTTAATGATTTTATGATAATACATGCATGAGAAAAATAAATTTATCACATCACCTGGATTCTAAACGTGGCATCACTTATAAGCAATAACCATAAAAAAACATCAAAGAAATAGGATATTCAATTACATATAATTCATCTTGACAAGGAATTGTTGATAATATAAAAAAATATAGTTTCAAATAACTATGAAGAATGATATATTATCATTTAGAATGTTGTTTCATTAGAATCGTAAGCTATTGGCGAGCTCGGTAGAAGAAATCGGAGCCATATCCTCATTATTGTTCGATTCACACACTAGCTATGTTGCTCGCCCTTCACCGCAGGCATAACTTTCCATTGTGCGATCACATGTTTTTGAATGGTTTTAAAATGGGATAATGAAATCAACTGTCAAATGCAAACTAAATGCACAACGTATGGTAAACAAACACAAACTTATTTTGTATTTAAAAATCAATCCCAAACCCTCCCTAATATTAGAGAATTCTATGCACAAAAGATTAATAAAGCTCCATATTGTTTGTCACTGTTAATGAACAAAGATTCAAATTCCTAGGGCATGCAACAAACTGGTGCAAGAACTTGGTGACTACTTTTTTCAAGGCTAATACTTAACTTGCAGTGGAGGAAGATAGGATCACATAACATGATTTATCAGTTTTTTTTCCTTTGCTTGCATGGTGCAGCGCAAGTTCTGGAAAAGACAGATAATCATTGAGCTTGTAGGGGAAAAAAAATGTGTTAGTAGCTGTTAAGTGAGGGCAACAAATGGAATTCATAGGAGCTCATACAATGACAGTGAAATGAAGTGAAAGAATTCTAAGCTATAATGAATGTGGGTTAAATAATTAAGGATAAGCATAAGCCATGTGTGGGTGTCATGGAAGACAACATAGAATAAGCAGTCTCTTAAAAAGCAATGTTATAAAAAGCAGCGACGTTGCAGAGGATTCCATGAGCAAGTCTTTTATGGTGGTCGAAATGTACCAGCAAGTTACTATTTCACAACAAATCATAATGCTGGGATAGATAGATAAAAAATAAAATTAAAAAAACACAGAAGCAGCGTTAAAGCAAGCGTGAGTGTCCTGGTTAAAAGAAAGGTGCAAGGAAAAAGAATAAGCTAAAACTGATAACAAAACTAAAAAAAGAACTGGTACCGAAACTAAAAGGGGGGTTAAAAGGTTGACGGAGGTCAAATATAACAGACATCAAAAAACCTAAAAGCCTAAAAGAAAGGCAAAAGAGCTGATAACCATGCAAAGGAAAAGGAAAAAAAAAAATGAAAGAAGACAAGAGCATGCCAAATGACAATATTGGGAGATGGGGATGTCGAATCAGATCATTGTAAACGATCACCAAAGGCAACACTAAATTTCAGGAGAAGCTTAAGATCTCAGCAAACAATAGTTTAAAAAGAAAAAAACAGATGAGAAAGATAAACAGCCGGTGAATAAACCATTCCTGGGAATAGAAGGGGGAAAATGATAGCAATCAAGTTACATCGTGGAAAAAAAAAAAAGAAGAATCAGGAAAGCAAAGTGACAATGCAAGGGGGAATGGAACAAATATAGTCACCATGTAGAAGAGACAAGATTAAAGCTATGAATGGGGACAACATCACAGCAAACGACACAGAAAAGGCAAGGAGAAAAAAAAGAGGGAGAAAGTAATACCCTGTCAAAAGTCAACTTAGGCAACAAAGAAAATGAAGGACTATGTACGCCAAGTCAAAACAAAGAAATTATAGGAATGATTGTAAGATAATCGAAGGGAAAAAAGATTGAGCAAAGAACATGTCTAAGTCACTATCGATACTGGAGAAAATGGGACATCTATGAAGATAAATGGTGATAAGCAACGATGATTGAGCTCAAGGACTGTGGCAGCTCAACATCTCAGCAAACCACAACGGACACCCAAAACCGAGGAGGAAAATAAAGACATTGTGAGAAAAAACAAAGAAAAAACACAAATCAAGCAACATTATGGAAAGAAAGAAAGAAAGAAAGAAAATTAAATACATGATCCAAGCTCCATGGCAATGCAGCAGGAATTGGACCTAAACCAGCTCCATGGCAATGCAGTGGAAATTGATGGATCCAAGTATCAGAGGCAAAATCTAAATCCTGCAGAGCTCCACAATCCGGCAATCAAAACAGGGAAATTTAAAAAAAAAAATCAAAGAGAAAAACCAAAGAAAAACAAAGTGATAACTGTAAGTGATGGATCACTATTTTTGGCATTTTATGAAAAATGAATTTGGAGCCTAAATGCTTGTTTAAAAAATCCAAAGACATGATGATAACCCATTGATAAGTGGGTGGGGCTTACATCTATACCTAACATCCTTAGACTAGACAGAATGTCAGGCCCAAGTGACATGGGTCTAACTCGCTTCTAGGACTAGCGTCTTTAGACGTGGTTACGAGCTAAGCCCAAATAAGCATAGGTTTGGCAAGCTACCAAACCTAGCACCCTTGAGTCTGGTTATGTGTCGAGTCTAAATAGACACAAGTCTGGCAAGCTGCTAGATCTAACATCCTTCAACTTGGCTGTGTATTGAGACCAAGCAGACACGACTTATTAATCTTGGGTCTAACTACATTTTGAGCCTAATAGGGCACAAGTTTGGCGAGATGCCAGATCCAATGCTATTAGGCTCACCTACATGCCAAGCTCAAACGAACATGAATCTCGCAAGTTACCAAACACACCACCTATGAACTTAGATGTGCACCACGTCTAATTAGGCATGGGTCAAGAAAATTGCTAGACCCATTGATCTTGATTGCTATAAAGGTAAAAAGACATCCTAAAGCCTTAATATTTTTTATAGGGTTTTAGGAGTACAAATACCATTACAATCACACAGGTAAAAAGTTCACATTCTCTATTGTCAACAAAAATGCTTTTCTAATTTCAGAACATTTATCATATCAAAACTAAGAACAAAAAATTTTGTTCTTAAGAATAAATACTCATTCTCTCATTTATTATAACTATTTGCTTAAAGGTCACCAACTTTTTGTCATTTGAGGGTCTCCAAATCCCACCAAATGAAACTGTTTTGCAGGTTACATGCTTTCTATAACAAGCTACAAATTTCATAAATAATGGAGAATAGACTATTTTACCACCGCTAAAAAACTTATTTCTAAACACTTTGGATTTTGGAACCTCATCAGAAAAGAAAACATAAGGCCTGAAAACTGATTCGGAACATAATTTAATAACAAAGTGAAATGGAAAGCGTTGAAACGACTGAGAAACCTGACTTTCTTTTTTCTAATATTAGATATTTAATGCATTATTGTGGGATAGGAATCGAAATGAACGTGATAAATAACGAATAAAAGCAGCCAAAAAAATGAAAAGCACTTCTTATGATAGCCTAAACTTTAGAGGCAAAGGCTAAGAGAAATCACCCAGCACATAAAAACAAAAAATCAATTAGAATAAGAGAAAAGAGTGGGAAGATGATATATTAATCTTAGTAAAATATATTAACAACTCATTTGAAGGCAATCTATTTATGGAGGAATGAAACGTTTTCACGGCATTGCTGAAAACTTCCCTAAACTGTTAGTAATGTCATAGAAACAGGGAAGGGGGGGAAAAAAGGACAACAAACAGTTCTATCAAACCCACCATACAAGAAAAAGATCCAAGAAAAGAACAAAGCATTTCACCAAAATCTTGAAAAAGCTAAAAAAACAAACAAATAACGTTGGAAGAGAGGCAAGAAGAGGAAAAAAAAAGAGAGAAATGAAACTAATTAGGATGGCTTCAAACAAACAGTATGAAAGAGCCCTAGAAACCACTCACCAGTGCTTGATGTCAAAGCTGTTTCCAACATTTAATCGCGTAATATAGAATCAAAACCTTATCAACCAGAAAACATTAGAAAATATAACCTAAAATCCAAAAATAATTATGTAGAAAACCTCAACATCTAGCTAACTTACTAAAACTTGTGTTCAGCCTACCTTGTTAGAACCAGGAACTAAATTATATGACATACTCGCTTTCTCATTGACCCTACTCCTCTGTAAAAAGAAATAATCACTTTCAAAGCAAACTCACATAAATTAAATCTTGTCTTTACCGTACAATCAAGATAAGGAATGATCACAATGCATTTCTCAGAGGTGGGCTCAAAGAGAGTACACTAATAGAAAAAAAAACAATAAGCAAAACAAACTCAAAGTACAAATAATTGGAAAAGGGATACTTGTGAATAGACACAAAATCAGCTCAGGATTCAGTAGAAGGGACGTGGAGCCCAGATTGATAGCACTGATGATTGTGAAGGGGAAAAAAGAGATTAGTGAAACAAATAAGGCAATTTTGTTTCAATTCAATTAAAAAAGACTCCAGATATCAAACAAACAAATAGAAACAAATCAAGATGGACGTAGACAGCGTCAATGAAGCACAATAGAATAGAACCATGGTCAAATAAAAAACCTAGAAAAAAATCCAGAAAATCCATTAAATAACAAAATATCAGAAACCCAAATAGCCAAACAAATCTAAATAAGCAAAAACAAAACCCAAAACTTAAAAACCAAAAAAAAAACACATCGAAAAATTGAAAGAAAGGAAAGGAAAAACTGGCATGATGGTGGCATGGGTTTTAAGGACCCTTGAACCAAGGAAGGTTCCACCATTAATGGTTGTCACTGGTTGCTGCATTACTAACTCCATGACAATTATAATAATACATCACCACCCTCTCTTTTCAGGCTTCTTCCGTTCTTGTTCTCCACTTCAATGCGTAGAGAGAGATAAAGAGAAGGGAAGGGAATGCGAGGTTTGTTTTGGGTGTTGATGAGGGCTTCATTCCATGGAGGTCGTGGTTGATTTATGTTTAGTAGGAGGAAAAGGAAATGAGATGAGAGAGAGATGAAGAGAGAAGACACGATTACAATTCCGCCACTTAAAGGTCTCAAAAGAAAACAAATTAAAATGCAAGGACCGAACCTAGTAACTGTTGAAGTCCAAGTGAGGAGATCCAGGATAACATTCTTTTTAATTGAGGGTTTAAAATTAAATAACAAAGATTGAAGTCCAAGTGAGGAGATCCAGGATACCATCCACATTCTTTTTAATTGAGGATTTAAAATTAAATAACAAATAATGGAATTAAAATAAATACAAGAAAGAACGACATTATTGTTAAGAGAAGAAAAGATGGGGTCAGAATATAATAATTAAGCAAAATAGGTCAAATTATAATTGTTAAAAGATTTGACTAAAAAAAATACTCCGAACCGGCAGCAAGAGTGAAAAAAAAGAGGAGGGAGGAGGTTTTCTTCTAACTTAATTACAAAACTTCAGAGAAAATCCTATAAAAATCGAAGGGGTTTGAGTCAGATTAATCTAGGTAGTGGGAAACACCATCAACGCAATACTCAAAGGAAGGAGATTGAGAGAATTTGAAAATTTGAAGATGGATAGAACCGGCCAGAAAGGGGAAAATAGGAAGTGCCAAAAAAATTTGATTGGTTAAGGACTTTTATCACTTGAAGATGTTGTAATACTCGTTCAGCAGGGAACCATTTCACGCAATGATTGAGAGAATTTGAAAATTTGAAGATGGTTAGAACCGGCCACAAGGGGGAAAATAGGAATTGCCAAAAAAATTTGATTGGTTAAGGGTAAAAGTTTACTTTATCACTTGGAGATGTTGTAATCCTCGTTCAGCAGGGAACCATTTCACGCAAAGTTAGGTAAGTGATTGACATCTTAAAATTTAAATATTATTTAATTGTATTTGTAATTTTTTTTAAATGTATAGTAATTTTATTTGATAAATATTAAATTATTGAAAAAACTAGTTATCCTGATAAAAAAACTGATAGCTGCTTAATGGGTGATTTAAAAACTAGTTATTTTAATAATGAGATTAATATCCTAGTTAATAGGTAAATAAAGATATTAATTTCCTGATTAATGAGATTATTGTTTTGATTAATTACCCGACGGAATCGATGTTCTGGTTAATGGGCAAATGGGGATTTTGATCCCTGATAAATAGAACAACTTCTTGATTAATAAAAAATTAGAGAAACCAGTCCATGAGATTATTGTGACATGTGCCCTGGTTAATGGGAAATTACAAAAATCCATAACGTAGAAACAGAACAAGTGTTGGTTTGGCAAGAGAAGATGTTGTGTTCTTAAATTATATAAATTGTGTGAATTAGGAATAATTTCACATAAAAGTAATGATAGTAAATATTATGTATATAAGCTAATTAAGTGAGTATTATATAAATTTTAGGTACCTCAAAATGACATAACAAATAATGGATATCACGTTTATAATTTTGATGAAATCAATACTTATTTTTTGTTGTATTTTTGTTATGTAGTATGATTTTATAACCGAGTAGTGTGTAAACCTAAATTAAACATGTATATCTTAATTAGTTTTTCTTCAACCTCTATAATCACGTGGACTAGGTTTTAGGTTCGATTTGCATTAATATGAATGTGTTGGTTTTATGCCATAACTAGCTCAATCATCCCATAACTGAATATTTTGGAATCATATAATAGTTGATTTGTTTGAGGAAATATGAAAGACAGAAAAAAAGAAGTTGTTTTTGTGCCAGAGGTAATATATAAACATAGAAGTCCCATGCGGTGAAAATATGTTGCTGTAAATGTGTAAAATCCATGTACTTTAAATTGCAATACTATGTTACAATGAACGTGATAAAAGAAGATAAAAGAAAATTGGGGTTATTATGGAAAGTTCTTAGCTGGTTACATTTTAATGATAAAAAAAATTAATTTTAATGTTAATGAATTTCATTTCACAAGAAATATCCCACTAAGATGTTTTTAAATCTTTATGTTTTTTTAAAAAATAGTTCGAGGTCATGAGAAATAATTTTGTATCAATTTAACTGTGTTTGTAGGTTATTTTTTAGGATTTTTTAGTTGATAAAATGTTTTTTTTAATGTTATAAAAGTTTTTATAAGGATTTTTAGATGAAAATAAGCTGAAAAATAAATTTTAAAATAAAAAATATTCTTTTATTTTTTAATCATTGCTGTGTTGGTTGAATTATGTGCAGGCATGCAATTTTCTTTAATTTTTTTTTTAAATAAATAACATGTAATTTATTATTTATCTATTTATCAAAAAAAAATCCAGCACACCGGTCTATTTTTATAGACCCATACGTGTTACCTTCTCTGTTAATAGGCCAGACACACTAGGTTCCTTTTTAGCTTTACTTTCTTTAAAAAAAAAAGAAATAAATATTAATTAATTAAAATATATTGATTAAATGTGTGCATAAAATGTCTAACCTAAAAAATATTGAGTTTTAATTGAGGTTATTTAAAATAAATAAATTAGATTGATTTTTATAATGTTTCTTAATAGAATATGGCTTAATTTTTACATAATTTACAAATAAGATTGCAATTTTTTTTTTTATACTAGTAGTCTTTTGTGTGCGCGCGCATCTCTTCATATATTTTATTTCTTTGTCATGCATTTATTTTTTGTTAAATAAAAAATTAATTTAAAAAAATAAAATTATTAAATATAATAGGATTCATAACTTCACATTTCAAAATTAAATATCTAAATCAATGTCAAACTCTTAACTTTTCAATTTAATTTTTAATTAAATATTATTTAATTTTTTCACATGAAACAATAACATTTCTTTTTTTAATATCGATAGGCTTTATATATATTGGATTTTATTCGATCTCTTTTATACGTGTATGCGCTTTTATTATCATTTGATCATATATAAAAATAATTATAAGAAACAAAACCATCAAATATAATCGGATACATGATTCGTGCTGCAATATCAAATATTTTGATTTGTATCTATCTCATAATTTTTTTATTTAGTCATTGATTATTATAAGAAACAAAACCATCAAATATAATCGGATACATGATTCGTGCTGCAATATCAAATATTTTGATTTGTATCTATCTCATAATTTTTTTATTTAGTCATTGATTATTATTAACAATTTTTTTTATATATATTCAGTGACACAAATGATTTTTAATCTACTTAATTAAATACATGTAATAAATTTTTAATTTACAAAAAGAATTTTTTTTGTTGTAAAAATCATGTTGAAAAGATTTATATATTTATTTTTTTATATATATTTTTTTTACCCAACTGATGACGAAGCATTGACCAAGTAGCTAGTATATTTTAAAAATTAAGACCTAATAAGATGAAGAAAACAACAGCACACGGTCAGATTAAGAATTTTCAACGGTGAAAGATCTTATTAAATTAATATTGATAAATAGGTGAACTGTGAATAATATCTATAATGGTAGTATTTGTTTTTTGATTCAATCATGTTTTTGAATTTTGTGAGTGTGATTTCGAAATTAAAGAAAAGTTGGCGTTCGAAAAAAGAGGACAGGGATTGTTACATGGGCTACGTCGCCGTTACTCAAAGTGAGAAACGGGGTTAGTATGGTAATTACCGAAAGACGAAAGCGAGGCCCGGGAATAAACAGAATTTGAGTGGCATTGGTGATATTAGACATTTAGAAAGTGGGTCATAAGAAAAGGTGGGAAGACTATAAAGAATTGCAGAGGAGGGTTCCGTTTTCAGAAAATACCAGAACGCCCCCAAACTTGATGCGGACAAGGAATCTAGAGAACAAAACATGAAACGCCGTGTTTGGAACGAGGGAAAGTGGGAAGCCGGATTGTCGTCATTTTCTCCCTTCTAAGATCAGAGGAGAAACGGAAGATGAAGAGAAAATCGTACTCAATCCGCAGAATCTTTTCTCTCCGACTTGCAGAGGAAGTGGGTTATTTATTTATTTATCAGAATTTGATTTGAAGTGTTAGATCTACAAATTTCACTTCATAAAAAGATTATTTTGTTTTAAATGTAATTGCACTCCTCAAAATTTCCCATCATGTTTCTTCAAGCATCCAAGCCAAGGTAAAACAAATTTTTCTTGATTTTCACTGCTCCTTTTTCTCTCCATCCAAACACGAGGAGGAGCTTTTCATCTCGTTTTCCCTTCCTTAATTTTCACCCCTTCCTTCCATATAAAGAAGCAACATTATTTGTAGAGGACAAAACCTACATGCATGATTTACATTGGGTTTCCGAAATATTTTTTTAAAAATTTAATTATTTTATTTGAAATTAATATTTTTAAATAATTTTGGTATGCTGATGTTAAAATAATTTTTTTAAAATGAAAAATATTATTTTAATTTATTTTTAAAATGAAAAATGCTTTAAAAACAATTATTATTCTGCATTGTTTAATACACTGTCTAATTCTTGAAATGACTTTGGGAAACGAATGCAATGCTCGATGCAAGAAAAATTTTCATCGTGTTAGGAGAAATGTATGTCGCTCGTATTGTTATTTTTTGTTTAATTCGACTAGTTAGGCCAGTTCTGCCCTGACTGATTCTTTACAGAGAAATTTCCTTACATTTTGAATAACAGTAGATGGTAATGTAAAGAATAAACCTGTTCAGATGCTTGCGTTGGTTCGATCAGTACAATATATATATATAAAAGGGGGCCAGAAAATGAGGTAAGGTTAGCTTTACCTTATGCCTGCATTGATTCCAATAAACAACATGCCTTCCCAACCATCGATGTTCATGCTGAAGCGCAGCCAAAATCAATAAACCAATAATAGTTCTGTAGCATGTCTCCTATAATCAAACAGGAAATGGTGTTTCTGCTTCTCTCAAGGTGCTTCTAAGATTTGCTTGGGAATATGTTTTCAACTCTTTTTTTTTCTTTTTCTTTGCTACTGTGAGATACTGAATGCAAACAGGAAGTGTTAATTCAGCAAAGGGATTTCTCACCAGATGGGAAGTGACCCAGTCGCGATGATAGGATCTTCAAGGTGTCCAGTGAGAACAATTATGGCCATAAAATACCAAATCTGCAGGAAAAGGATCCAGCTGAAGCTGTAGAGAGCCGAACAAAGGCCCAAATGTCCTTGAAGGCAAACTAAGACAATCCTGTCCTTCCTTCCTTGCACCAACCAACCACATAGCCAACTGACCCAAAGCAATGACCCAAACTGAGAGACGTCATAAGAAATGGCAGCACCAACCAACCCCCACTTGAATACGTTAGCGAAGAGATAAAGCACTCCAATGTGCATGATCAAAGCTGCAAAACCAATCCATGCCAAAACTCCAACCTTGCTTTGTGCCTGCAAGAACTTTTGGGTAGGGAAATTGATGGCTAATGAGAACATTTGAGGAATAACTCGAATAGTAAATTTGCCGGTAAGCTCTGCTACATCTTTTCGTTGTCCAAGGAGTTTTAGGATTGGAGTGGCAAATATATAGAGAGGCAACAGGAATAAGCAAGCAACAAACTGAATTATCCATGATCTTTGCATGTCCAATCCCAAGAAAATTTACATGTATTTTAATATGAAAAATTATTAAAAAACCAACCATAATTATATTCTCAAATAAATTATTAACTATAAGATTTATGAAATTTCTGATTTCAAAGTTAAATCCTGTTGGTGACGTAGAGAGTATCCATTTGTCAACTGAGCCAACCCGTTATCTAACTTCATAACTCGTGCTTCGTGATAGTCTAAATGAAAATATGAAATGGAAACCACAAAATTTTCCATGCTTTCAGATGCATTTAGAAGGGCCAGAAAGAGAAGATACCTGTGTTTAAAAAGAACGTTGAGGTTTTTCGTGGCATTGAGAATATAGGATGTTCTTTTTGACAAAAATAAGAATGATGGTGGCGTGTTTTCTTTATGCTAGAGAGGGTTGAAAAGGGCATTCATGAACCCGATTCACAGCACACAGCAGGAGGCTCAAAAGGGGCTCTGCTCATTGGTATGTTTGGATAGAACAAAGCAAACGGTTAGGCAGGTAATGGACAGTATTTGACAAAACGTTATGGGGCATACACCGTATAATCCCTCCCTGTCTGCCCTCTTCTTTATCCTTGAACTGCCTGTCTACCTGAGGGATTGTCAAACGGTGATCATGACCCACAAGACCTCTCCCGCCAATTGCCAAACCATGAAAAGAAAGAAGAAATTGAAGCCGGCTATAAGGACCCACTTGGGAATATGATGTAACCTATATTTTTTTAAAATTTAATTTTTTATTAAAATTTAATATATTTTAGATTTTTTTAATATATTAATATTAAAACTGCCTGTCTACCTGAGGGATTGTCAAATGGTGATCATGACCCACAAGACCTCTCCTGCCAATTGCCAAAACATGAAAAGAAAGAAGAAAGTGAAGCCGGCTATCAGGACCCACTTGGGAATAACTATATTTTTTAAAATTTTAATTTTTTATTAAAATTTAATATATTTTAGATTTTTTTAATATATTAATATTAAAAATAATTTTTAAAAAGTAAAAAAATATTATTAATATATATTTTAATATAAAAAATTATTTAAAAAATAGTCACGCTGTAAATCTTAATATATATTTTAATATAAAAAAAATAGTCACGCTGTAAAACAAACTCCAGTGAAGCACATGCCACTTTGAAGTTGACAGGCCACCAGTGAGTGGTTGACTTTTAGCTAGGGGAACACTGCAAACAATAAACACCAATAGCTAAACATGGCCATCCAGGCCCAACTTTCTCCTCCTTTTCGAATCTGTGATCACTGGAATGACGTGTGCTGGTCTTCAATTGTACAAATAACGTTCATTTTAAGAAGCATGACAGATCTAATGAATCTCGGCTCTTGGCACACGAATGATCATCAAATATGAAACGGACGCAGCATAAATAATGGGACAATAGAATCTTGAAGAGCTTGAAAATTTGAGCAACAAGCAATTCCATTTACATTTCTGATACCGTTCAAGGCTACAATTCACCTAAAATGAAAGCAAAATGGGAGGGGAGGGGGAGCAGGAATTAGTTTTTCCTCAGCTATCCACCAATCTCCAGGACGCTTGTCAGTTAACTTTCACATTTTCATTTAGCTGGTGAAGAGGCATTACCAAGAGATGAAGGTGAACCATAACTATATACCCCTGCATTATCACCACAACAATCACCACCTATAGATACTCCCTTACCAGAATCTATCTGAACACCATGATAAGACTCCCCGGACACCAGTGCTTGTAGCAATTTTGGTGGTGGAGGAGTGGGCACTTCGACTACCCCTTCTAGCATTTTCACTACCATTCCCATTGTAGGCCTCATTTCCTCGTTATCCTGTATACACCAAACGGCAACCGAGGCAACACGCTGAGCTTCCTCAATGTCATATGCGCTGCCTAGCCTATCATCCACCACTGCTGCCACATTGCCTTCGATTATTTTCTGTGCAGCATATGGAGGGAAAAACCATTTCTCTGCCTTTTCACCCTCCCTGCCACCAGCACCACGAACAGATGGCGGTGCCTCTACATTTCTACGGCCTCCAAGCAATTCCAACAATGTCATTCCGTAGCTATAAACATCTGCTTTCGTGGTAATTGCCACACCAGATATCCATTCTGGTGCAACATAGCCCCAGGTACCTCTCATGGTAGCTAATACTCTACTGAAGTCGCGACCTATAAGCTTTGCTAAGCCAAAATCAGATACCTTAGCTGTGTAATCACTATCCAAAAGGATGTTTTCTGGCTTGATATCACAATGGATAATACAATCTCTACATTCCTCGTGTAAATATGCAATTCCTCTAGCAGTACCAACTGCTACACGAAATCTAACATCCCAGATCAAATTCAGACCATCTCGTCGCAGATACGCACTCAAAGGGCCATTTGGCATGTAATCATAAATTAAAAGCCTGTGAGAACTCTCTGAGCAAAATCCTCTAAGCCTGACAAGATTGATATGCTGAATGTTTCCAATAGTACACACCTCTGCCCTGAACTCTTTCTCTCCACTGCCTGGCCTTTCAAGGCGTTTCACAGCAACAAGAGTAGAATCCAACAACTCGCCTTGAAACACTGCCCCAAATCCACCATGTCCAAGTTTATCCGAGAAGCCTCGAGTTGCAGCACAAAGCTCTTTATAAGTGAACACTTTCAAATTCAACCCTGGAAACACACCATCTCCTTCCACACCCTTGCCGTTCTTTCTTCTCTTTCTCAAAATCAGCAGCATCCCTGCCACCAACCCCAAAAGCACAACTGACCCACCAATGCTACCAATCAAAAGCACAGATTTCGACACACCCTTCCTCACAATCCCCTCCTTCGGCACCCTGACATATAACACATCTTGAAAAGTACTATCAGAACTGGAATTTCTCAAATTCAACAAAGATCCATATAGATTCTTGCACAAGTTTGTCTTCCCATCGTGAAACAAACCGATACATGAACAATTACTCAAACAAGTCCTCTCACAAACATTCCTAGTCCCCCCAAAAGACACCATAGCCGCTCCCTCAAATCTCACAACACCAACCTCCCTAAACCCATCACTCTCTTCACACAAATCCCTCCTCTCTCTGACACAACCACCAGTATAATCCTCAGACTCCCAATCATAATCACTAACAGGAACGAACCCAGAAACACAAACACAAGGCTTTAACAATGTGCTATTACAAACACCCAAATTCCCACATAATCCATAAACTCTGCACTTATTGTCTGGCTGTGACCAAAACATGTTCCAATACTCATTCTGCTGAGTCCAAGTGTACTGCTTCAACTGCCCAATAACATCAACTTGAAACCTAGTCAATGGTGGCCTTAAACCACCATCTAATTCCCTCTCTGTGTACCAAAAGGATGCACTTGGCGTGAAAGGATCCGAAAAATGGAACTTATAAATGTAAGGAATAGTCATTTCAGGTACACCATCGAATGCATCACCAGTCCAATTACCTGTACTCCAATACCTGGCACTCTTGTTATAAACAAGCTCAAATTCATTAAACCCTAGCGGGTTTATCCTCAGAGAGAATAAACCAGGCGATGGATCGTTTATGCTCCTCCATGAAATTAGAGATCTTTCACTTGTAATATTCATGCCTGGCAGCCATGTATCTGTTGGAAAATCGAAACTTTGCCAAACAATCAACCCTTCGGCCGATAAAAGAACAAGATTTCCATTCTCTTGAAGGAGCAAGCGTCTTGCTTCTTCTGTGTTTGTGCTTTGCCAAATCGTTAAACCCGGTAATGCAATGATGGCCAGTTTGCCTTCCGCGGTGATTTCTAGCCTTGTAGAGGTGAGATTGGTAATGGGTTTTTCACGATTTGCTACCCAAACTATTGGTGGTGTTGGAATTGAAGCATACGAAATGGCCAGGTACCAATTGGGTTTCCCACCTGGGTTAACGAAACCCAGATTGAATGTCTTGTTTAGGCTTGAAATGGTTGAGTGTCCTGTGACAAGGACATTGGCAGTCTCTAATTTCTTGCTTCTACTGCTTTGTATTGGGTTGCAGGGAGCTGATGGTGTAAATGTGTTGCTTGTTGCAAATTTGGAAACAAGCAAGGCATTTGAGGTTGGTAAGAGAAGGGAGAGGATGAAAGCGAAGAAGATGGCTAGTGTCATTTCACTGATCACCAGCGGCATTGTTTCATGGCTTTGGGGTCTTGAAGGAGAAAGGCATGACTTTTTCACTTGAAGGGTGACATTGATGATGATGATCTTTGCACTTACTAGATGACATAAAATCTTTGTGCTGTGTGGGTGGTTCAGTGATGGGAGCAGTCTGTCTCTGATTCAAGCTTTCAACTTTTTAGAGTGAGCAGAAGATTTTTTTATGGAAATCTGAAAAAACTGCCACTTTGAGTACTCAAAGCTACAGACAAAAAAGTTAAATTTCTTGGAAGTCTTGCGTAATTACAAAAATGTCCTTTACACATTTTGCACTGAATCCATCATCTTTTATTTGAGAAGCGCTTTTATTAACAGGATCAAACCACATATTTACAAAAAATGCCCTTCATCACTTTGCTTTGATCCTGTAAATATATTATTATTTCATTTCTCTTTCACTGATGGTACGCTTTCATTTGAAATCTATATCTTGCTTAAAACACCTTAGATTAATTTGATCATGCATGCCTTTGATTAATCGCACTACTGAATTTATTATGATTAATATCGTGCGATGCAAATGAGGGCATTTTTTAAAAATATGGTTCACTCATTTATTTAAAGTATTTTTTTTACCATAAAAAATATTAAATTAATATAATTTTCAGTATTTTTTATAATTTTTCTATGGTATATTAAAATAACACGTATATTTTAATACGTGAGGGGTGGTTTTAAGGACATGAGACACGGGAAGCGGTTTTGTAGGGCTGGTTTGGTAATTAGAAGCTTGGAGGACTAGATAGTAATAAGAAGCTTTTGCGGGGGTTACTTTGGTAAATCGGAAGTAGAAGGTGAGGAGGTCTACGGGATAGTGTGGTTTGGTGGCAGGCAAAAGTGCTGAAACCCACTCACGAGGTCGCCGTATCTTTGTAACAAAACAAAATTATTTTTTAAATGCATTTCAGAAAACCTTGTTCGAGAAAAATCATAAAATAATTACGCGCGTGGGTTGCGTTCTGGATGGGTGAGATTTGTGGTTCTCAATGCCAGAAAGTTGAGAGATCGTGTAGGAACTTTATTGGCTCAAAAGTGCTTAAAGTCAACGATCTACTACCTACTTTGACCTTTGTGTTCCATATAATTTTAAAAATTTTCTTAAATACTTTTTTTAATTATGTCTTTAGTTAAGAACTTGTATCAGAATTTTAAAAATCATGACATTACTTTGCAATTCTGCCCATAAGATGTTTTCAAGTTATACCACCAAGTGATGGAAAATTGGAATTTAATCACCAAGAAACCCTCTGAATGCTTTTTTTTTCATGAAAAAAATAGATATTCTTTTAAGAAAAATTCAAAATATAAATTAAGAAACTTATGCAACTATCTAATTAAATAAAATAATAATTATTTTTATAAATAAATAAATAAATAAATAGTTAAAAATAACTAAAAGAAAAACTAAAAAGATTAAAAATAATTATAGATTAAAAAATATTTAATCCTGCGAAATAAAATTTTACCAGCGGGGACAGACTGACTAGTGCTGCCATCTCTAGAAGCAGCCGCTGTTGAAAATCACCGATGCCCTTCTTTCTTTCTTTTTTTATCAAAAAGAAAAGGAACTGTCGACAGCATGAAAAATCAAATGAAAACCTCAAATAGAAGTTGAAAATTACGGCATCTACTGATTGGCCATTGAAACGAAAAAATTGACAGACGAATACGACCGCCTTTTACTTAATCCCAAGAATAGTGTGATGGTGGGGTTCTCACCACCACAAGTTGCCGAAGTTTGGCGTGGACACTGACACAAAACCACTCTGATATTTTCATCTACCGACTACCGGAGAAAATGATCTATCTAGCAAGTCCCCTTTCTCTTTTGTTCTTTTTTTTTTTTTTTGTGAGGACATGACAGCTCCAGTTAGCAATAGCTAGTGTCTCTTGGGCTTTGCTGTGGATCGCGGTGTGGTGATCCAAAAGTAGCAATGCAACTACCACAGAGCATGGCCGCCTCTTGAAGTTTGGTTAAAAAAGGGAAGAAAGTTCCTTGAAGGTAGGCTTCAGGTAGTTTTTCCCAAAGAAGCATTTAGATGAAGGGATTACAATTGTTATACAATACCAGTAACTTCAAGCTTTTGACGTAGCACTGAGCAGCCTGAAACAATTTCACAGACCATCCACTCATGTAACCAAAAAAGTAAATGAAAAGAGAAGGGTATGGGGAGGTGCTGGTAGATCTGGGATCCTGCATGTGAAACATACATGCAAGGAATTGATATGCAGAAGCATGAATCTTAGTGGATGGTGATCCAGGATTTTTTCTTGAAACTAAGCAGTAGTGTCGTAGATCTCTAATGCCGTGTCAATCTGAGTTCATGTAAATACAGTATAACTTTTCATTGTTCATTACACTTTTCATACATTCATCTAATCCTAAATGCCGAATCCATCCAAAAACTAACAGTCGTAATTTACAAATCACCCGGTGCAGAAGAACAACTATATGCAGCATACGACAAACAAGTAGAAGATAATATGCATAGGAAACAGAAAAATAGTTTGCTGACGCAACATGGAAGACAGGACAGACCATTTGCTTTTAACTTGGAGTTTGCATGTACTCCAATTCAACAACCGTGTAGATGTCTGCAGATCCATTTCATTACTAGCAACCAGAGTATTAACAAGGACAAGGGGGCACGAACAGAGAGAAACCTGTTCCCATGTTTTGCTAAACTTCATTCCTTTACCTCTGAACTTCTCCAGAGGAACCGCATTAATGATAAGTTGACCCTTCAAACCAAGTAAGACCAAATTAAAAAATGAACCAGGAGGCACTCTGCTGACCAGTTGTGAGACAAAGAACTGGCACCATCTGCAGCCCACTAAAGTTGGCAAGCTCTTAATTGAAACAACAAATAAACCTCCATCTCAAAGAGCATTAACAACTAAATGAAGTTGTGGTCAATATTACTTCCTGTAACATTAAAAAGGCAGAGTGCAAATGAACGTATATAAGAATCGTGTCAATAGCAAGAACCAGAGTCATTCCACCAAAAGCACTAGTAAAGTAAATGTTTCCCCTCGTATGTGCTTCCAACTTCTATGTAAAACAACCAACTGAATAGTAAATTGGTGTGTGGTTTTGACCAGGGGTTAGCAAGCGATATTCACAAGAAATCCAGATTATATCAATCATCTCATCAGTGATAATAGCAATAAAATCATCCGCTAACTGCACATAAAGTCATTTTACAAGAAACAAACCTGGTCACATATGGGGCAGGTGTCACTCCTTTCCATCCACTCTAGAATGCAGGAGAGGTGAAAATGATGTTCGCAGTTTGTTAAGTGTTTTGGATTCTCCAAGTCATATTCTGCAAGTGGAAGCAGACAACGCTGACTAATTACTTTAGGAAAACCACACATCATTTCAGGCATGACCTTGATTATGCTTCCACCTATCCAGAAACACTATAAAAGAATAAAATGGAAATAACATTTTCTTCTAGGAAATGGCACCACCGCACCTTCAAGGCATATGGGACAGGCATCTTCCTCTTCTGTTGCGGACGCAACAGGTTCATGTAATTTTGTCACTTCTGACTTCCTTGGAGAGACAAGCAATGAACTGGCTTGAGTTTTGCAGTCCAATTCATCAAGATCTTCACATGTTGCCAACGTTCCAAAACTACCGCGACTAATTGTTTCTTGAACAGATTCAGAATACGGTGACTGTGGGCATCCCAAAATCACATCATATGGCAGAGGTGCAGGAGGGGGGCGGAAAGTATCAGGCGTTGATGTATTCAAATGCAATTCGACCAGGAGACCTGCAGTGAATGCAGAGGCTGCGCCGTTGTGAGATGTTAAGGATTCATGCTCTTCCAAAGCTGGTGGACACTGCACAAGGGTGTTTTAAATTTCAAGATGGTATTTTGTTAGCCAAAAGAACCCATTTGGTTCCATTTCAAGAGATTTCCGCTTGAAAGTGGAAGCAATGTTAGGCCATGTCGTTGTGAAATGGTGTGGAAAAGGATGCAAGAACTTTGGGTGTTTCTAAGATTATTTTATCATGGCAATTTGCATCATTTCACTGACAGAATCTTGACAATAAAAATCCTCAAACCTCTAATATTTCCCCCCCTCTTCGTTGATGGTCAAATAGAAATATATTTACTACGATTCCATCAATACATCACTCATGAAAAATGATGGAGCAAATTTGAAGAGCATCACGAATTTTCTCTATTTATCTTGCTGTCAGACAAGGCATAGATTGTGAAATAGTGCAAGAATTTGAAAGGTACAATTAGAGGCATGGTTTTGAGCTCATATTCAAGGCTAAAAAAACTGAGTTATAACATGCTTTGTCCTCTACAGGTGCAATGCTGACCCTGAAATTCTCCCATTATCTCAAAACATAATTAAAACGTGTCTTTTCCTTTTCCAATCCAAGTAAAGTTGATTCAAGACCGAGACGTACAAATCACAAATGCCATCATGTATCATACAATATCAACCCATGTTCAAGACCCCCAGAGACATCCTAGGACTCTTGCTTGCTAGTTCCAAATCCTATACGCGATTCGGGAATCAATAACAGCTATATCCAACTCCCAAATTTCTCAACGCTCAACATCCACTTCAATAAACCCGAGACACCATAAGCACACGACATTAAAATCAACCACTATCTACTAGAACATTATAAAAAATATAAACATAAAAAAAAAACCCGATAAGCAGACATCAATATATACTCAGGAGAACGAAGATATGAATAATAATACTAACATAGTAATACACGGGCGTTCCGTGTAAATGAGGTTTCCTTGAAGAACAACGGCAACCTCCCATTCCCTGCAATTTTATTACTGTTATTCAACCAATGGTTGTAGCATAGCTTCCTGTTATTTCCATCAAGTGAACAGCAAAGTTAAAACGAGTCACATACATGACCTTAAAAATCACAAAATTAACACTACACAAGTTATCAGCACACAACATCATGCTTCGAATTCAGAAACCAAATGGGCAAAGAGAGGAAATAAACCCTAATCTGAAAGGTTTGCCAGTAATAGACGGGAAAGAAAGAAAACAGTAATTTGAACAGTAACCGAGAAGGATGATAAAGCAAGAAGAATCTATCAGACGAGGAAGAAGATGATGAGAAGGGTGAAGCTTACCTGAAGAGAGATGCGGAAGCAAAATTCGATCCGGTGAGAGGAAAAGGAAAGGAAAGGGAGGAGAGGAGCTGAATAGTGCAGTGATTTTGTAATTTCACCTTTGTTGCTTTATACTTTGTTCTGTTGTTGCATTCCACTCATTTATCCAATTGAGTCCGGGTCTGAGTCGACTCGTGCCTTTTAGCCTAGTTAATTAATGGGCATCTCAGAAAGATCATGGCAACTTGATCATTATTGATAAATTGTCAAGTATATATGAAAGTAGATGGGTTTGGTCTATTTTCCAGTCAATTTTCTATGGTTTAGCCTTAACAAGAATGATAAATAAATTGCTCCCCAATCTTGAAGACGTCATTGACGTGCTGGTATGCAACACTGTGTATATTCAACTTCTTCTGTTTTTTTCATGGAACCTTTTTTCTGTCGTGCTAAAAGGAGAAAGAAATAAAAGGCATGCTTGTGTATCTCATCAGCCATTAACATGCAATTCGCGAGTGGAATAGCGTATCTCACAAGCTCGGTGAGTAGGGAGCGTCAAAACACTCGGCAGTTATTTTGAATAATTTAGCAGGGAGCGTGGTTACTGTTACCCGCATAATTTTACTTTTAAAAATATTTTTTTAGATGTAGCAAAATAATAATTTTTTATTTTTAATAATTTATTTTTATATCAATATATTAAAACAAGCTATAAATATCAAAAATATTAAATTAAAATAAAAATTTCTTAAAAATAGATTGAATCACAATGTAAAACCTAGGAAAGTAATATGCATGTTCTTAAAAATAAAAAAATTACTAGGCTCGCGGCATACCATCGTTGCATTCATCAGCAATGTTTGAATTCCTACTCTTTTTCGTATTTGATTTTGTCCCTCTACCTTTTCTTTTGTATTAAAGGACTCTTCATTTACAAGTTATTAATTCGTACGTTTATGTAGTGCAGAGTATTGAGTTGAATGCTTGGTGACCCATAATCCAATAACTTTTTTTTAAAAAGGTGACCCATAATCCAATAACTTTTTTTTTTTTAAAATCACTTTTGAGATTAAAATTAAAAGATTGAGATAAAGTAAATTATATAAGACAAAAAAACTAAATGCATCTAATTAATTAAAGTAAATTATTTTTTATGTCTTATTTTTTTCTCTTTAAATTATAGGATTCAGAAAATGAAAGAATTACTGTAATATATCGGTATTATTATGATGAAGGGACCCTTATATAATAAAATAGAGAGTGCAAATACTCAATCAAGACAAGAGGAAGTATGGCAACTGACAGCCTTACGATGGCTAAAGATAACCTTCTTTGATGTGGTTAGAGTTTCTTTGTCTGTGTCTTTATTCTGTTTCTCATTTTGCATTTTCATGTCTAGCACTATAAATATTTAAAGCATTTTTTAATTTTTTATATTAAAAAATATTTTATATTCTTTATATTAAAATTTATTTTATTTAGAATAGTTTATAAAATTGAAGAAAAAATATTTTATTTTTTAACTTTTTATCTATCAAATTTAATCTTTGTTATTTTAATAAATTTAAAAAATAAAAATTAATAAATTATTTTTTAGTTTATTTTTTATTTTCATTGTATGGCCAAATTCTATAAACTTTTTCACTTTTATTTTTTTTTATTGTACTGCTGAGTATTGAAAAATAATATATTTTCCATGAATTTACTTCTTATAAAATCAATTTTTCAAATAATAAAAATTTCTAACAAAAATACTCTAGCAATAGTACTCTCGTGCCAATGCTAGTACTCGTTTTCTGTAATTATTTTTTATTATCTATATTTACTTGAATACAGAGAAAAACTAAAAAAAAAAAAGGAAAAGTCTATTCACAATATTGAAATCTGATCTATTACATAGTATCTTATCGACTTGAAACTGAAACTAAATCAAGTTAGAGAAAAACATGGAAAAAAAATCTAATATAACTTAATTAATCTATAAAACTCGCATAAAAATCATGTTGCAATTCGATAACCTAATTAAAATCTAAAATCTAAATTTTTACTAAAATACTAATGTTTTAATTAAAAAATTAATTTAAATTACCCGATAACTTGATCAAAATTCAAAGCCTGGATTTTGAACTATACCAGGTTTGAAAACCATGATTCCATCTATTCTACAAAATCCAGAAACGTCGAAGATCATTCGTTACTGCTCCAGTCATCAAAGAAAATTGATTGATCAAATTGGATGAATCATAGAAGAACTGGGGAGGCTTGCATTAATGCAATGTTTCATAGTTGCTGCACCTGCTCCCACTAAACCAACCAGGCCTTTTCTTATTCCTTCGTGGGTAAATAATAACAAAGCCCTGAAAAAAAGGGACATCCTAAAGACTAAAACTTGATCATTTTTCTTTAATTTTTTAATATTAAAAAGGATTTGATGGAGTTTTTTCTCCAGAGCAAAACATGTTTTCTAGATATCAATACCAGAATATATTTTATCAGCACTAATCAACTTAAATTAACATATTAAATTCATAATTAAAATTACTAACTTATTAACATATTAAATTCATAATTAAAATTGCTAACTTTTTGTAAAAAAATAATATAAAATTTAATTTTTAATGAATTTAATATTGAATAATAAAATTAAAAATTAATTAATTAAAAAATATAAAAAATAATCTATATCAATTTGAATTAACCTGTCAATCTCATCACTCGAATTATAAACTTGAGATAACCTCGTAAAAAACAAACTAAAATAAATTATTTAGTGTATTTTCTAACCAATTTAATGTTGCAAAGAGAAATAAACAAAAAAAAACCTAAGAAATTACTTGAATTAACTTGGCTGGCCAACCAAACCTGGGATCCAGATAACAAGACTACTTGAATTAACTTGGCTGGCCAACCAAACTTGGGATCCAGATAACAATGATAACTTCATAAAAAATCAACTAAAATTAATTATAAAGTTCACTTATCGGTTAACTCAACAATAAAGTATTATAATAAAAAAATTAATTAAAATTTAAAAACATTTTAGTTAATTGGATTAATTTTATTATATTCATAATTCGAGTTAACATGTTAAGTATTATAATAAAAAAATTAATTAAAATTTAAAAACATTCTAGTTAATTGAATTAATTTTATTATATTTATAATTCGAGTTAACATATTAGATTAATTTGTAAGACTCCAACACATGCTATAAATAACTCTATACAAAGTAAGTTAAAGATAAATTAATAAATTTAATTATTAATAAATCTAATAATAAAAAAAACTAAATTTAAAAAGAAATACAGGGAAAAGAAAAGGACAGATCAATGGTGCTGTGCCCAGCAACTTCGAGAAAGGAAACAATGAATTCCTCTGAATCTTGGTAGGGACGAGGCTTCTGTCTACAAGTCTCTCGTCGTCAGAATTATACCAGTTTATAAGAAAACTAGGAAAATCGTGCATTGTAGGAGATGAAAAAAAATGAAGAATCTAATAAAAGCCACATTTCTCTGTATACTTAGAATGTGTTTAAGAGCATGCAATATATATTTTTTTTTTGTACGTGGAGTCCATCTAATACACAAAATGCGTTAGATTTTCATGCTTTTCCTTACTTTTTATACGGGTCTGGTAGAAAAAACATTACACATTTATAAGAAAGTAGTTTTTTTTTTAAATAAATTTTTAAAAAATAAATTATTTTCTGGTATTTATTAGTGTAATGGAAAAAAAATTAGAAAATACTTTTTAGTATTTGATTATATCATAAAAAATACACTAAAAAATAACTTATTAATATTTTATTTATTTCAAGTTTATTAAAATAATGAGGATCAAATTTTACAAGTTAAAAGGTTGAATGAGAATGAAATTGAAAAAATATAATTCATAAATGATCTCAAATAAAATAAATAATAATCAAATTAATAAAGATTAAATATAAAAACTTAAAAAATCAAAATAATAATAGTTAATATTTTATATATAATTTTAAATAAAATAAGTAACAATTAAAATAACGAGGACCAAATTTGATAGATAAAAAATTTTAATAAAAAAATAACAAGGAAAAAAATAATAATTATAAAAATGAGGATCAAAGTTAATATAAAAATTAAATTTTAAGAGATAAAATTAAAAAATAAAGATTCAAAACAAAATATATATAGTAATTAAAAGTTTGATGAACAAATTTGATATAATCAAAAAATAATATAACATTTCTAAATTTTTCATAACTTTTAAAAAATATTTTCAGTCCAAAGTTTTTAGAAAAACACTTTTATAGAAACCAAATTAAATTTTTATTTAACTGAAAAGTATTTTTTATTTATCAATTTTTTTAATTTGACTAAAAAATATTATTTATTAATTAATTTTTTTAATAATAAATAAATACAAAAAAATATATTTTTTTAAAATCCATTTTCAAGAAACAAACATTTCCCCAATCAGACCAAACTTTCGAGCATCATGTATAAAAGATTTCAAGTACGGTTTAGAATTGTATTTCAAATAATATTTTTTTAAAAAATGTTATATATTTTCAAATTATTTTAATATATTAATATAAAAAATAATTTAAAAAAACAAGATACGTGCTCTAACTCCACTTAGACATGGATCTTGACTCTCGAGGCCTCGCTAAACGACAAGGGTCTCAAACATGGTGGTGGATTCCTTCGAATGTCACGGGATAAGCACGCTGCAGTGTTGTTATTGGCTTACGTGGACATGCACCCTTCTCACGTTAATTTTTGCTGCTCTAATTATCGGATATGTGGACATTTAAAAATATTTTTGAAGAAATTTAAATTTTTGTATTTTAAATTGATTTTTTTATACTTTTAAAAAATAATTTTTAAAATAGAAAAAATATTATTTTAATATATTTCAAAACATAAAATATTTTAAAAAATAACCATTATCCTAATACTTTCACAAGACTCCTGGACATGTAGTTATTTTTTGCCCTCTTGTTATTATAAGAAAATAATCTCATGGCATTATCTCGGATATTATTACTGGCTTGATGCACATTTCAGCCATCCAGCGCCCTCGGCTCCAGGAAGGTCTCGTAGCCACACAAAATCCCACCTAGCTGTAAACAACCTGCACCTTGTATCTACAACCATTCCCTAGAAGACGAAAACCGCAAAGTCTGCCTTCGTGATCCCTGAACGACGGCACTACTTGTACTTTATGCTATCTTAATGTCAAATATGAAAAACAATTAAATAGTTCCTTGACCAATGCTAATCATGCATACTTTAGCATAATTTTGTCACAAAAAATGTTTTTTTCGTCAACCTTTTCATATTATTTATTTTTTAAAAATCAAAATAAACTAGAAAAGAGCATAAAACAGACAAAGAATTTTATAAATGGAATGAAAAACACAGAGATTTATATATATATATATATATATATATATATATATATATATATATATATATATATATATATATATATATTTCTTAAAAACATTGAGGACCAATTGATCATTTTTTCTAAGTTCCAGAAACTAACTCCATGATTTTCCTACGTCAACTTTGGTGCTCAATTCATATATTGCATCTTCCGATGATCTCCACATCCCACTTTCTTTCAATCCCTACCGTCCATTCTCAAACTTCAGTTGACATTCCCGCCATTTCCTTCTCCAAGAAACCATATCATGCCGCCAAAAACAACGACCGTTTTCACCAAATCTCTCTCACTTCTCCCTCCTACTCGACTCAGATCATTAACAACCGTTCCCGAGTCAACTCACTTAACCGATCCCCACTCAACCCATTCTTTCTGCTCCAGAGCCCTAAACTTCTCTGCCAAAATGGGTTTTCTTCGTGAAGGAAAACAAGTACATTCACATGTTATAAAGTTGGGATTTTGTAATGTATTGTCCTTGCAAAATCAGATTTTGAATGTCTATATAAAATGCAAGAGCTTTAATTATGCGCACAGATTGTTTGACGAAATGCATGTGAGAAATGTGGTTACATGGAATACTGTGATTTGCGGGCTTGTAGACTGCAGGGGCAGTGATTATGAGTCAAGTGTCTACATGGGTTTTTGTTATTTCAGGAAAATGCTGCTCGATAAGGTAGGTTTTGATGCTATAACTCTTAATGGGTTGCTTCGCGCATGTCTCGAGTTAAACGATGTCGAGATTGGTAGAGAATTGCATTGTTTTATAGTGAAATTGGGTTTTGCAGTGAATAGTTTTGTCAACAGTGCTCTGGTTGATTTGTATGGGAAATGTGGATTAGTCAAGGAAGCGAGGCGTGCTTTTGATGAAGTATACTGTAGAGATTTGGTGTTATGGAATGTGATGCTGTCTTGCTATGCTATGAATTGCTTAGCTGAAGAGGCTTCCGGTTTCTTTAAGTTAATGCAAGAGGAGAATTTTATGACAGATGGTTTTACATTTTCTAGCATACTCAATTCATGTGGAACTCAGGGATCTTGTAACCTAGGAAGACAGATCCACGGTCTTGCTATCAAACTGTCTTTTGATTTAGATGTATTGGTGGCTAGTGGCCTTGTTGACATGTATGCAAAGAGTGAAAATATAGATGATGCTCGGAAGGCTTTTGATGGGATGGCTGCTAGAAATGTAGTCTCTTGGAATACTATGGTTGTGGGTTATGGTCGCCTTGGAGATGCGGGGGAAGCTATGAAACTTCTCATTGGAATGTTTCAAGAAGATTTAAGACCTGATGAAATTACTCTGGCTAGCATTATTAGATCATGCAGCAGTGCATTGACCTATTGCGAAATTATGCAAGTCAATGCTTATGTACTTAAAAATGGTTTCCATGCCTTTTTATCAATTGCAAATACTTTAATAAATGCATACTCCAAGGGTGGTAGCATTGCAATGGCACTTCAGTGTTTTAGCACAGTTATGGAGCCTGATCTTGTTACTTGGACTTCACTTATTGGTGCGTATGCATTCCACAGTCTTCCAAAAAAAAGTATTGATACTTTTGAGGAGATGTTAGCTGATGGTGTATGGCCAGATCAAATTGTCTTTCTGGAAGTCCTTTCTGCCTGTAGCCACGCAGGGCTAGTAAATGAGGGGCTTCATTACTTCAGTTTAATGAAAGATTATCATATTTGGCCAGGTTTAGAGCACTATACTTGTCTCATTGACCTTCTCGGTAGAGCCGGTCTCTTGGACGTGGCTTTTAATATTTTGAATTCAATGTCAATTGAGTATAGCTCAGACACCTTGGGAGCATTTATCGGGGCATGTAAAATCCATGGAGACGTAAAATTAGCTAAATGGGCCGCAGAAAAGCTTTTGGAAATGGAGCCAAACAAGCCTGTAAATTATACTCTTATGTCTAGCGTCTTTGCTTCTGAAGGTCACTGGCATGATGTGGCAAGAATACACAAACTGATGGGGGATAGGTGTGGTCACGGAGTTCCAGGTTGTAGCTGGATGGAATATGCTGGTGCCATAGATGAAGTTCCTGTCAAAATTTAATCGGTGTATGGTATGTTAGGGAATGCCCCATGGGTAATACAGGAACAATATTTTCTTTCCCAAGTACATGCCATGCATGACAATGTTTGTGATGAACGTGCACCCTAGCTCCCCTCATCTGATGCCTTGGCTTGAAACAAGCTTCTCGACTGGTGGTGAGTGTTTATCAGTTTGGTTCTTGTCTTGAGGTATGCCTATTTGCAAATGTGGTGATCATTAATTTTAATTCTTTTTGTTGTTCCTAACTTGAAATCCGCAGAAAATGTTTTGATAGCAAGGCTGACCCCCTTTCATCTTACTGGGCCTAGTGGGGCGAGACGGTCCAAATATAGAAGGCAAGTTAAACCGCGACTCAGGTGTTAAGCTTTTTGCTCACTCGAGTGTCATTGAACAAGTGGCTCAACTAAAATCTGATCGTAGTATGCATCTTTGAAGTCATTTGGATAATTCTCATACTGCAAATATCGCAACATCCTTGCTAGAAGTATCTTCCATACGTCCTTTTCTTTGTGTTGCTGACATCAGCATTTGTTAGGTAATAGAGATCCAGTATAGAAACATCACCCGCCTTCTACCACTAAAAGTTGGTTGGGTTCTGATTGAATTGTCACATCTCCCTAGTAACAAGTCAAATTACCACCAATCCATTTTTTTATTTGTTGTAAAACAGGTGTTGGTGGAAAGTTTCCCTTTAAACTCTGGCAATCTTCAACAAACTGCAAAACCCTGTCATTTTCCACTGCCATTTCAGTACTCATCACTGTTTATAACTCTGACAATCTCCATCCTAACTGCACAGACCAGTTGATTGACTTCTAATCAAAGAGTTTCTATCTTCATGTGCGGTGCACTCTCATGATATAAATGTTGTTTCTATGTCTGGTAAGCTCCACTTCTGTGGTGGATTTGTCTGGTACGAATTCTGCACATGCAAATGATTTGGAAATATTCTCCTCGAACTGCAATCAGTAATTTAGCCAATGCTCTTTAAAGCTGCAAGCAATTTTAATTTTAATTCCCGAACATAATACAAAATGAATAGTCTGAAAGGAGTTTCTTTCCTCATGGACACGACCTCTCTTTTGCAACGGCTATCATATTTTTTCTTAATCTGGGAGGGTATGGTAGAATATAATCAAATTAATGTTTCTGTCATAAGAGTTATTATGCATTGTTTCCGTGTTAGTGTGTGAAACTGGCTTGAGGAACAAAGAAGGTAGACAATCCAGATGATTTCTTGCTTGTCAGTAACGGAATTTGAGGTTTTTGTGAAATCTATTATCCTAGGATCTGTGGGGCCTGCTGAAGTGATCAACCACTCAGCTTCTGTTTCTGAAGTAGTTTGCAAGAATTCTTGATCAACTAAACGTTATACTCTATTAGGGTTTTTGGTGTGAAACCAACTGTGATTTGGACAGGGAAAGGATCCAAACTACCATCCATTACAACTTGGGGACACATTGAATAGAGCACAGACCCTCAAGACACTCTTGAAACTGACACGTGACAGTTAAGTGTAACATCACAGCCCTTCTCTGTCTCTGTGCAAACTGTCCAGCACAAAGAGAGGCCAAGATGTTTCGGTGTCTTTATGAGTGAAATGAAGGCCACTAGCTGCTACCAAGTGCTGGGATTTGACTCAGGGCACGACCAAGCAATAAGATAACCTTTTCCTTGTGGGATTTCTGTGGTTCAATGAGAGAAGATTGTCCACACTCCCGGCCTCACGATTTAACAACTTTTTCTAATTTTTAGAGTGTTGATAGCGTCAACAACCAACACATGATTTTGTTTCTCTGCGGAATGTCAATCGATCAATCTTTAGATCCTTTTCTTAACTAGTCAAAATGTATTGGTGTCATTTTAATCTTATTCAGTTGTTCATCCTAGTGTTCTGACTTGTTAATTGGTTTTCTTTTCTGGTTTTGTTCTCCTTTTTAATTTAATCTCCATAAAGAAGCTCCACTGCTAGATTACAAGTTCTACTGACTCTGCCAATCTTATTATTTTTTTATTTTTTTTACCATTGACGACTCCTCTCCCTTTGTTCACCATCATTATCAACACTTGCGTGTTACTATCATATTTCTTATGGAAACTCATTGGAAGTTTTCCCGGTCGGTATCTAAAATAAACAATTTAAAATTTCATCCTCACACTTGTTATTAGAATTATAATTTTATTTTTCTAGATTATTTTATCTTTTCAATTATTTATTAAGAAAGACAATGTTTGAAATTGTGTTAATGATTGCTTTTTAAAATATATTAAAATAATATTTTTTTATTTCTTAAAATTTATTTTTAATATCAAACAATCTAAAATTATAAAAAAATAAAAATATTTTTTAAACATAAAAACAAAAACAAGGATATTTTATATAAAAAAGTAAAAAACTTTCAATTTAAGAAAAATAATACAGCGGGCCTTAATACTAATCATTTATAATAATCAAATTGAAACCTCGATGATCAAGCTTAATTATAGTTGGTGCCAGTTACCATTCATAACTTCAGCGGCTCACGTTAGCCCCACCGACCTTTGAAAAATCAAAGTCTTCCCCTTTTTTTATTAACACAACAGCTACCCGCCATTTCTACCCACCTCTCTCTAAACAATGAAGAGCCCATATTCTCGCTACGCTCGCCGGACCCCAGCCTCCGGCGTAGGGTATACGCCGGACTGTGATCCATACTCCCCGACATCCTCCTCATACTCGAGCGGCTCCACCTTGAAGAAACGGAACCCGTTGTCGGTGGCCGCGAAATCAATGGCCGGTGTGTTTGTTGCTTGTTTCACGCCTCCCGAGCCTGAGCCGAACAATTCAAAGGACTTTGGTTACTCTGAAGAGTTAAAAGCTCCATCTGGTAAACTCCTTGTTTGTTTTGTTGACTTTTTTACTGTTTTGCGGTAAGGTTTTTGCTGAGAGAAAAGGTAAGAAACCTGAGATGTGGTTCTTGATTCATATGATGTAGTCTTTTTTGGAGACTTTTCTTTTTGGGTTGGACTATAGAATGCGATTGCAACGCGGTAATGATGGTTTGTTTTTAATTCATCTTCTGTGTAAACAAATCATGGCCTAAAAGTTGTGTTGGAAGCAAGGGATCAGATCCTTGAATATTTTTCTTTTACTATAAGTTTTTATTTGGATATAAATGAGAAATTACTGAATGTGCATGGTTTATCAAAGATCACTTCTTGTCTACTTATTGTTATGCTATGACAACGTTTGATTATCAATAAATTTCTTGAAACCTTAACAAATGTGTTTGGTACCCTGCCCTTCCCTTTCTAAAGGCAGTACTTGTTATATACACCAATTTGATTTACTTCTTTGTTATTTATCGATTTTATGGTAAAAGTTGGGCCGAATCTCAATGTGTTAGTATGATAATAACAAATTAAATAAGCAGATTTGGTATTACTCCAAAGCAACAGCAACTGGGGGTTCTTGGCCCATTTCAAAAAAGCGTAATTAATCTAAAAAAAAGAAAGAAAGTAGACTTGTATATCCGATTTTAAGTTTATTTACTAAACACATAACAATTTGTGAGACAACGCTTTAGTTTCAGAGCATTGAAGCATACCTGAAGTACATGGTGAATCTTTTTCTTTTTTTTCTTTTTCTATATGAAATGAATTTGTAGACTTAGAATGAACTGCTCAAATTTGTTCCTTCCAGTTGCATCTAGTACTTCTGGTGGCAATGAAAGGAGACGAAGTTCAAGAAGAGGTATATATAGCGGTCCAGCCAATTCATTCCATGGGAGAGAACCTGGGAGTGTAAATTTTACCATGGAGGAAATCTATGCAGCCACAAGGAACTTCTCTCCTACATTCAAGATTGGACAAGGTGGTTTTGGGACAGTATACAAGGGAAGATTCCAAGATGGAACTGTTGTTGCCATCAAACGTGCCAAGAAGGTTGGTGAAAGTTGCAGTTTATTTTTCTGCTTCAGTGAATGTGAGTATTCTGAGGTTTCACAGATTGCTTGGTTACCTGTGTCTGCAGAGTGTATATGATAAGCATTTAGGTGTAGAATTTCAAAGTGAGATTCGAACACTGGCACAGGTGGAGCATTTAAATCTAGTAAAGTTCTATGGATATCTGGAGCATGAAGATGAAAGAATTGTTCTTGTGGAGTATGTTGCCAATGGAACTCTCAGAGAACACTTGGATTGTGAGTTCTTCGCAACCTCTCTCTGTGCCTGCATGTGTGTCTGTTTGCACGCTCATGTGTGTTGGATGTGGCAGATGAAGATACATGTTTGCAAATTTGGGAATTTTGTTGATTCACGAATGACATTGATGCAGGTATTCATGGAAATGTTATTGACCTTGCCGTGCGCCTAGATATTGCAATTGATGTGGCTCATGCAATCACTTATCTTCACATGTACACAGGTTTTCTTTTAATTCCAACCAACCTAATTTTACTTGTATCAAAGTTAGAGCTGCTGCTATTTCTCTGACACTTGCAGAAAAGCTTGAGATATCTTATTGGATCATTGTGGCTTTCTATGTAGATCACCCAATTATTCACAGGGACATAAAGTCCTCCAACATCCTCCTCACAGAAAACTTTCGAGCCAAGGTAGCTGACTTTGGTTTTGCTAGACTGGCAGCTGATAGTGATTCAGGTGCCACCCATGTGTCTACCCAAGTTAAAGGAACTGCTGGCTACTTGGACCCAGAATATTTGAGGACTTATCAATTGACTGAGAAGAGTGATGTTTATTCATTTGGTGTATTGCTGGTTGAACTAGTGACAGGTAGGCGCCCTATTGAAGCGAAAAGGGAAATCAAGGAGCGTATAACTGCAAAATGGGTACAATACTCTTTCCCTTTGTTTCTTCAGTAAATAAAAGTCTTACTAAATATTAATTATGTCATGTAAAACTATAAACTCCCAGCTCTATAGTTATCCACTACTAGCAATATCTGATGGATCCCACCATGGAAGTCCTCAACAGAGCCTAGAAGGCAATCCCAGCCCTCCCATCTAATCTCACATTTTGTAGGAACTTTGTACCAAGAGAATTAAAGCAATCAATAATAGACCTGTTCTGATTTCAGTCAGTTTTTGCGCAGGCAATAAAGAAGTTCGCGGAAGGTAATGCCATTTTAATATTGGACCCGAAACTAAAATGTACTGCTGCAAATAACTTGGCCCTGGAAAAGATTCTTGAACTGGCCATGCAATGTTTGGCTCCTCACAGACAGAGTCGGCCAAGCATGAGGAAATGTGCTGAGATTCTTTGGAGTATCCGTAAGGATTACAAGGAACAATCAGCCTCAGATTTTCGTTCTCTTTCTTCTAAATCACAGGGGAGTATTTCAGTAATAACAGAAGAATAAACAAATAGCTGCCTAGTATTGCAGAAATGATAATGTGAAGAGAAAAAAGCCAAGCAGGTTGCTTTTTAAGACGAACAAGTGAGTCGAGAGTAATTGTGCAGGGTGGTCAGAGTAGAAAAAGGATTGATAGCTTTCCATAGAGCGATTTCCAAGATGGCACAATATTGCCCAATAAGACTCCGCTGCTTGCAAGATCACAGGAGGTGTTCGTTGTGAAGTTATGAATGTATATAGGAAAATCGTTTTAAGGTGACGAAGTGCCTTTGCTTCCACCTGATTTTGTGTTTACTGCTTCATCTTTTTGGTTACAATTGTTTTTTAATCTTTCATGTTGTTTCCATCCATTCTGCAACATTTCTAAACAGGGTGGGGTTTGTATTTTTTTCTGTATTGTTGCAGACAAATATTTCTTGGAGACTATCCCCCAATCTAGAACATATCATTTTGAGAAATCCATGTCAAATGGATGTTGTGTGAGAACATAAACATTGTAAACTATGTGATTAATATTGTATATCGATAGGCTTGCAATATTTTCACTACTTTTTGAGGAATTACATGTAAACATTTCCTCTCGTGATCTCCATTTGGATGCAAACTGCGTCCTAGTTGGAAACTGGATGTCTGGTTCAATCTCTCTCCAGCATTTAGTTTATTCAGATTGCAATAAGCGGCTGACACTTCTCTTGTTGAGGACGAGGTCCCATCTATCCACTTGCTAATTTATATGTCAAGGTACAATAATTTCATTTCATTTAATGACCAATAACATCTTTGTCCGTGGGAGAGACATCAATGCTTTTTGAACAACCTCCAAAACTAAAATCCAGCTTTTATATGTTTTGTTCATTTTCCAGTTAGTCAACAGATTCTGACTTTTATGGCATCCAACTACCTCTCATCATTGTAATTTAAGATCTGATTTGCAAGTAGTCAAGAGCGAAGAATAGTCAAATATGATGAGTAAGTCAAATTTAATTAATAAGAAAAATGTTTCAAATAACCGAAATAATCTTACAAGACTGATAAATCAAGAAATTCATCGTCAATTGTGGATCTATTCCCCCCAAAATCTTTTCAATATTTCCATCTTTTCTTAATTCCCCAACCTGTCGAACCTGCCTTTGTACACACACAGAAATGTAAAAGAAGAAAAATCCTGGCAAAATAGGGTTCATATTTATGAGAAGAAGAATTAGCAATACGACTCTTGTTGATGTAGGAGGACGCATGTTTAACTTCGGTAAGAGCTGCTTTAGCGGATACAATCGAAGAAGTCTTGTTCAGTATGGACAGGCTATATTTTCTCATATGTACTGGAGATAGCTTATTTTCTTTCAGGAATGGAGAGCTAAATTCTGCAAAAATCTCTCCTCCTCCCTCTTTAACTATGGCTCAGCTCTTGAAAATGAATCCTGCCGCGTCAACCCATAGTTTCCATCTGGGGTTGTTTGATTTTCGCTATTTATAATAATGTCTACTTTTGAACAAAGGAACAGGAAGGAAGATGTATATATGGTGACATGCCACAGACTGCAAACCATTTTATACGCCAAACATCAGAGAAAGAGTTATAAAAAATAAACTAGTGACATAAACAATTAATAAAACCATATTATATTTGCTGAAGTATTTCATAGTACCTGTGCCATATCCAGTAGCTTTCGCTGCTTTCCAGCTTCCAGCTTATTGCTGCCATGGCCAGGGCAGAAAACCCTGCTAGCACAAAACCCCATCGGAATCTTCTCAAAAGTGTCTTGACTAAATTACTGAGCTGGGCTCCAATGGTTTCCCACCTACAATAAAAGACAAGCTCGGTTTTCTTTAAATTGAAAACCACAATTTTTTATTTTTGTATACACAGCTTCAAGCAATGCATGCACCCTCCAGTATGGAATGTAAAAATACTTTTATCAGCAACTTATTTTGTTACCGAAAGTAATGAGAATTTCTGAGGATAAAATGGCAAAAAAAGGCACAAACTGAAATTCAAGCACACGAGCCACATTAAAATCTTAATTTGAATACATTGATGTCAATGTATGCATTTATCGCAGCTCATTGTTTATTATATATCACATTTGAGCATGATATTAAATCTTCATTGGTGGTCTCAAAAAGATGCTTACCTTGTGGGCACATTTAAACAGAATCCCCTTGAAAATGAAAGTGATCTTAAATTGGTAGAGAATTCTACCAACCATCCAATGAGAAGACCAAGTGCCCCAATTGCCATCACAAGAATAATATTAGAAGACCTGCAGAGTTTAATCAACCTTACATGCTTAAATTCCCACTGTACCCTGCTAAATGCATCAGAAAAACTTAAAACATACCTGGTTGCCTTAGTTATTGCCATTAGGGCAGTGAGGATGGCAACAACTGTGTGAATCGCTCGTTTAGAGA
Source organism: Populus euphratica (assembly GCF_000495115.2). Taxonomy (NCBI): domain Eukaryota; kingdom Viridiplantae; phylum Streptophyta; class Magnoliopsida; order Malpighiales; family Salicaceae; genus Populus; species Populus euphratica. The sequence continues at coordinate 4,952,571 of NW_011499846.1, forward strand.
CTTCATCAATGGTGGTTAAGTATATAAAAGTGCTCACCACTGCCATGAAAGACAGCCAAAAGTCCATGAACTGAAACATTCCAGGTGACGAGTCAATAACATCTTAAGCCAGTAAACCTAAGATCTCACATTTCCTAAAATAAATAAATTAATAGGCAATAATATATAGTTATACAAGAATGAAGGCATGTGAGTTGGAGAGAGATTCAAAACTGCTGAATGTTATACAACTCTTATTTTCTAAACTAATACAAACACATTCCTTCAAACGATCTGAAAAAGGGAAAATAAATTTGTGTTTCTAAATACCTCACTAATGTTCCTCAAATAGCTTCAAGGTTTGTTTATTGTGTTTCATGTCAAAACAAACATAAATCCTAGGTTCACTTGGTTCTGAGATACTTTTCTTGGAATTATTACAGTAAAATATAAAAGCAAATCATCTTTCAAGGGCCGTCAGAAATCATATTCTCCATCAATAGTGCATACAAAAGCAAGGAAAATTGAGATGTACCTGTAAGACGCCAAAGGATAATGCACACCATGTGCCTACATCACACGCATGATATAATCCACTTGAAATTCCACTAGAAGTAAAGATAACCCATTCTGCAAATGCCTGCATTGATTAAAAAAAGGTCATTTGGTAATGTTAAACTAAATAGTGGGGATTAAAGGTTCATCTTCTCCAATTGAAGAAATCAACTCCAAAGCTGAATGTTGGGTTGGTATAGATAGGAACATTATCCCTGATATCTACCACTGGCACATCCTTGAGATTCATGAATCATCGCTCACCTCTTCTTGTTGGTTGCAAGGCAAATCAATCGTACACTGTTACTAAAAAACCAATTACAAGTAAAAGGTTGGGCTATTTGGAAAGTGTTTCACCATGACATCAATAAGAATTAAACTTTGCTTTAAAAACGTAAAAAATAGTCAATCCAATAAAAAAAATTACTATAGCATCACCTTATGCCTAAGAGCCCAATATGCAGGAAGTATAGCTGCAGCATTTGATCCAATTAGAGCAATCGATTGCCATATGTGACCTACATAAGTTGAAAGCTACTTGAATAGGGGGCTATTGTATTGCATGATAATAACTCCTGACCTTCATTTCACATGCAAAATGGAATTCTTCAAAGAAAAAAGAGTGAAAGAAAAGGTGCAAAGCGCATGTCTCTCCAGTTTTGTCTCACAAACTTGAGTCAAAGAACCATTGCTGGCTTCCTGCAACTTCCAACTAGCTAATTCATTCAGAGGTCTATATACTTCATAAATTCAAGCTTGTTAGATGAGATTAATGCTTTTCTCAGAAGGCTTCCTAAAGTATCTTTCACAACCCAGGAAAAAGAAAAGGAATTACATAGATCTCTGTCAAATGGTGACAGTTTGACTATGATTTCAAACTTCCTGTTCTAAATTTGCCAGTTTTCTGAAAGCCTTACAAATATTTTTCTTTTAAAGCAACCATTTGCATGCCTAAGAAGTTACATAGGCAGTGAGCGATTTTTCAAAGCTCTGCTTACTTCCAATGTGACAAAGTGTAGTCATGAGAACAACATGATAGCGATTCCAGAAGTATTGGAAGAAAAGAATTATCAGGGATGAATTTGCAAGGAAGGATGTCTTCTATTAAAAAAATAAAAAGAAAACTAAAGTTATATCCCCACTGAAGTGTCCTAGGAGAATTTGGAGAGAGTCCAGTCTTTCAGCATTTTTTGCATGAAGTGACGACTGACAAGACTCAAACCTACTCTCCGTGGCTGCAAGCTCTAAGAGTTGTACCATTCACTAGGTAATGTCCCCTACAAGGATGTTTAAAACCAAAAACCAAAATGTGTACCTTGATGTGATACAATCTCGATGCTACAGTCAAATCCCCCATGTGTTCGATCACAGGAGCAGAAGCTGAGAAATAAAAAGGCACAGTTATGAGAAGTTAGGGGGGTGGATAAGTGTCATACTTTGGAAGTGCTGAATATAAAACCTGTATGAAGCCAATCCACTGGCATCCAGAGCTACTTTGCATGCCCCATGAGAGGAGCATCTTTTTGGGCATCTCTCAACAGAGACTGACATGACAGTCTGATCATTTGAAGGGATGGTGGTGGTATTTAGAGACCTTAGTCCAAATGTCCAAGTTCCTTCCTTGACATATAGAATGTAAAAATCAATCTTTTCTTCAGTTGAATTATACGACGTGAAAAACATGGAACCATCACTGCTTCTTGTTCTGTTTGCATAATAATAATCCCAACTGTCAAGAGATGGCAACCCACCATATCTAGCATATATTTCATAGTTTATCTTCACATCTGAAGTCATCCGGATGTGGATGTTCCCTCCAGCTGCACCACGAGGAATGTTCAAGAGAAAATACGTCCAAGAAGTATCTGTTTCATTGCTGTATGAGGAATTGCTTGAAAGGGGTTCAAGAGGAAAATCAGCTGAATCTGGGGACACTTTTCCACTGAGGGGCAAATAATAGGATTCAAAGGGGGTGGATTCTCTCCTGAGAACTGTCTGCATGAAGAAGTCTTGGCTTGTAAATGAAAAAAGAAAATGCCCAGATAACTTCCATCAAGCGTTAATAAAACAAAAAGGTGCTGTGTAAAACAAGATATCTACAAACTTCTTCTAAAATTGATATTAATATCACACTCCACAATCCGTAAGTCAATTCATAACTATTGTGAAGTACAGAAGAGTGCATCCAACACAATATCTCTGCAACAAAATCTTGATCCCATTTTGTTAGACACAATTGCTACACATGCTTTTCATCACCATCACCCATCCTTTGAGTATGTGTGTGGGAGAGTTAGAGGAAGGGAGGGGGAGCCCAGATTGTATATCAAGCCATTCTATGGTTTATGAACTCAAATTTCTACAGCTCAGACAAGCAAGGATCGGTGTGGGAATTCATGGTGGTGTATGTACACACTAACCAAATTTACATGTAAGCAAAAATAACTACAATTATTTTTCTATGTTAAAGATTGAATTCTCTATTCAATTAAAATCCTAGGTTTCAATATTTGTCTGTGGTTTCAAGCATCATGCCTATTTCTCTGCTACCATAGGAGCATAAGATGTACAGCAACTTCATCCATACAAACCCCACTATCAGTGACACCAATATAAACAAATCCAAGTATCTGATTCAGATAATTCTGAAGTAAATCATATAACTAGATTTGCATGTCGGAATATACTCATAATCAAGATTCAAAGAACACACATTCCTAGAACAGTTTACCTGAAGCATGTATTTTTCTAAAGAGCAATTCAATCCAGCCTTCCCCACTGGACAATTAAGCAATTGCCATGTAATGGAATAGCAAACTTGCAAGTTAGTATTCTGAATCCCTCCAACTTCTTTTGAAAGATTAGTGGGTAAAATAGTAACAAACCATCGACCAACCTTTGGCGTATGAATGATAAGAGGGGCTTTACTTATGTCACCAGAATAATCATACAGTGTCATTGAAGGCATTGCACCCAGCCGAGCGAAATACATTAAGTTAGCAACACTAGCATTACCAGTGCTATTTGTTGGGGCAGCAGTGAAACTGACATTTGTTGCCACAATTTTTAATTGTTCTGCTATTCCCAACACCTCCAATGCATATACTTTTGGCTCACCTTCTCCATGGCAATAACTTTCAAAAGTTTTGCATGGAACCACATTTTGAATTTTCTGTGAGTTAGCACCAGAAAAAATTTCTGTCGGATTGTAGCTGTAAGCTTGAGAACATGAAAAAGGGTCAATTGTCTGGTTGCAATACTGTCCCCACATTGTTGATGTTGCACATCCTTCCACACTGATGTTGGCACTAAAGGAGTATGATGGGCTACGGATAATCTGCAATGCCGGATGACTTATAGTAAATTCAATATTTAAATAATAGCAATATTCATCGTTGTCCCAATGTGAGTCCTTCGATGAAGGGGGGGCAAATGAAAAAGGCTATAGGAAATAAACCAGTAAGACACCAAGACAGCCACAAAGACACTGTTATTAACAAAAACCAATTAAATGTGACTATAAAGAGGAGAATGAATTCTGTCTGTCCAGAATATCAACTTCAGTATTCTAGGGCTTTCTAAATCTGCTACTATAAACACTTGTATCAGAAATCTCTGAAACTTTTTGATTCTCTCTTTAATTGGAAATAAGAAACTGCGTTCATCCTGCTATTACAAATGAAAAATTAACTTCAGCCTATCAAAGTGATTTCAACATTAAGTTATTATATTTGGCCAAACTTTTCTCCTAGTGAACAGCAGCACCTATTTCACTAAAGCCAGTGCTCCTATTAGTCAACTATATTCCTTTTAGCTGGTGCAACATGCTGGCTAGCTTCCTAAGATTAAGAAGTTCACTGAAACAATAGAATTTGATCAAAATTCAAAAGAGACATCACAAGGAATGCTTGCTAATACAGCTAGTTTAAATGAAATGTACCATTTTTGATTGTGTCCTTGTAGGTCCGATGCCATTAAAAAGACCTAGATACCAAATTCCTGGAGATATCTGCATAAAGAAATTATAATATAAACTCTGCTTGCTGACATGAAGGAAACAGAGCACTTGTGAAATAATCCACACCTACCACAATTAGGAAAGGATTGCTGGCATACCTGCTCATTTGTGAGTTTCGCTGTTATATTTCTCTGCATTGGATAGCACTGCACATTCTGAGGACCTTGAATTCTTTGAAATGAGCCATTAGAGAAGGATCCTGACACCAAAACAGTGACAGCTACTTCAGTCTTTCCTTCATTTGATTCAAACAATGAGACTGAATAAAGAAAAGATTTTCACTCATCCCGACCAAAAGCAGAAATAAGGACTACAGAAAAAGGACTATCAGAGAAAAAAGAGGCAGGTTCTGGCATTTCATGTACAACAATGTTGTGAAGAATTCAGTGGGCAAGAATAAAATAGTCAGATGCTTTCGTTGGAACAACTGAACAAAGAATTTAGGAAGTAATAAAAGGTATGCAACACATTTGATTATTTTTTCTTCTTTCTTCTTTTGGAAAAAAGAGCTTCATGAGGATAAACTAAAACAATTTGATCTGTTTCTCTCTTTTACCTAGTTCTATAAGGGAACTGTTTAAGACATCTGGCAGAGGAGGACTGCCATCTCTGATGCAGATGAGTGGCAGTGTGCTCTTAGGAACCTTTGATATGCTTTTAGCATCCTGTGAAACACTTGAACCATGAGCCAATAAGAAATCAAAGACATGATATGAGCAAAATTAACAATCAACATCAGCAATTGCATCGATTTTCAAAGGCAATCTGTATAGCACAAGTCCACTATCCGTGCAAGCCAATTAAAGAATAGCAATTCAAATGAAGGCATCTAAAGTAGCCATCCGAAAAATGCACAGTTCACTTCTTTTCTTCTGTTTTCTTCTCTTGCAAAATTCAAAAAACTGATAAGATTGACAAAAAAAGCTAAGATAAAACATACTCACAAGGTCTACGTCCGACTGCACTGTTACGGAAACAGATGAGAACCACGCCGGCAAATCAACTGGAACAAGGCACAACACCAGAAAAGCTAAGATTAGAATATCTTCCAACCAACATCTTGCGAAATCCAAGAAGCTGATGAGATTGAATTGAGGTTTGAAAGAGCCATCCCACATTCAGTAAATTTTAAATCTTGATGTTGAGGTCCCTAAATTTTAACACACTGATTAAGAGAAATTACATACGGGGATATGAACATCATAGTGTTCAATAAAAACAAAAATCAAGTAGAACAAATGAGTAATTGAGCTCACTTTCATGGGCTCAGATAAATTACACTAAACAGAATCAATCTGAATCATACAATAATTCAGATCATGAATTCCATTCATGATCTCGAGATCAAATGAAAGCAATAAGCAATCAAACAAGAGCCGAACTGTAATCAAAATCAACAACTAGCAAGGACATAAAAGTAAAAACAGCAATCACTTTCAACAACTGGGACGAAATTCTTCACTTAATTCAGAACTTTTGAGACGATCAGCCAATCATATAACAGCAGACAAAACTAATCCATAAAAAAAAAAAAAAAAACAAAGACTCGGCCAATCAAATGCTTAAAAGGGTCAGTTCATATTAACTTACAGACCTCGTATGTAACGCAAATCAAACGGCCTGACATTAGTTGTTGGGTAACTAAAACTCGAAATAGTAAATGTATTGTACGGACCCAACTGATTTGCTGAATGAGAGCAGCCAAAAAGAAGAGAAAAGAACACGAAAAGACGTGACAGGATCGTAAAATAACGAGAAGGGAAGCAGAACAGAATCGAATTCTCTGCCATTTTTTAGTGCAGAAAATGATGATGATGATGATGATATGATAAGAGATGGTGTGATTTATTAAGCAGGGGATTCATGTAATAAATTAGCATTTGTTTGGCGTGTGTAGCTGATTTCTTTCTTTGGTTAATGTGATTTCGCGTCAGGTGACTACGTCTAGTTGTTGACTTGTGTTCGGCGACTTCTGTCTAGGTTTGTTTGGGGGAGAGTGAACCACACGTGCAAATGATGGAGTTTTTTGATCACGCGCCACTTGCCTGAGGGGAGGACTAAGGACAGGGAGGACGGTTTGTAAGGTAGAATCTTTGATTCCTCATGGAAACAGCATTACATCAGATGGTACCCGTTGATTCTCTCATGAGCTTTGTCACTTTTGCTGAACATTTTTTCGTAAATTTATGTTTAACCGTTTAAAATTATATTCCAAACAATATTTTATAAAAATTTTAATTAAAAAAATAAAAAATTATTTTTTAATTTTTATAAATTTTTTTGATGTATTAATATTAAAAAATATATTTTTAATATATTTTAAATAAAAAATAATTATTAACACACCTCAAAAACCTCTTAAATATATAAATTTTCATGTTTATAAAAACAATAAACATGAATAAACGTCGAAGAGGGGGGGTGGATAGAAATATTATTATATTTTTATTAGTTTCATAATTAATTTCATAATTCATCTATTTTTCTTCAAAATAAATCCATAAAAATAACTATTTTTGTTTAATTTTAAACACCATTAATTTTTTTCATACCAATGTGTTTTTTATCATCAAAATTTTTCATATTTATGTGATACAAACTTAATGAATAAATTAAAAATATTTTCAAAAATATTTTTAATTATATTTTTAAATAATTTTTTAAGTATGTGAATTTTTTTGTTTATAAAAACAACTATAAGGAAAAGTAAAAAAGCAGAAGAGAGTTCAGTATGGATAGAAATATTGTTATACTTTTTTAATAACTCTCATATTTAATTTCATAATCTATCTATTTTTAAAAAAATCCAAAAAAAAAGCTATTTTTATTTATTTTAGAAAAGACAAAGAAAAGGAAGAATGTTTGTCCTCCTCCTGTCCCGCAACCATCCGATTGATCAAAAGATCTCTTCCATGTCAACACGTGTCATTATCAAGCGGCCATCTTAAAACTGTAGGGACGAAGACATAGGACCCACCGAATTTTAGCCTTCGAAACTCTCGCCGTCCTTTTGTTCTATTCTGTGTCCAAACAAAAACAACTTTAAAACCAACAAAAAAACCGCTCAAACGAAACTGGTCAGACACAGAACACGTAAAAAGATCACAACTTTCAGTTTTAATCCAACCGGAAAAATGACTGTCATCGATTTGGTTACGCGAGTAGATTCAATCTGCAAGAAATTTGACAAATACGACGTCGATAAGCAGAAAAACCTTAACGCTGCTGGCGACGATGCTTTCGCTCGCTTATACGCAATCGTTGAGGCCGGCCTCGATGCTGTTCTCCAGGTAAATATCACCTCGATTTCCCCTTTTTTGATTTTTATTCCCTGTTTGTTTTCTATGAATTGAAAAGGGAAATAAAGGGTGTTTCTTTTTTTTTGGTAGAAATCAGAGGCAGCGAAAATAGAGAAAAGCAGGGCTACGGCTGTTGCTATGAATGCAGAGATTCGAAGAACAAAGGCTCGATTGCTTGAGGAAATCCCTAAATTACAGAGACTCGCTTTTAAGCAGGTTGTTTTTGGAAATTTATTATATCTGATTAGCTATTTGAAAAACGTGTTTTTGTTGTTAGAAACAATGGAGATTAATGGGATAATAATAATCTTGGGTGCAGGTGAAAGGGCTATCGAAAGAAGAGCGCGAGGTGAGAAGTGATTTGGTTGCTGCATTAAAAGATAGAATCGAAGCTGTAGCAGATGGAAATATTAGTGCAGCTAAACAAGGTGGAGATTCTGCGCCTTCAGCATCGCATGGAGGAATTAAATTTGATTCAACTTATGGTAAAAAAATGAATTTTTTTCTAGTTGATTATTGGTTTTTTGATTGTTTATTCTTGTTTCGTGGATGGGATGATTGTAGTTGAAATTTCGATGATTTTTCTTCTTTTTTTTTTCGAATTTGGATCAGATGGAAGATTTGATGATGAGTATTTTCAGCAAACTGAAGAGTCGGATCGGTTCAGGCAGGAATATGAAATGCGGAGAGTGAAACAGGCAAGTGTTTTGTGCTTTTTCTTGTTTTTACTTGCATCGTGATCGGAAAAGGTCATGATTTCAAGTGCAGTAAGGTTAATGGAGCAAACTTGAATGAAGTTATTGATGATCTTTTCTGGGATTTGATTTGACTTCTTGCAGGATCAAGGTTTAGATGTTATAGCAGAAGGTTTGGACACTCTGAAAAACATGGCCCATGACATGAATGAGGTTTGGTTATGTCCTATTTTCAATGAACTTCCGATGAGTGGTAAATAGTTTGAATATTGTTTATCACTGAATTACGAATCCTGTGTGCAGGAGGTGGATAGACAAGTGCCATTGATGGATGAAATTGATGACAAGGTATTTTTCCACTTTCCTGGTGTTATAGTCCTTTGAACTGTACATTTTACAGGAGGTATTTAACAGCTATAGCATAGTGGCAAGTGGGCTTTCCCCTTGGGCAATAATAGTATTCACCTGCTTTTGATATATTAAACGAAAATCACAGTTCCTATTCGTGATTTGGTTACTGGGAAGTGACATTTTTCTTAGAAGTAATGATCATTATGTTGAACATAAAACGATCATCTAATACTTTAGATAATGGTAGAAGCTGTGCATATTATTCATTGCAAAATGGTAGTTATTTGTTTTGATGTTTTAACTTGAGGTTACATCAAATTTCAGCAGTAATCCTCTGACATTCTTGCAGGTTGACCGAGCAGCCTCTGACCTTAAAACTACTAATGTGAGACTTAAGGATACTATAAACAAGGTATGCATCATTAATTTGATAGTCCGAAACTGAAAACTATTGCTGTCCCCTGTTTCAAGTCTACTATTCATCTTTCCTATGTTTGCATTTTGATATTAAAACAGATGAGGTCCAGTCGCAACTTTTGTATTGATATCATCCTCTTGGTTATAATCTTAGGCATTGCTGCCTATCTCTACAAGTAAGTTCTTTTTGGACGGGATGTACATGGGACTTCCTTATATTGCTTGCCATTTTGTTTTGGAATATCAAATAATAATTTGCTTAAAGAAGACCAACCATGCTACATTATTGTTTCAACATGCTTTAGCTTAAGTCAGAATTAGCTCAATTACAAGCTATTCAATGAATCAATCAGGTGCTACTTAACAAATCATGAGTGTTCGAAGTTCAACCTGTTTCTTGTTGACTTCATGTTGGACAAGTCCTGATCTTCCTATGAACTTGAACGATATTTGACATCTTCGTAATTGTTTATGCTTGGCAACTATATATATATATTTTTTATGTTGCCATCATTTGCTTCCATACTGCTGTTTATCCAGTGATATAGTTTCTTCCGGATTGATGTTTGTCTGGAGGCATTGTCGTCACTTGCTTTCCCCTGCATATCAATGATGTGGAGAGCATCTGGTTTCCTAGAAGTGAAACTGTTAGATTTGGATTTATACAATTTGAAGGCAAAATTTTCTTTCCATCAAGTGTGCTTACCTACAACCCTTCCCCCACAACATAAGACGGAAAAAGAGGGAGAATTAATGAAAAACCCATCCCAGTATCATAACTTGTAATGTCCTAGAATCCAAGATATGTAACTATAAAAAGGTTGTGTTTGGGATAGTGGTTAATTAATATATTCAAGTCCTTGGATTTCTTCTTTTTAATCTAAAGGACTCTAGGCTAATAATAAAAGCTTGAATATTTGAAAAAACAGTTCTAATCGAGGGAACTTAAAGACTTTCCGATTATAAAGTCAATATATTTATAAAAAAGGTATAAAATGACTTAAGGTAATAAATGATTTAAAAGAGCTTTAAATTCAAGAAACGATGTTTGTTTTTGAGTTTTAAACCGGTCAATGCTTTGAAATATATGTATTTTTATCTTAAAAGATGAAAATTTATGAGTCTTTTACTTAGATAGTTCAGGGAGTATTAATACCCCCTGAACTTTGTCATTTCTAGAGAAAGGAAATGGTGAAATAACAGAAGCCATTAAATGGGGAAAGCAAATTTTTCCATAAGATGATTCCATGAATATGTTGTCAAAAGATTGTTTAAAGGTTTTGTCTTGTCTACACGTTACGAGCTTCAAAGCACTGGTATGTTTGGCCTTTCTGCTTTGTTTGCCATGCATTTCGTGTCCGGAACTGTCTGGGCTAAGCTAGGAGCTGCTTGAACCATCTTCCTCTGATCAGTGAAAGAAAACGCAGACTACTTAACCTCGGATTGCTGATGAAGCTTCTGACGATTTTATTACATATTTTGAGATCATTGCTTCTCTCTTGCAGTGTGCTGAAGTGAAATGAGCATTCCAGCAACCACTTCCACAACTACTAATCTACTGGCATATACAGCTTTCTGCTGCTACTGGGTCGTCTTTGCATGCATCATTGTACTACATAATGTTTACTGGAAGAGTGTTTACATCTGTAGCTATTAATTTCTTCATAAACTGTAATTTCCAGCAACTTGAGACTGAAACATTGAGACATTTTAGCATAATTTCCACTTTATCAGGGTTTCATCGAGTCTCTTTGCAGTTGGCGTTTTCAATTCTATGCTGCTAATGAAGTATTTTGAGAACGTTAGTTAGTTTGCGCCATGCATCGCTAGATGCTAATGAAGCATTTTAGGATGATCTTGCATCCTCCTATCCACTTCTACTTAAATATATGGATTTTTAGACCCCTGTTTGGGAAGGGTAGAGTGTTTGTTTTTGTATTCTTATCAATTTTTTAAAATATTTTTTTATAAATTGATATTTTTTAATTACATTTTTTTGAAGATTCTGACATACTAAAATTAAAATCTGAAGAAAAAAAATCATTATCCAAGCTATTTGCTTGGATTACTTTCAGGTTGGGTATAAAACATACAAAGCTATAAATTTAGTTGTGATATCAAGTGAATAAATAAAAAACAAAAAGAAGTTAGATTTTTTTTTTTTTTACCATAGCAGTAAGTACTGTCGAATATGTTTTATAGGAAAATAAGCAGTAAAATTTATAGCTTTCTAGCTCAGCTGTTGCCATTCAATGGAAAAGGAAAAAAAAGAAGCCGTGGAAACAACCATGAAAGCATAATTTAACACAGCTACCTTAACATTTATGCAATGAAGAGCTGCGTTTTTTATTTTAAGATATATTAAAATAATTTTTAAAATTTTTAATATCAAAACAAACAAAAAATATTAAAAAATAATTTTAAATAAAAATAATAAATTTTGAGCAGTTTCTTTTTAAACCGCACTCCCAAAGGGGGCCATCGGCAGCTTCATTCAACCCTGATTCAAATAATTAAATATGGTACATTTATTTGATTGCCAAATAATCAACAGTGAAATAAAGATGAGCCATCTGATTGCAGCCTTTTCTGACATGAGCCATCCACTTCTGTCCCCACGCTCGCATGAGGAGCGTGCTCTTCTTTTCATTTCTGGGAGTTTATTCAAAGAATCCGAACCAAAAGGGCGAGGGTACGTGCCCTTGTGTCCCCCCAAATTGAAATTAAGTAATTCACGAAATTTGGCCTGTAAATTCCTTTGTCTTCCCACCTCCCAACATCCCAGACACTCGTGTGTGTACTCAGTTTCTTGGCTCGCGTATATATTTTAAAAATATTTAAAAAAAAAATAAAAAAAAATTATTTTTTTTAAATTAAAAAATTTAATATTTTAAAATTACTTATATATATATTGATATTAAAAATAATTTTTTAAATATAAAAAAATATTATTTTAATATATTTTTAAATAAAAAATATTTTTAAAAAATAATTCCAATCATTCTTTCAGAAACTCACGCTATTACACAATTTCACCACACATGTACTAGTTTGATCTATCATTTCCATTCGAAAATTTTACTTTTTTAGTGGTTTCTATTTTTTTTTATCAAATGGATGAATAATAACCTTTTAGAAAATTACTTAAAACTTGGGTTTGTTTTATTATTTATATAAATACTAAGACATTTTAATATTTTTCAAAATAATTTTATAATAAATACATGTAATATCTCAGTCAATTAAGGTTCATGACAGGACAAAAATCATGAGTTGGAATACTAGTTTTTACACCGGAAAAAATTTATCAAATTTGATATACCTCTTAAATACTATTATAAATTTTTATTTTATTTTTTCAATTATTATATATATAATCTAAAAATAATAATATCAACAATAAATTATTCACGAGAATTCCATTAAAATCAATTTTTTATTGTTGAAATTTTTAAATAAGTTTTTCACATGATTTTATAATTTTTTCAGCTTTCAATCACGTAAAATATTGACATATTATTTTAATATTCTTATTAAATTTCTATCATAAAATATTAAAAAATAATAAATTCAATGATTCCAATTAAAATTATTGTATTGTCAAGATACGCTAATAGAAAGATTTATTTTTAATAGAAAAATCAAAATATATTTTGAGATTTAATGACAATGCCAGATATATAGTTTTCTAAGACCTGAGAATTTTTTTTTTTTACTTTTAAAAAAAATTAAGTTCCGCTAAAACATAGCTAACTCTAACATACAAACTAGTTATTGCCCTAGCTGACCTCGTTAGGTATTTTCTATTATCCTGCTAAATTAGGAAGTCTTGAAATTAATGCATAATAAATATTAGAAATTCGACCACGTGATTAGTTTAATCAAACCAAGTCACCGATACTACAGTGAAGTGAAGTCAGCATAGCCTAGCATGCATTATAATATAAAGTATAAACCGGTACGTACAGGATGCATTTTATACTATATGATGGTCTGCACCATTAACTTTCACTTTTCGTATTATTCTGTCGCATTCAAGAATTAAATAGGATGATTCTTGTTGTAAATGATGGGATTTTTGTGACAAATTTCGGATAACTCAGATGGGCATATGCTATGGGTAGCTGAACGTGAAGTGAGAAGTAAACAATAAAAATAAAAATAAAAATAAAAAAATTGCGTCGTTTTGCTTGTCATGAAAGATGAGACTTTTATACATGGTCGGTCCAGGCCCATCGTTGGATTTATTTTTTTTTAGAGATATATTTTTTGTAATTAATTTTTCCACGCTAATTCTAGTTTGTATCAAAAACCGTTATCCCACTTGATCCAGAGTCTAGACCCACTCCAACCAGGACGGGTCTCGCACGTAAAAAATCAACTTTCAAATCCCAGCCATTTTTCCCAATGGAAAACCAACTTTTCATGTCATCGGTGGCTAGCAGTATCCGGCAAGTAAGGTTAAATATTATGTGATAGTAAAAAAAATTAGTCAATAGTGATAGCATTTTTTTAAAAAAAATAGAATAGTCATCGATTTAAAAGATTTAATAATATAATTATATATAAAAAAATTACAATGACTTGTAAAAAAAATAAATGTTTATTAATAACTCAACTTGGGTTTAGGTGAAAACGTTTTCATGCCCAACTTGGGGTTGCACGTGGACAAGTTTAGACTTTTAATTATAATAAAAATAAAAATAATTATAACATAAATAATATTATTTTTAATATTAATACTTTTAATTATAATAAAAATAAAAATAATTATAACACAAATAATACTCTTTGTAATATTAATACTCTTAATCATCAGAAAAATAAAAATACTATTTTTAATAATAATACTTATAATCATAATAAAAATAAAAATAATTATAACACAAATAATTTTTTTCAATTTTATTAATTACTTTATTCATAATAATAATAATAATAACAATATTTTTAATTTTCACACTATTAATTATAATAAAAATAATAATATTTATAACATAAATAATTGTATTAAGAATTTCAAGGATGATTGCAACACAAATAATAATATTTTTTATATCAATACTTTGAGTTATAATAAAAATAATAATATTTATAACATATATAATATTATTTTTTATCTTAACACTTTGATTTATAAAAGAAAAAATAGTACTTATAAAACACATTATTATATTAACACATGTTGTTAGGCGCGGATGCATCCAAACCCAAGATGCGAGTAGGCGCATATACGTGGGGGTAAGCGTGGACGCGTCCAGCTTTAACCCCAAGTTGGGCATGGATGCCTCCTTTTCCACCTTCGCATCCATACCTAGCTCGAGTTTGGGCGAGCAGGCATCTAGACCCAACTTAGGTCTAGGCATGAATGCGTTCAGCTCCAACTTAGGTGCAGGCATGAATGTGTGCAAACCAAACTTGGATGTGGGCATGGTTGGATACCCCAAATTAGGCGTAGACGTGTTCAACCTCACCTTAGGGTTGGGCATGAATGCTTCCAAACCCAACTTGGGTGTGGGCGTGGCTGGGGCGAACTCCACTTAGGGTTGGGCGTGGTTGTGTCCAACATCACTTAGGGATGGGCATGGACGCCTCCAAATCCAACTTCAGGTCTATCAAAAACAATTGACTTTTTGCCAAGACTCAAGCGCCAAATGTCACTCGAGTTTGGCCAGAGTAAGGGTAGGGCTACCCATGCGCCATGTGGCACTCGGGTTTACCTAATTGCCACGCGTTTGGGTTAACATAGCTAATCATGCAATCAAAACGCCAGTTGTCCTTGCATGGCCAGTGTCAAGTGCTCGCTCCCCATAGTTTGCAACCCCATCAAAACTTGTGCTAACCATTTCTTCACAACCATCCATTCAATGTCAAATGCACCTCAACAAAAAGACAACCTCATCTCTTGCTTATTGTCCTTGCAACTCTTTATATTAAGGGTTGGGCTGTCATTACACTACTCCAATTCACAATACTTTATGTCTATATAAACAGCAATAGGGACACTGAGTGTACATATACATATATACATACATACATACATAGAGAGAAAGAGAGATAGAGAGGGGCAAGGGAAGTCAAGCCTAACCGTTTAGATTTGCCTAGATGGCTAGGCTTATACGATTGTTTTCTTAAAAAAAACTCAAACGAACAGCTTCTTTTAAAAAATAGATGGATAGAACATTGTTCATTGCAAAAGAATATGGATATGAACCTTAAAGGGTGTAGCTCAACTTATCAAACTTTATGTTTGCTTTCTAGAGGTCACTGGTTCAAGTTCCACAAACCTCAAGGCCACTAGAGGTTTACGTGGTCATTAACTTCAGGTTCCGTGGGATTAGTCGAGGTATACATAAGCTAATTTGGACACCCACATTAATTAAAACAAATATATCTTAAAACTTAAATATTAATTATTTTTATCTAAGAATACCTAAAAACATTATAAAAAAAACCCAGAGTTTCAAAACACCCCATAATTAATTTAAAAACTTACAATCAGACCAAATAACAAGAAGTTTTTTGGGTTTAGATCTACTTTTTATGGTATAATTAAAGGCTCAAACTACTCAATTAAATTTTTTTCACAAAATAAATTAGTAACATCAAAATTAATATTTTTTCTTTATTAACCAGAATTTTTCTCTCATCTTTTTTTTTTCCCTTGAAATCCAATGATTGAACGGACAAGAAAAAATGAAGTTTTAAGACTGAAATACCAAAGCAAACTACATGGACCAGACATAAAAATTAAAAACTTCATGGACCAAACCGTGCATTTCCGCACCTCATGAATAGTTAAAAATGCACCGTGTATCAATCTGCGCGTCAATTGAAACAGTAAAGTCTCCCTGAGTTTTAATCTATTTTGTAATATTAATTAAATTTGAATAAAAAAATATATTGTTTATTTTTCAGAAGATTAGCGATATCCTCTAACCAACTTTCATACATCAAGACTAATTTTCATATAAAGCAACTATCCACGTCAATCACCACACGAAGTTAAAATCTTGGTGGTCAAAGAGACCATTTGTACAATCAAGACAATTCCTCATATTAACTAATACTTCCTTTGTTTTAATATGTTAATCAAGATTTGCCTAAGCTAATTTTTTAAAGGGTAGTAGAGATTTTTTTAAAGATATTTTTTATTTAAAAATACATTAAAACAATATATATATAAAAAAAATTAATTTTAAACTAAATAAGTTAAAAGCTAGACCGAACTTATTGCATTTTTGTTAAAATAATTAAAACATCTTTATGAATGAAGTTAACTCACGAAAGTGGCTAACATACTCATAAAAGATGATCGAGGAGAAGGGGATTGCATTGGTTCCTCGATTGTTGAAAAAGTATTTCATCATGGACTTAACTTATCCAACTAAATTAATGTCTTAAGCTCGCAATATAATGTTAATTTAATTGCTTCCAAAGCAATATTACTGGCAAGGCATCGTACCTTTTATCTCATGTTTCCGTAACGGGGTTTTCTTTTCTTTTCTGCAATGAAAATTCAATTGCTTCCGTCATGATAAAAATAAAAGCGAAAATTACAAAATGTAATAATCCCTTTCATGTTATTTTATTTGCAAAACAATCATATAACGCGCCACGTCACTCCATATCGAAAAAAATCTGCGCACCTACATTCCCTAAGTCGCTGTTGAAAAATATCAAACAAAGACTCGAGGTTACCAAACTACCCTTTCATTTTCAAACCATTGACTTACACAATCTTTAGGTACACTCGTCTCACACCCTACAACTTCTCCTACTGGCATGTTACAGAGAAAAGATTAACCTCACGCATGATAATACACAACAACATGTGCAACGAAATTATCACAAAAACTCCTCTACCCAAAAAAACCCGATAGTTTCAATACAACAAAATAAAAATAAAAATAAAACAGCAGCCGCAGCATCTTCGCCTCTCTTGCCCCTCCTCCAAACCCTTCACATAAGAGACTTCAGAGACCTCGCTTTCACGGGTTTCCGCATCCGTTTCTTGCCACTGTCTTCCTCTTCGTCGTCGTCGTCCTCGTCAACATAATCAAACCCTTGATTATTTTCAATCGGTGAATAACTTGAAGACGGTGTCGTATTTGGAATCATGGAACCGATAACAGTACTATTATCGACATCCTTGGCTTCATTCTTGTTGACAGTATCCTTATCTCCTCTTCTCTTTCCCCACAACGGCCCAAACCCAGAATAATAGTAAAATTCATACGGATTTGAGCTCGATGATGACCCTTTTTTGACTGACTTTGCCCGACCACGGCGTGCCCCAATAATAGAAGCAACCTTATCGGGTTTTTTTGTAGCAGCACTACCATTAATGTTGTTGTTGATGTTGCTATATGATGATTTGTGAGATGTCAAATGATGATGATGGTCGCACACAGTGCGCCCATTTTTAGTGTCGTTCTTGCAATGCCAGCCTTTTCCATCGGTCTTGTTGCATTTCTTGAGCTTGAATTCGCTATCTATTTTCATTTCTTCATAATCACCGAACATTTCTGATCTCTTGTTACCTTCATTTTCATAATTATCGTCAACAATAACCATATGGTCGACCTTCATTTTCATCATTCCTTTCTCTTCTGAATCTTCCATCATCATCGACGCGACACTGCGCATAATTATATAATCCAACAATATTTAACAGCCGCAAACACAAACTTACCATTCCATTAAGAATTTCCAACAATTACTTCCGAAATATCGAGCTATTCCAAAAACCCTAATGCTAAACAATACGATATATCAAAATTGGTAGTAGCGATTAAATTACCTCTCAACAGCACCAACAGAATCACCTAAGCTGCCATTTCCATTAAAGCTATCCTCTCCTTCGAACTGATAGATAGAAGAACCAAAGAGTAATCAATGAGGGAGACCCATTAACCTAATAATCTATCAGGAGAAGAATACACGATAAAACCAAGAAAATTTAGGGTTTTAAAGCAACCCTAATGTTTGATATCTGAAAAACCCTAAGAAGAAGAGGAGGAAATGCAGGCAAAGAGAGGATAAATAGAGGAAGGGTTTTGGTAGATCTGTCAAAAAAAGAAGAAAGTGAAGGAAATGAAGAGAGACATTTCATAACAAAAAAACTTACCTGGTAGAGTGAAGAAGATGGGTAATAAGTTTCTTGAGAGAAAGAAATCACATCCCATGGTGACTGGTTTAGCTGGCAAACGTGTGTCTGCAGTGGCTGAGCTCCTGAAGAACCCTGCGAGAACATGAGAGATGAGAGCTTTGCGTTCTTTCGAATCCTCATGTTTGAAGAAGAAAATAATAATTACGGGTTTATATAGTTACAAGATGAAGGTGGTTGTATCTGTATATTAGATCCAACGGATAGAGGGAGGGCAAGGTTTTTTGGGATTCAAAGGGAAAAAAGGAAGGGAAGGAAGGAGAGGAAGAGGGGGCTGGCTCTCTTTGCTATTGTTTTTGCTCGCTGCAGATCTCACAGAACTCGATATTGAGGGTTTTCTTATTAACTTTCTGTTGCTTTCTCGGCCCTTCATATGTTTCGATTTTTATTAATATTCTTCATTTGGACAGTTTTGTCCTCACGTTGTTTTATTATTTACACTGGAGATTTGAGCAAACGGAAAAAAGCCTGCCGCTATTACACGTCATGATACATGTCCAAAGCATCTATAGATGGGCGATTATCGTATGAGGTTAGTCCTTGCTAAGGTAAGGTGTATCTGTCTTCCTCTCAGTTGCCATCCACTCATTTCTTGAAAGTCCTTCCCATTTTTTTGACTCGTGTTAGAAATTAAAAGCCAGCGTGCTGTCTAATTGTCAAAATAGACTTTATACTTTCATCACTTGAGTACTTTAGTTTAAGATTTCTACATACAAACAGTAATTTAGTTATTTTCTTGGAATAAAAAATATATTTTTTAAAAAATTAAAAATATATAAAGACAGAGAAAATAGAAGTGACATGTCCTTTTATATTTTTTTTTGCAAAGTATAAAATCCATTTTAAAATCATGACAAAAACATATTTATTATATGTTTATTTTTATATTTTAAATTAAATATATTTTTATCTGTTTTGTATTTATTTTCTTATCTAGTATAACAATATTTTAAAGTATTTTTTTTCATCGTTATTATGATATATAAAAATTGAACTATTTTACCATGAGAAACAAAAAAATTAGAAGATAAAAATAAGTTTATTTGATTTTTTTAATCTAAATCCCAGTATTTAAAAGCCTGTTAAATCTTAACTGATCTGATTAAACCGAGTTGGTAGAGGTAAAATTTAACCAGCAATAATATACTCTATATATACGAATAGAATTTAAGATTTTTTTTTTAAAAAAAATACCGAACCACCTAAACCACCTTTTTTAATTCATTCGACTAATTACTGCTCTTGGACACGCAAAAGCAAGAAAACATAAAATCAAAGAAGATGTAAAACGTGTGAGCAAACTGCAGTTTACAACTGTAGCGGCGTTCCATAATTGATAATGTGTACTGCAGTAACAATACAGAGTTGCATTATTAACAGTTAATCTCTCCTCATTTATGCAATGACCTTCTCGGTTTGATAAAACTCCGTAGGAGCTTGCCCACGTGATCATTACCCCAAGCGTATCAGGATGAAGGGGTATTTTGGGTAACATGAAGCTTTTCAAAATTGATTAAAAATACGTGAAACCTAACGCCTTTTTTCCCTAGAACAAAGGGAAGATAGACGGTGCGTGGGCTTCACGCTCAAAACCCACTCGCGGTTGGAGAAGGTGGCAAGCACGTTTGGTCCACATAAACATGGATTTGATGAGTGTACTTAGTGGGTCCCTGTTGTCTCAGAAGATTGACGGCTCTGATGCATTGAGAGACGATGGAGACTACCAAGGCTTGATAACTCACAATCCGATACCAGAGATTAGTGTCTTACGTGTCAACTGGAGGTAGGCTTTCAGAAAAAGCATGCTAGTAGAATACTTTTGCGAGGTGAAAGCATATTACTTCCATTCCAGAATGCCTTATCAAGGGGAATGCCCCTCATTACCCCTTCCTCCTCCTCCCTCCCTCCCTCCCTCCCTCTCTCTCTCTCTCGCTCTCTCTCTCTCTCTCTCTCTATATATATATATATATATATATATATTAGCATTTAAGTGAGCAGATGAAAAAAACACGAGGAAGGACGAGAGAGTTTTGTTGTTTGCCTTAATCAGTCCTCTCAAAAAAAAAAAGCTTGTTATCATAGGCAATGTTCTTCTGTGGCCTTGAGGAAATTGAAACTGTATATTGTTTCCTTTATGGATCCATCTCGAGGCATCGGTCAAACATCGACTCATGACCGAAGGTGCATGCGGCCATGGCACAGAATGGATAGCTAGCAGATGATCGATTAAATACAGAGAAACGTAAATGCCTAAAACAAGAAATATGGATATGTGTGTTTTTTTTTTTTTTACCTCTAAAAGCAATTAGAACAAATAACCGTGAGTTGTTATGGAAAAGGCATTTTAAAGCAATTAAAAACAGAGGGCATTCTAACGAAATACGTTTCTTTTTATCCACAGGAAGAGCCATGCGCAGGGTCCCAGTCTGTGCAAAACAAAACTTGGATGCTAGACCATTTTGAGCTGACTGTGAGCGTAAGGATTGTGCCCTAGAGAAAACCAACGTTGCTTTTTTTAATGATCACTGGAAGAGCTATGGCTAGAAAACGCAACACGCAGCAGCCATGGATAGACCAGTGAAGATGTTGAAAACGAAGGACCCATGGAAAAGAAAGAAGAGAAACCTGAGGGGGGCGGGGAGGCATGTTGAGCTGCAATTCATGCATCCCTGAGGCCTGAATTAGAGATTATAAAATACAATCTTTCCAAGTTAAAATAAGAAAGATGCGGGCACCACTAAAACACAAAAATGGCATGGGCCATGGCTTGCTTGCTGATCATAAAGGGTTGCTGATTTTGATCTTTTGTTAAAAGTAATGTACTCATTGGAAGCTCCACGATGTAAAAAAAAAACAGCTAATGTGTCAAATATCAGGACTGCTACTGGGCTTGTCCCAATGTCATTTGTTTTGTATCCAATCTCCTATCAGAATTTGAAGAAAAGTATTGTGCCAAGAACCTAAGACACAGTGTCGAAATTTAAGGTTGCATAATAGTTTTACATTATTTTATAATAAACTTTCTTGAATAAATTTTTTTGATATTAAAACTTTAATTGTTTTTAAGTAAAAATTTGTTTGAAACTTATACGGGTATGTATTTATTAAGATTTTAATATCATTTTAAAAAATTAAACTGTTAATTAAGATTTGAAGAATAATTTTATATTAATCTTTAATATAAATATTCGAACCATCTTTACCTTTGTTTCTATTTCAAGATGAAGATGTGCTTATCCATGGCTAATAAGAAAAAAAGATGGAAGAAAAAAAAAAAAAAAGATGGAAGATGCGATTCCAAGATCACAAAGGCAGCAGAACAATCATTATATTGGAATTGGTAAAAAGTTTTTTTTCTAAATTTGGTTTATAAAAGAGTGTGATTAATAGATTAAAAAACATCAAATTAATATTTCAAGCGTATACATTAAGGCAACGAACACATGAACAGTACCACATTCCATAAATATTCCTTTACCTCATGCTTGACTGTTCATGGATTTATTAATTAATCTTTCTTTACCTGAGAATCTTACCCCACTCCTGATCACAAATATTTTGTTGGTGGCTCATCGATAAAAATATAGCGGAAAGGTTCTGAGAAAAAGCCCTTTTCTTCTCGTATATATCCTTGCTTTTTGCTTTTTCTTTGTTTTTTCTTGATTAATTATTGAAGACATGATATGACGGCTTAATCTCTCCTCGCATATAAAGAAAAAACGCATTAAAAGCTAGAGCTTCTGCTCAAAGCATTTTACTGTTCATACAGAATCACTCTGACTGTCAACATATATATATATATATATAGATCAGAATAATTGAATCGCTTC
Source organism: Populus euphratica (assembly GCF_000495115.2). NCBI lineage: Eukaryota > Viridiplantae > Streptophyta > Magnoliopsida > Malpighiales > Salicaceae > Populus > Populus euphratica. The sequence goes on from NW_011499846.1 coordinate 4,974,884, forward strand.
TAGCTGATATCTGGGGATTTTATGAAAACTCTGGAATAATAGAGCGCTAATTCTTTCTTTTCTTTTCTTTTTCCAGGGAAATTCAATAAGAGGAGTTCCGCGGCAATGATATCTATATCACAACATTCTTTTGTTGGTCATCCTGTTATCGATGCAAGACTTCAATCACAACAGACATTTCTTTCTACTATAAAATTACAGAAGAACGATATTGTTTTTCCTTGATTCTGTATATAGAGCTCTACTCTATTTATTCTGTCAAGTGTTATCTGATCCAAAATATTAGTCATTGCTGCTCTTCATGACATCCCGATCGAAACAAGAGCGCAGAGAATTAACAAACCGGCCCCTTCCAAAATCCAGTAGAAAGAAGGAGAGAGACCAGGTCGACTTGCAGAGAAATGGCCAGAGAAGAATGGAATACCTCTGGGGTTTTAACAACAAGATCTCTTTCTCGTAAAGTCCTCTGTTATAGCTAGCTGTGAATGGGGCAGACCTTATACAGAGAGGAAAGGAAGCTTAATATTATCTTCAAGCTGAGCTTGAATGCTGCAGTCCATTCGCATCCTTGAGAAAATAAAGTTCTGCTATGCTGTATTTGTAATATGCTTCATATAAATTCTTGCAAAAAGTAACTTAGACAATTTTAGCTTAGTGTATGCTTCATATACATATTTCATGCTCTTCAGATCTCTTCTCTTGCTAATGACGGAAACTATCTAGCTTCTGCTATGAATTTAAGAGACAATGCTAGCTCTTGATATATAGCTCTAGTCTGAAGCAGGAGGGAAAGGATTACAGATCACTTAATTTAAATCAGATGCCTTGTGGCATTCCACACTCACTATAATCTGTATATCAAAAAACAAACCCTAACTTTTTTTTTTTGAAGGTAGTAGAATATTTCGGGTTCCTGATATATGTTTTCAGATTTGGTGGGCACAACCCAGATAAATAGATCTTTTATTTCGATTTTGACAGCCGCCAGTGACATATCTATAACATGAATATAGCCGCTAACCAGTTAACCAATGCCTACATTGGTGAAAGAAGTAAGATCACAGGAAGTTTGTTTAGGGTTCATCAGTAGCATGAGAAAGTCAACCAGGAATACGGATAGCCCTAGAACTTAAAAGCCAGACGTGTAGAAGAATATAATATAAATATATAATATGTTTGAAAAGGAGCCAAGAAAAATTATGGAGCTTTATGGAACCAGCTAGGCAAGGGAAACCAGGAAAATAAATTAAAAAAGAAAAAGAAACAGAGTCAGAGCCCTGGACAAATAATTAAGCATTAAAGGGGCAGATTTGCTGGTGATGGGATTTCGTGTACGTTTGGCATTTTTTTAATAATGGCATTCTAGAGTGAAAGATGTTATTTAAAATATCTCTTTTTATTTTTTTATATTTATACATTTTTTTATATTTGTATATCAAAATTATTAAAAAAATATTAGTTTAATATTTTTTTAAAATTAAAAAAAATTAGTGAAATAACACATTTGAAATTAAAAAAACACAATTTATATATATGATGAGATTAAAAACATGATTTTAAACAAAATTAAATCCACAAAAAAGAGAAGGAAATAAAAATTAAATTATGAAAACATACAAAAATTTTAATTATGATATAATTTATATTTTTATAAAGACAAATCTAATAATACTAAAAAAATATCATTAGCAATGACCTGAGTAGACCAAATTCTTTGCCAGAAGTCAGAGGATGAACCACTAATTTTAAGTGACAAGTATGGCCAATATAAGTTATTATTGATGATTTTTTTAGTATTAGTAGATTCATTTTATAAAAAAAAATTAATGATATTGATGTTATTGTAGTAAGAGTTTTGATATACATGTCTCCCATGTTTTTTTTTTTCATGTCCATTTATTTTTTTTAAAAGGAAATCAGTATTCTAAATAGTAATAAGTTATAAAAACTGTATTTTATAATTGTGATATGTAAAAATTACGCTAATCCATCAAAAAAAAATTAGTTATGCTATTTTACGAAATTTTTAATTAACTGTTTTGATTTTAAAAAAAAAATAAAAACTTCAAGAGTTGTAAATTTATTAGTGGTTCCATTATTATGTGCATGCCTGGAATCAGCTGCAATGATGTAGCTACCCGAGCACTTTAATAAAGGTATTCTAGGCTAGATTGGACAGCCTCCGCAGTTCCACCGGCTTTCTGTTGCTTACCGAACTCACGCACCTTGCAATTTGGTCGTAATGATTCGAGATCATTTGCATCATAATATCAGTATGTTTTTTATTTAAAAATATTTAAAAAATAATTTGAAATAAATAAAAAAAAATAAAAATATTTTAATTCTTTTAAAAATCACCTTTAAAACACAAAACAATCAAGTTCGAAATCAGTCTGAATTAATGTGTAATTCCTTAATTTCTCTTAAGAAAACAACACATAATTAAAAAAAATTACAAATTATATTTTAAAAAAAACATTTAAAAAATAACATGTTTTTTTATTGTGATGTTCACAACAACACAATCTATTATTTAAAAAAATATAAATATTGTGCTATTTGAAATAGTATAATTTATAAATTATGTTGTTCCTAACATAATAAATTTCAAAAAATTATGTTGATTGATTAGAATAATGATTGTTTTCCTAACATAATAAATTTCAAAAAATTATGCTAATCGATTAGAATAATAATTGTTTTTATATCTTCAACAGGTTATATTATTGAAAATGATTTAACTTTTTTTTTTTCTTCTTGAGATTACAGTGCTGGAAACGATGTGATCTCAAAAATATCAAGTGGTGATGTGGTTCAAGAGGTTGTGCTTTTATTGTATAGTTTAAAATTTATTTAAAAATATATCAAATTATAAAAAATGAGTAAATAGGATTAATATAATTAAGAAATTGAAGAATTAATATATTAATTAAAATTATGTTAAATAGTATTTGAATAGATGTAAATGGAGTGAAAGAATAATAAGTTTTTTTTTTTTTTAAAGATGACCCTTCTATACTCTCTACATTGATTTCGGTGGAGTGAAAGAATAATAAGTTTTTTTTTAAAAAAAAAAGATGACCCTTCTATACTCTCTACATTAATTTCTGCTAAGGCTATAAAAAATAAGAGGGTTGAACTTCGACCTTGATAGTGAAAGAAGCATGTTTAATTAAGATTAATTGATGTGTTCTAGGAAAAATATATGTGAATCATGTTGAGTTTTGTTAATTTTAAATTTAAAAGTTTTATATAAAAGATAGGATCAATTCTCATGGTAAACTAATGATTAGTGATTTATAGATTTTTGTAATACAAGTGAGGTGTGGAGTTAAGCTAGCAGCACGGGACCGGGACCGCACGTGCATTATGTAGGTGTTTATTGTCTTGAAATAAATTACTTGTTTCTTTCTATAGTTCTATAAGGAATTTTTTTAATTATAGTTTAGTGAAAAATATGAAAAAAAAAATGTAAATAATGTCATGTTGAATGGATATGTCAAGAATTATTTTCTAGTTAATGAAAATAATGCATTATTGAATAGACATGTCAAAAAATTATTTCATATTAATGAAAATAATACAATGTTAAATAATTATATCCTGGTAAATGGAAAAATACTTAGTTAAGGATTGATCTGGAAATGGAAAAATACTTAGTTAAGGATTGATGTGGACATTAACATATCAATAATAAGTTACTCCATTAAATAATGTATTATTAAGGATGAATTAAATGGTTTTTATTTTGTTTGTTTATTATAAAGTCTAAAATTTAATTTTTACGTGATATTTACATCCATATAAATATGTTATTAGATACATAGAACCCTCGAGGTGAAAAATTGATGAAAAATTAATGAGTAGAAAGAAATATTTTGTTTAAATTAATTATGTATTTAGAAACATTAATATTTTGTTGTTATGTAATATGTGAGTTTAAGAATTTAAATATTTAAATTATCTTTGGCTAGCAATGTAATTAATTAAGGATATTAACTATATTAATTCAGTATATAGTTTTGTTGTGTGTCAAATTAAACACAACTATTTTCTTAAAAAATTAGTAATTGTTATAAGCTAATTAATCTTATAATTTTGTAATATGGAATATTATAATGCTAGCCCTGAAAGAGAAAAAGGGAAGTTGATGTTTTGGTTGAGTTGTGAACGCTAATGTGATGGGGCGAGCATTTTGATTGTTATTTATAGGCTAATAAATTTTTTGAGTTGATAACTTTGGTATTAAAGATATAAAGGAGAATATAAAAAAAATTTAAAAGATTGTACCAAATAAAATCGACACATGTATATATTTCTATATTTTTTTTTTGGTTGTTATAAAAAAATAAATATAGGATTAAAATTTAAGTTAATGTTCTAAAATCATAGCCCTGATAAATATAAGAACTTGATTTAATCAGAAAACTCAATTCTCAACCAATTTCAAATTAAAAGATAAAATCAAAAATAAAATATCAAACTAAAAAACTTGTCAGGATATAAAATTAACAATTAAAAGAACAAAGATCAAACCCAATTGAAAAAAAAATTATAGAATGAAAACAAAAAAAATATATAAATCATCTTAAGTAAAATAAATAGTAATAAAAAAACAAAGATTAAATTTGAGAGATGAAAAAATTAAAGAACAATAAAATTAAAAATATTTTTTTCAAATAAAAAATTTACAATTAAGAGAACTGTTATCAAATTTGAAGGGTAAAAAACTAAACTTGCATCAAACCATATTCAATAACCATACACATACTCATCAAACCATATTCAATAACCATACACATGCTACTCTACTAAGGAGAAAAAAAAAGTTAAGATGAATTAAATAATATAGAGAAAGCACAACTATAATCACAAGAGTTAGTTACATGCATTATCTAAAGATAGTTGATGCGTGGTTAGTACAATTAAATATATTATTTTTATTTTTTTTATCTTAAAAAATATTAAAATGTTTTTATGATTAAATGATAATTCAAGAAAATAACATTATAAAATTACTATCAAACCTTTAAAGTCAAGGCTAAAAAAAATTAACGGTAAGGACAATGGAGCCATTACATTGTTTAGAATAAAATGAAAATCCTACAAAGCCCTTAGACTAGACGTCAAATTTGTTAACTTTTAAGGGTAATATAGTAATTTAACTAGTATGAAAAAAAGCATTGTTATCCACAAACAAATAAATAATGACAAATTTATTTTATAAAAATAATATTTTACCTTAAATAATGATTTTACTATTACAATTCACAATAATTCAAAGCATATCCAATGTGTTTTTCCCATATATTTTAAGTTTTGTAATGGTTAAAACTGTTTAGTGTCAGTCTAAGTGTTTGTTTTGTAATGTAATGTAGTATTATTTTCATAAATATTTTTTAATTAAAAATATAATAATAATTTTTTCAAGAAAAATTATGATATCATCGCACCAAAGCTGTATTAAAAAAAAAAACTCAAAAGCATCAATTTTATGCCTTTCCAGTAGAAAAAAGTTTCTAAACCACTTTTAAAAACAGACAATCCACATAAACAAACACTATATTTTGTTTAACTTCTATATGCTGCTTTTTGGCCCCTGACTTGGCTTTTCATGCGGCAGAGCAGATTTATTCAGAGTGTTGGTGGTTTGGAGTCCAGATAGTTTGGCCGACAGGGAATATCATGACTGATTTTTCCAGGCAGCCCTGAAGCTCCCAAAGAAGAGTATCACGGCTCCTGTCTCTTTTTATTTACGCGGTAATGCAAGTTTTCTTAAAAAAATAATTTTTAGTATCACGGCTCCTGTCTCTTTTTATTTCTATTTATTTACGCGGTAATGCCAAGTTTTCTTAAAAAAATAAATATTTTTTTTATTTTTTTGAAATACTGATGTTAAGAATGAATTTAAAAAAATAAAAAAATATTATTTTAATATATTTCAAAACAAAAAATATTTTAAAAAGCAATTTTTATCATAATATCAAACATTACCATACCACCAAGCTTGATTTTAGGATTTGGACTTTTTTGTCTGGTTACTGGGCTGATAAAATGGTTTTCAAATGTTTTAAGAGTTTTTGTAATATATTTTTTGGGTTAAAATAAGTTTTTTAGAATAAAAAACTTTATTTTTATTTTTTAATCATTATAATAATAATTGAAATTTGAGTGAACAGAAAACATTTTGTTTGCTTAAACAAAAAAAAGTGTCATTTATTTTTTTTAAAAAAACAAGTGTCATTTATTTTTTAAAAAAAAACTTAGACAACACCACTCAAATAAATTAACATGAATAAAAGTTTTGGATGTACTAAGATTGGCTTAAAGGCCTGCGTGCCTAGGCTTATATTTTATAAGCCTAGGTGCATGGGGGCATCGGATGTGATTTTGTGCTGTTTTCTAGGTTTTATTTCTAATGTTTAGATTTTAAATATATTAAAAAGAAAAATTATATTAAACTTGATTGAATTTATAATTTAAATTATGAGTTTAATATGCTTATTCAGATTTTTTTTTTTGTTGTCCAGTACATTCTTTATCCTTCAATTAAAAAATACAATTTAACCCATTTTGTTATTGATAATTTTTTAGTTATTTTGAAATTAAAAAGAAAATAATTTTACTGTTGTTGTCAATTATCTCTTGTTTTTAACTTAAAATAAAATAAAATAAAAAACTCTTTTTATTATTTAGCTTAAAAAAAACCAGGCATGTTTTTACTGTTTTATTTCCTCACAGCCGTCTTCGTAATCTTTTTTCTTTTAAAAAACTATTCCATACTAAAATTTCTCATGCACTTTATTGTATGTGGTTTGATGAAAAAAACATATGGGGTAAAAAAAACATTGAATCCAGTAATATGCACAATAATAATAATAATAATAGAACAAGAGAAAGAAGTAATAAATAAATAAATAACCATAAAAAAAAAGAAAAAAAAGTGAAGTTTGACCTGAAAAGGAGACCGAATTGTCTTTCTATGACATTTTCCTCTGTAATAAATAATAATGGCATTGAATAACCAAGGGTCGTCTCCCCGGTTGGCAGAGAAGAGTGGTTTCTCTTCGAGAAATGAATAAACGTCATATAAAAATAGTCAAATATACATTCTAATGACTTTTGAAAAGTCATGAAGGCTAATTAAAAATTGGGCAAAACGAGTACTATTTAACAGTTGTTTTTTTTTTTTTTAATATAGCAGTTGTTATATATATATATATATATATATGGAAAAACAACGACCATGGGTCCCCCCTCCCCCCCCCCATCGACATGACAGTGAAAGAGATTAATTTTATTTTTTATTAATTATATTTTCCTGTTGTTTTTCTTTCCATACATTTTTTTATTTCCATTAAATGTTTTTTTTCCTCTCTCAATCTTAACATCGGATAATTTATTAATTTCAAATTTATTAACATGAATGGTTTGGGTTGATATCATCATATTTTCAAAGCAATTTGCTCAATAATTAATTAGTATTTAATTTATAAATATTTAATTTTATATTATATAATTAGATAAAAAATAGTTTTTTAACAAATTTTTTAAATATATAGAATTTATGATTTAAATTGTATATTTGATGAGTTAAAACTTCAAGTCAGGATCATTACAATATATTATCATTTTAATATTAATAAATATTATCTTAAAAAGAATTTTAAAATTAAATTATGTTTTTATTAATTGTGTTATATTATCTTTAGAGCTACTAACTTTTATATAAATTAATTTTAAAATTAGACTGGATAATAAATAAAGTTGAGAGTTTTAAGGGTTACACACTAAATTAAATGTGATAATAATACAAATAATTTTTTTTATTTTTTTTAATTTTATCTTTCATTTTTCTTCTTTCAATTGAATCTTTTTTTAATTTTATTATTTAATATTTAATAAAATTTAAATTAATTTTATTTTTTATGAGATTATTACAATCTTACATAAATACTTTAATTTTAAATTAACACTCAATTTTATATATATTTATTTTTATTATCATATTTATTTTACAAACTTTTATTTCGCATTAATTTTTTTTTTTAATCCAGCTGCGCGGGCGGGAAACCAGTGAATGCATGATAGACAAAAATTATTATCTAACCACAGCTAAAGTCAATAGGTATAGGTTTAATTCCTCTGTACATCCATGTATTTTTTATTTGAAAAATCTCTATTTTATTTTTCTATCTTAATATCAATTTTATATTCACCATCCTGTCACCATCACATTCTTTTGTCGGCGGGTGGTACTAACATCATTAAATAACCACCAACTCCATTGCAAAATTGCCCATGAAATCAGAAAATGCTACAATTCTCTAATAAGAAAATTCTACACAGAAGAATTGTTCATTTAATTATTTAATTAAATGAACAAATAAAACTAAGAAATCACTACGCCCACAATAAAATTGGTGTGCCATAACTTGGCAATTCACGTTGGAAAATTCCACAACCCATAAACAACAATTCAACCCTCACAAAATCAATTTGTCAATTTAACCCTTCCATCATACTCAAAACAACCAATAAACCCTTCAAAAATGAAAAAAATAACAACACAATAAATCAAAATCATGAAAAAACAGCCATATCCATGATCAATTGATCGAATAAAAAAAAAAACAACACAATAAATCAAAATCATGAAAAAACAGCCATATCCATGATCAATTGATCGAATAAAAAAAAAACCTATCAAGTAAAGAAAACGTTAAAGGATCTATTAGCAAAATCAAGAAGAATAAGGACTGAGCTATTACCTTAAAACAACTCATGTCATGACCGTTTAATTGCGTGCCTACTTACTAGTATTAGTCACATACACCAACACAAGTGGCGTGACAACATTGAAAAAATTCTAACATAAAGGGTTAATATTAAAACAAAGAGTAATCGAGGGACGTTATAGACAATAAACAAAGAGTATAAGGATGTGAGGAATGAAAGCCTTAAACCCTTGAATAGATTTGGATTGGATTGGTTGGAGGTGACAATGAAGGGTATTTTATTTCTACCTATGACAACTTCAAATTAAACGGTCAAATTATTTCTAGAAGGTCTTAATTTAATTACGCCATCGCGCGTTTTCCAGCTGTACAAATCTATAATTTCCACGCTACTGTTTCGGAGCTGTTTGTAATTGTGTTTTAAAGGGTATTTTATGAAAAAATAATTTAATTTCATTTAAAGTTAATGTTTTTAAATCTTTTTAATACGCAAAAATTAAAAATATTTTTTAAAAAAATTAACAAAATATTATTTTAATATATTAAAAAAAATCATTAAAAAAAAAAAACGAAGCAGCCTTCCCTGTTCGCATTGCGTGCTAGTACTATTTCTTTTTTATTTTACGAGACCACAATACTGAACGCTACAATTCCTTCCCGTACCTGACAAGATCCTCCTCCCATTCTCCTCTCTCTCTAAGAAACAAAGAGGAAAATGGGGCTGGACGATCAAGTTGAGAAAATGGAGATGCGTAAGAGTTATAGGAATGTCTGGCACACCAATCTCTTGGGCACCATCTCCGCCGATACTCCTTGTATGCACTCTTCTCTCTTTTCCACACCTTTTCTTTTCGTTCTGTTTCTTCGTTTAGAATTTCTTTTACCGGTTCTATTATTTTGTTTGATTCGTTGTTATTTTGTCAATCTTGATTTGATTTGATTTCTGAACGCGATTCTGTTAATGCTCTGTGAACAGAATTTTCGCCAAAACTTAGCCTAATCTTGCTTTTCTTTTTTATGGCGTAGTTGACTCTGAGATTTTCGTAGGTTGAATTTGTCTTCCCTCTCGTTTTCTCAGCTGCCAAACAAATTAGCGCCCTTTGTTTTTATTTTTGTAGCCATCTGTTTGGTTGTTTGTAAAAATATAAACGTAAAATTGAAACCGAAATGTTAATTTTTAGGACTCGTCCAAACTGCTTGTTTTTTCCGGTTAATGTTCTTCTTTTTTTATCTTGGCAGTTGAATTTATTCTTTTTGTTTATAATCATACTTTGTCTTCTCGCAAAATTTGATATATTATTGATAATATACTATTATTTACATCTGATCTCTGTTCTGATTTTCTGCTTTATTGTGGACTGGTATGCAGATTGTCTGTTCTCATTATTTTGGTAAGTTCTGTCATCTTTTTAATGCATTGTTGCATGAGTTCTGCATTTGGATCTTGTTTTTTGGGTCCGTTTTTAATTTGTTTGAAAGAATTTATGATTGTGGGATTGCTATACGAGTTTGTTTTTCATATATTCTTGTCGATCAGGAATATGATGTTTAGTGTTTTTGGTTTTGAGTTTATAATGATTCAAATTGCAGTTCCTGGTCAGTGTCATGGATTGTTTAGCAAACACCTCTGACTTAATCATTTGAAGATTGAAGTTGTTTGTAGTGGTTGCTACTAAAATCAAGGATAAAATAAAGATGTTATTGCTGCATGCTTTTTAATAAGATCGGGAGAGTGATGAAAGCAGTGTTCTCTAATGAGCATGGTTACAAGTTTATTGTGTTAATTAGTTTTTGAGTTAGTGGGATGTGGTTTATGAAGCTTTTAATGCCTGGAAACTGAGCGCCTGATATAGATTAAATGGAAAGATTTTTCCTAACTAGAGAAAAGAAGTTCCTTTATTGTATAAAAACACATCACTATGGAAGTTGGACTTCGAAAAATGAATTGTCATTGTCATGGACTCTGGCTTACTTAAGGTGTCATGTGATTGCCAGTGTTGCTTTTGCTGTGTTTGAAAATACTGAATTGTGTGAAAGATATGAGAATATTTATCAGATTAAAAACTTTTTTGTTTTGTTTGTGATAGTGGACCATGTGTCTCATACATGCTGCGCAAACGAGCTCTTTACAATGACATGTCAAGGTAATTGCTGTAGCTTTCTCCTTAGGATTCCACTCCGACAAGAATCAAAGCGAGTACTAGCATAATTTTCGCACCTGCTCTCCTGTAGGTATGTCTGCTGTGCTGGCTATCTTCCATGTAGTGGGAAGTGCGGAGAAAGTAAATGCCCTGAACTTTGCCTTGGCACTGAGGTTTGCCACTGATCTGTTATTTTTTCATCTATTTATGGGGTTCCCCAACTTCTTGTCAACAACTAGAGGGATAGGCAGAGAATCTTTCTTTTGGACTCTTGTTTATGGATCATCAGAGTTTATAACATGCTGTCCACCCACCCGACAATAAGTATCCTTGAAGATTAATTTCTCTTCCTGTTTCCCTTATTCTTCAGGTCGTCTGCTGCTTCTGTAATTCAGTTGCCTCAACTCGCTTCCTATTGCAAGATGAATTCAATATACAAACTACACAATGCGACAACTGCATTATTGTACAGTCTCTCTCTCTCTTGTGGATGATGTTTTCGCATGGATAGCTCTTCCATTTTTCAGAAAGATACCTCAACTATGACATTCTTCTTTTTGTAGGGGTTTATGTTCTGCCTGCAGCAATTAGCATGTATATGCTCATTAGTTGCTTGCATAACTGGAAATGATGAAATTGGAGACCTTGCCCAGATGCTGAGCTGTTTGTCTGATTTGGTTTATTGCTCGTAAGGAATTTAGTTCACTTGTTTCAATGTTCGAGAGACTTCAAAATCTTGAATTAATTCTTTTCCTTTTTTCTGTCTTGACAGGGTCTGCGCATGCATTCAGGTATGCTATAAATAAAACCTCAAGTGCCTGCTGAATAGATCGGCATATTACTCTTGTAGCCAAAACAACGGGACCTGCTTTAGGTCATCTAGGATTGTTGAAATAATTTATTAGTATAATCTACAAGTTACCCTTCTTTAAGTAACAGGATTGAAAAGGTCACACATCACAAAATCTTGATGCCCAACTTTTGCAACCAGTGGCTTTTAATAGATTTATAAATTATCAATCTTACTTATCTAATTCCTTGGTGGATTAAAAGAATCGTTTTACAATTACATGATTTTCTGCAAATTCCTGGTTTATGCAGACCCAGCACAAGGTTGAAATGGATAAGAGAGACGGTAAGTTTGGGCCACAGCCTGCTATGGCAGTTCCTTCGGTGCAGCAGATGTCACGTATTGATCAGCCAATTCCTCCATATGCTGGCTACGCACCTCAACAAGCATATGGCCAGCCTTATGGCTATCCTCCACCCCCGCAAACTCAAGGTTACCCTCCTGCCTATCCACAACCTCATGCTTATCCTCCACATGGCTACTCAAGGTGAACTGGATTGAAATGCAGTCACACGCCAGTGAAAACATGCTTGTTCTACTCCATCTTCCATGATTATGAGTCTTTTTATGCTCTTTATTTAGATACTAATAGTAAAGCAATTGTATCCGGGATTGTCCATTATCCTAATACTTTAGGAACACTTTGCCTGAGGATGTATTGATGGAGAAGTATAGTCTGGAACATCGAATACCTTTAATCAGATTGCTCATACTGTTTAAGTGTTGGTTGAAAAAAAGTCGATTGTTCAGTGTTGAGTTTGGACTAAGAAGGTTTTGGGTTTTTTCTAGTTGAATTTACCAGTAAATATATATGCAGAAGCATTGGCATTATCCTCTATTAATTTAATTCACGAGGGCAGACACTTGATGAATGATTGATTATACACCACAGTTTACCATTTTCATTGCGTATTTAGGGTTATCAGTTATGCTAGACTTTGCTTCCTTGTGCATTTTTTTTTTATGAAGACCAGAAAATAAAGATAGGTTTTAGCCCATTGTCAGGATTTGTGCACTTTGATCGAGTGACTGTCTGTATAGTTTCGGATACCCTGCAATTGTCATCAGAAGCCTATGAATGGTGTGGATTATCATTGTCAATCACAATCAGGAATTGTGGTATCGTATCTTCATCACCATTATTAGTGATAGGTTCTGGAATTCTGGATGTTTCTTATAGTTAGCAAAATTGGCATGACTTTTCTATTTGTTTTTGCATTTCAAAAACATTTTTTTTTTAAAAAAAAAATTATTTTATTTTTTAAAAATAATTTTAATAAAATAAAATAATTTAAATATTTTTTTAATAATTTTTTTAAAAAAAACAACCTAAACAAATATTATCCACTGCTTATTTAAACATGCCTACGCGTGAATACTGGGGAAATTGGAACTGTCTGATTTAGGATCATGCTCACATCTGTATCACTATTGCTTTACTCTTAAAAAAAACAATTGTTTATAGTTGAATGTTTTGACGAGTTTATTACCACCTGTAACACGCATGAACCAATAATTATCAATTATGTCTGGATGACCTCTTCGACTGATTAACCTTGCAATGCATATTGTTTATTTTTTTAAAAAATATTTTTTTTAATATTTAATTTAATAAAAATTTAATATCATAATTTATTATATTTTATTTTCAATATTGTTATTTCAGTTTCATAACTTCTGTTGCAAGTTAACCTAATTAATCTGTCTTATAATTCAAGTTATAAACTTGATAAATTAATTTAAATTAATTCAAGTAATTTATTTTTAATTTATTTTTTTTAATTTTATTATTTAATATTATATTGATAGATAATTAAGTTTCATAATTTATTTTAATTTATTTTATATTGATTTTAAATAATTAACTCAAATTCACTAATATTAATTTAATATATTATTGTTTTACTATTTAATAAAAAAATAAAATATCTTAAATTATTTTAGTAAAAATGTTTCTGTTCATCTTTTAAATTATTTTTTAACTATCAAATCAACTAACTTATCAGATCAATCATGTATTATTAAAAAAAAATTATATAAAAATATATTATTGTTTTAATATTTAATATATTAATATTTTAATATTTAATAAAAAATTAAATTATTTTAGTAAAATTATGTTTCTATTTATCTTTTAAATTATTTTTTAATTTATCAAATCAACTAACATAACATGTGAGCTCAACCACGTATTATTAAAAAAAAATTATATTAAAAAAATGTTCAAAATGCTTGAAAGTGTTTTTTACGTTTAAAACATTTTAATCCGAAACAACCATTTAGTGGGGATTAAAGTGGGATTAAGCCTTTATGTCGATAACGCGCACATAAGTGGGCCCGGCTTCTATTCGTATAGCCTTTTGGAAATCAAAACGTGCTTTCCAAACAGTAGAAAGATGGACTTTTTAACGGCTGCTGATTAATCAACCTCGTTAACATCATGATAAAGATGAAGAAGAAAAAGGAAAAGGAAAAAAAATACAAATAATATTACCTTCTCACGTGCTAGGATTGCCAAATAGAATTTAAAATTAAGGGAGTAGAATCTTAAGACTTTCATAAATTACAGTGTTTTATTTTTTATTAATATAATACAGCATTTTATTTTTTTCCCCTTAATATTAACATAATCAAGTTAATAAGATCATTAAAAATCCGACCAGTCAAACAAGTTTCATTGCACAAAGGCTGCTTCTTACCATGATTTTAAGTCTTTTTTTTTTAACACCAAAGCAATTAAAAGATTTTTATTTACGTAATTCAATTACAGAAAATGAGTTCATTTTTAACGAAATCATGATAACTTCAAGGCATCCATAACATGGTACTAGAGCACTACATACAGCAGATGATTAATGGCTGCATGCTCTCCATCTATATCTGGGCCAAAATCATGCTCCATCATTGTTTATTTGCTTAAATGTTCTGACCATAAATCCATGGCCAAGATCTTTCTTGTACATCTCTCTCGCATCTAATATTTACAGGTTCTTTATCATCTACGGCCACTGGACAAACAGCTCCGAACCAGAGCTAGGCCTCTCTCTTTTCCTGCTGTGATCAGATGGTATTAGTTCATGAGCTAACTAATATTCTTGAGTCTGAATTCGCATTTTCAATGTTAGGAAATCTCGAAGAAATTAGCTTCCAGGCGGTCTGATCAGAGGGAATTGACAGATTCTGAACCTGTGTCATGCACCTAGTCTGCCCTGTCCTACTCACAGAAACCGATTTCATTATCACCACCAAACATCAAAATTATCAACGCCGCCACCCCCCCCCCCCCCCCCCCCCCCCCCCCAAAACCTTTTCTGCCAGCCCTCGCCATGGTACACCTGAGCACCAACCCGATTGCAGTGCCATTTTTGAACAGATAAGATTGAGAGAGGACGCAAACTGCCATCCCATAATGATCCATCAAAGTAGTTCATCTCCTTATATTGAAACATACCACGTTAGTTCTGATCTCAAATTGCGTGATGAATCTCTCGTTACTCTTTAAATAATTATTCATATATACTTTTTTAGAACTAGTTGAAATTGTTCTTTTATCATTTTTGGTGGTTCCCATTTTTTTTAATTCCTTTTATCAGCTATCTAGTAATTCTCATTACTATAAACAATTGATCTTGGGTTACGGGGGTTTTACAGGATTTTTATTTTATGATAAACAATATAATAACTTCATTGCCCTGGTTATTGTTTTTTTGGCCTTCACTTTAGGGTTTAGTGGTGATTTTATAATTTCTTTTGTTTTTTGGTATTATAATTTAGATATTTTAGTATTTTTTAAGATGAAATAAAATAAAAAAACAATGTTAATATGTGCTAACCATGTATCAATTATTTTTGAACAATGTGTACAATTAATTCTAGTGTTGTAGTTTTTCTTTCGTTTATTATATTATTTGATTTGTCTCAATATTTTTTTTAGATAAAGTGTATTTTGTGCATATTCATTTTTTTTTATTTTTCATCCACCTCAATTTATACAATACTCCTTAAAAAATCCACACTATCCCTTCAATTTCATTACCCTTTGAATTTAATCAGAGCTCTCTCAATTGTGAATTTCTTATTTGAAAAAATTATTTTAAATTTTATCATTCTTTAATTTTTTTATCTCTTAAATTTAATTATCATTTTTTTTATAATTGTTTGTTGTACTTTAGGTAATTTATAAAGTTGATTTCTTTTTATGATTTTATTCTCCAACTGGTTTTTAATTAGATTTGATTCTTGTTTTTTTAAATGCTAATTTTATGCCTGGAAAGTTTCTTAGATTGATTTTTTAATAAAAATTTAGAAAAAAAATTGTTATAATTCATAGTGAATATACAAGAAAGTTAACAATAAAAATATCATATGACTTAATGTTTTGTTAATTAAAGCTAAATTATAATAAGGTCTTAGTTTCAAATATGTTATTATAGTATTCTTTTAGTATATCATGGCTTTCTATTTTATTTTCTTAGTTTATTATTGTTAGTATTGTACAGATGACATTTATCAGGGTGACGCATGTCAAAATCTTAATTTCATTCTTTTTTATGTTTTATTCTATTGTCAAGTAATAATTTTTTTAAAACAAAAATTTACACATGTGCTAAATTGGAGTTAAATTTTATTTATTATTTTATTGTCAAAAAAGAAGGGAAGAAAAAACACAAGTGGTAAATTTGAAATTATTTTTTTTAATTTTATTTTTAAGAAACAAAAACATATATAGGTTTTGTTTGTTAGCTGAAAAGTAGTTTATTTCGGGAAAGTGAATTCCAGAAAAATAAATTCCGAGAAAGTAAATTATTTTATGATGTTTGACAATGTAATATAAAATAAATTAAAAAATATTTTTCAGTATTTGATTATGTAATGAAAAATAAGTTAGGAAATAACTTATTAATATTTTATTTTTCTCAAGTTTATTAGAATAATAAAGAAAAAATCCTTCAAATTAAAAGGGTGAATGATAATGAAATTGAAAAAAAAGTATAATTTCATAAATTATCTCAAATAAAATAAATAATAATAAAAATAAAAGATGAAGAAATTAAAATAATAATAATTAATATTTCATAAATTATTTCAAATAAAACAACCAACAATAAAAAGAATGAGGATCAAATTTGATAGATAAAAAAGTTCAATAAAAAAAACAAATAAGAATTATAAAATAAGAATCAAAGTGGATATAAAAATTAAATTTTAAGAGGTGAAATCAAAAAAATAAATATTTAAAAGTTTAAGGATCAAATTTGATATAATCAGCAAATAATATGATATTTTTAAATTTTTCACAAATTTCAGAAAATATTTTCCAGCTAAATTTTATAGAAAAACAATTTTCTTAAAATTAAGCTAAATTTTTTTACTTAAAAAGTATTTTTTATTAATCAACTTTTTTAATAATAAATAAACATAAAAAAATTTAAAAATGATTTCCATAAAGTAATTTCTAGATTCAAACAGTCATTAAAAAAAAGTTCTTAAATTCAAATTTAATTTCTAATAAGTGATAACCTCTCTTGATCGTGACGTATTTAACACGGACCATAATCAACTGTTAGCTAATTAAAAGAAATGACATGGTAACAGATTAAAATACACAGTATAAATACATCATATAGGCCATTTATATTTATTTTTATTGTGATAAGGAATGCTATTTAAAAGTTTTTTATTTAATAAATATATTAAAATTATTTTTTTTATTTTTAACATTAAACCATAAAAAAACACAAAAAGATATAAATTTATTTTCCCCCATAACCAACAGGGTCTCCAATACGCCTAACAATCCAAACTTCAATAATTGTAACTTTTTTCCCCCATAGAACACTAGGGTAATCAACTAGAGAGCGTTGCATGAGAGACTGGCCTAGCTTATCAGCCTTTTCATAAAATATGTACCTTGAAAGGGATTTCAGGCTCTCTTAAAATAGTATTTTTTTCCCCCTCTTTTGTAAACTACGAGATTGATGCCCTATGGCCTACGGTAGGCGAGGAGGATTTACAGCCAAAATCTCACTAAAATCAACACGCTTAGCTCTGTTTTTCAGAAGAGATCACTAGATAAAAACCAAGGAGTAGATTAACAAATTAAGCTAATAATTAATGTTATTTGTGAGACCCACACTAATCATATCGACCCATTAATCATATGGGTAAAAGGTTCGTGTACCCAGTTCATGAAGCTGACCCGTTTCTCCTGAAGTCCAACCCCAGCATCAAGAAATTGACCATCAATCATGCATTTCAATCCCTTTTTACTAGTTAAGAATACATAAAATAAAATACTGACAGAAATTCATGCCATGAGAGTAAAACATTTTAAAAAAAAAAATTCTTTTATTTGGCTGAATTGCCAAATCTCCATGTATATATACACTTTAGACAACCTCATCAAGCTCTCTAAGAAACCGAAACAGGACTCTATTCATCGTAAAAATCACCATCATCGCTATTTGCAGCCCATAACCGCTGATTAAACTCCCCCTGCATCTCATCAGGCACAAACGAAGTTCTACAAAGTGGACACGTGTTCCTGTCATGATCCATCCATCGGTCCAAACAAGCCCTGTGAAAAATGTGCTTGCAATTCTTCAACCACCTGATCTCGTCCTCTCCTTTAAACTCATACAAACAAACAGCACAACTCTCCGGCAAGTCACAACAACCACCATCTCCGCCGATCAAGTCCTCGAACTTGATGACAGGCAAGATTTCCCGGATCAGGGCAGCCGATAGAGACGGGTAGAAGGACGTTGGGGTCGGGTAATCGGGCCAGATATTGTCAGTCTCAAGGAAATCTGAGAGACCCACGTAGGTAAAAAGACACAAAACGAGGCCCCTGATGAAACCCAGCAAGGAAAGTGCGTGAACGAACAGCTTGGGTAATAAAACCTCCGAGTACCCAACTGGAAACCCCATTTAGCTGAAAAAAGGAGAGGAAAACAGAGAAAAGGATTTTCTTTCTGATAGATAATGGGAGAGAGAAGGGCCTTTCTTCAAGAATTTATTGAGAGAGAAGGGAAGAGAGAAGGGAAGCTTCTGCTTCAGCTGCTTCAGTTTTGGGATGGAGGTAGTGCTTCTATACTCTTATATAGGACAGAGAGACTGGAGTGAGAGAGTGATAAGCTCACCAGCTGTGATGTTTGGTGTTCCTACCAGGGCCAATAGAAAAGGAGAAGGGTGGGATCTTAGGTGGGTCACCGCAATTGGATTCGATTTGACTGGTCTGTGATAGTGGTGATCAGGGGTAGTTCTGTAGTTTCACTGTGTGGAAGGCCGCGTAAACCCTTAAGTTATTCGAAAATAGCCACCGGTTTTATTATACAAAAGGAGGACATTTTTGCACAAGTGCCACGTGCTGTAATTATGGAAAGAGAGAGGAAGTGATGCTGCTGGCATGGTAATCATCTGTCTCGGCTACTCCATGTCTTTTGTAATTTTGCTCTTTTTGATTATCTTGTGGTGATTTGGGTCTATTAACGGAGAGGACAGTAAATCAACACTGCCATGAATGAAAAATCTCTCTCTGCTTTGGAGATATCGGTGAATCAAGCACCAAATCTTCATAGATTATATTATCTTTCAAAGGCTGCAATGTCTTGAAATGAAGGATTTAAGGACTCATTTATTTGTAAAAAAGCAATTTCTTTTTGGAGAATAGTTTCATGGAAATAGAATTTTTTAAAATAATTGTTTAATTTTTTTATGTTTAGTAGTGTCATAAAAAATTAGTTAAAAATACTTTCATGCCTTGAAAAATAAATTGAAAGATTATCTAGTAATACTTTATTTGTTTTTCAAGTTTATAGGAAAAGAATGTGATATAAAAAAATGTAGTAGTTTACTATATTATATATTTATATACAGTTTATTTTATAAAATGTAATTATTGGTATAATATAAATATTTTAAATAAAATATTATAGATATATAACTATTTTTTGGTGTTTTATAAATATTGAAAATAGAATTTTTTTATAATATCCTGATTTTATAACACAATTTATATGATTTCTAATTTTATTTTTAATTTGTTCCTTTTATTTTTATTTTTTTTATTAATCATCTTGTGAAGGTTTTATTAGTTTTCAATTTCATCTTTCAATCTAAATTTATGATATATTATGTTTTTTAGTTTAGTCCTCACTCTTTTGTTTTTTATCTTTTTTGTTAAATTTATTTTTCTTTTCAATTTCATCCTTCAATAAAAAATTTATATTTTTATTTTAAATTATTTTTTTTAATTTTAATTTTTATTCCTTTAATTGCTATTTTTTTCCTCTCAATATTTTTTTAAAAATTGAAGTAATGTATTAGTAATAATTGAGTTTGCCTTGTGGATTCATTAAATTGATCAATTTATATCAAGTTAACTCACACATAATTTAATTAAAAACATGAGTTAAATAACTTTTAGATTCAGGAGATTAATAGATTAAACATGCCTGGTGAGGCTAACAACACTATAAAAATAAAAAAATTGAGCACTCTTGACTTTTTTTTAACTATCACTATCATAAGATTTAGATTTATCTATGAAATGTTTTGTTGGTATTTGCACTACCATTCTGTTGGTAATTAATTTACCAATAAAATCACTATTTAAAATTCTTCGTCGGTGAATCTTTCGTCTGTAATTTTGTATCTATTGGTAATAAAAAAATAGTATTATGATAGATTTACTAATGAAAAGATGAGTACAAAAAATTACCTGCTTCATTTCATCGGTAATTCTCTCGGAAAAATACCATATGTAATTTTATTAATAATTATTTAAAAATATTTTTAAAAAATCTAGTTTAAAAAACTATAAAATAATTAAATAAAATTAATCAACACTCTATAATACTCAAAATGATTGGAAAAAAAGAAGAATAAAATCAACTCAAATAAGTTTGCAATAAATAAATAACATGAAAAAATAAATTGAACTAAAAAAAATCATATGAAAAAAATTTAAAAATCTTATAAATAAATCAACTAAAAATTGATCTCATATGAAAAAAAATCTTGCAACAATATTCATACAATTATTAAAAACAAAAATAATTAAAAATAAAATAGAAAAAAATATAATGAAAAAAACATGAAAAAAAAAAAATTTTGTTTGCCTTAATATAGTTGCAAGTGAAGTTAAAAAGAGAGAAAAAAATAAAATTATAAAGTATACTAATATAAAATTACAAAATGAGAAGAATACATACCTGGGCATGGAAAAGAAGAGAAGGAGTTGAGGACAAAAGAACTGAAAAAAAGAAAAGAAAAGGAAGACATACCTTAGTATGAAGAAAAAGTGAAGAGTTGAGGAGAGAAGAGAAGAAGAAGAAAAAAGAGACGAGTCTGTTGTGAAATTAGAGATTCTGGGCTTTTTATTGGGGTGTTTTATCAATGAATAATTAAGTATTAATATTTTTAATTATTTTATTGGTGATTCTGTCTATAATATTTAATTTAAATTTTGAATTTAATTAAATTTTTTCATAAACCACCAAATATCATCACGACTTTTCAATCCGTTAGTGATTCTGTTTATAATATTTAATTTTAAATTTTAAATTAAGCTAAATTTTTCAGAAAACTGTTATATAACACCGATGACTTTTCAATTTGTTAGTGATTTTGTTGATAAAAAATAATAATTAACAATACAATTAGAAAATGAATAGTTTCAGAGCTCTCTGTAAAATACCAACATAAATTTTCACATGTAATTCCCTTTGTCATTGACCTAATGAATAATATTTACAATTTACCAACGATTTTAACAACGGGATTTATTCTATCAAAATTATGTCGATAAAAATAGTATGTTATCATTTTTTTTTGTTTTATTTTAATTTTTTTTACTATAATTTTTTCAATAAATACTAAAAAAGATATTTCTATCAATAAAATTTATCAATAATTTACCAATAAAAATATTCTCTTAATATTTATATTTGTATTTATCATTTTAAAAAATTCAACCCTGGCTGATGTACTAGTTGACGGTAAATTAAAAAGATAAGGTGCATCTGTAGTTAGTAATCAGAGCCATTATTAGTACATCGATTAGCCCATCATGAAAAGGTTCAAGCTTCGCAAATGGCGATGCAAACTTTTTCCACTCATTCGAGGGAGAGTCTGCTGTGCATTAAGTGGGAGTTAATTTGTTTTTCTCATAAAATTTGATTTTTTTTCTTTAAAATATTTTCTTTTATGCTTTTAGATTCTGTTAATATATTTAAAAATAAATTTTAAAAAATAAAAAAATATATTATTTTAATTTTAAAATCATTTATTACCACCACTAGCTGAATGTTAACAATCAATGGCTGCCTGCATTAAATAGCTATTTAATGCACATATTTTTATTTTCCCTGTCATAATGTTAAATGATTGGAGCGCTTCCATGTGTGGTCTGCTTTGGCTGTACGTCCTCGAAGAGCAAAGCAATCAATCAACGATATGCTCCCTCGAGGTCCATTAATGGCATTAATTACAATATTACTCTTACGGATCTCTCCATCCCGCATCTAATCATTGTTGACTTGCCTCCCCGCTAGCCACTTAAATATTTGCTTATTTGTGGTTTTATTTAAGAAGGAACCTTCCATTCCAAGGAGGCTTACTTGTAGTATACATGTGAGCTAGAAAAAGCCATGGCAAAAGGGTTTATCATCGAGCACTTTTTTGAGTGTTAGATGGTTTGTACGTAAAGTTGCCTGGCATAATTTCGAAGCAAATTCAAAATTAATTTTCTTTCAGTGCTTGAAATGTTGGAGGATTGAGGGAGAAGATTGGCCATTTTCTATTCACTGAACCCTCGCCTGAAAAATTAAAAATATACTTTTAGTGGACAATTATATATGTTCTCATACAAGGAATCATCAAGGAAGAAGAGGACAACTGCGAAACTCCATTCCCCTACCAAAACCTATCATCATGAGAACTGAATTATTATTCCCGTCCATCGATAAAGATCCAAGTTTTAGTTTTTATTTCCAATATATACTTTGTAAAGTAGCCTTGTAACTTCCTGGATATACTTTTTTTTTTCTAAAGTAAATCGTAAATCGTTTAATTTCCAATAAATATAAAGAGTAGAAGGAAAAGAAAAAGGTGGTACTGTTGAAAGAAAGTGCCAAGTCCAAGTGATGGCAGTCTGGACCAAATTGAAATAGACGATGTGGGGCAAAGCCGTTTTCAAAAGTCCAAGCATGATAAGGGGGCAAGGCAAGAAGAATCCGGGGGTCCTTCAATACTCGAGAGTGGCAGGCCAGTGGGATCAGAGAGGCAAAGAGGCAGGACAAATATCGTCGGTGGTGCGAACCCTGGCTAAACAACAAACCCTCATGGGTGGATCAGGAGACCATCCTTTAAGCTCGAGCTTTTCTGAACATTCAGCTGATGAAAGTGCGCACCATGACCATGAAATCCTATCTAACACTTGCAGCTGCTTGCAATTGCCTGGCTAGGACAAGACACTCATGTCCCAGATGTTCGAACATATCGCTGTCCAAGTATTTAGCTGTTGATTCATGGCAAGTAGTTAAATTGTCATCAAACCCGGCCCGTAGGGCATGCCAAAATCTACTAGGACTTAGCGGGTAAATAAACAAAGAGTTAAAACTTCATATATATATATATATATATATATATAGGTGCGTAGTTTTGATGAAGGGAAATGGCAAACTACACAGACACACACACGCTATCTATTCAAACAGTTCACATCCATGAATCACGAAAAGTGTGAGGGTGAGAGAACCCAGGGATCTAGACATTGCTTTGCAGGGAGAGTTAAATTCAACAAACAAACAAAAAATTTATGGCAGCGTGTCGGTACTATCTTTATTAAAAAAAAAAGGCAACACTTTTTATTTCTGAAAACAGCGAAATTATTAGTATTATTCCTAATGACAGAACAAAAATTTAACCCTTAGCATGGTGGGGTTGGCTCGAATAAAGAACGGGCAAGCTCTAGGGCCTGTGCTAGGTTAGCTAGACGCACAACCAGGATTCGACTCAACATCTTTATAGATGCAAATTATAATCATCAATGGAGTTCTCAAAGGAGAAAAAGGAATTCTCTCAAGATCAAAACGCAGAAAAGTAAAAAGACAAGGGAGTTTAGTAAACAAATTTCCCTCTCCACGGTTTTGGTGTATCGGATGCTACAAGATCCCAAGCTAAGAGAACATGGAATCCCAAAGCAAAGCAAGAAAAAAAAAAAAAAAAAAAAAAAAGCTACCTGCCTCTTTTTTTTTCCTTTTTTTATGCACAGGCTTCCCGGACAATGCTCATAAATAGGGCACAAAATTGTACCCATGTTATACCTAACAGAATCTGGTTGGATTTTCACATTATTTAAGTTAAGTGCAGGCCATGTATAAAGCTGAAAGTTAATTTTTTATACAATGATTTGATGTGAAGGATAGTTGGATTTTCCTGTGTGTCTTTGAAATTTACTGACATGGGACCTAATGCAAAACCAAGTTGTCTGATCTCTGTCTCCCATCCAACCGTCTCTAGTGCATGCACCCCCACAGGCCTCAAGCCAGCAGCTCAATTATAATCTTATCTTCTCTCAAGTGTGGGCTTCGATCTTGACTCCTGATTTGTTTTATTTTCCTCCCTAACGTGGCTTTTCGTGGCTCCATCTTAAACTGCATTTCACATCTTCGTTCCTCCTCCTCCTCCTTCGTCTGTTTTATATATATATATATATTTGACGTGGACATGTTTCTATTCTGCGTCCATTCAATTTTATTAATTCACCACTTGGTTCTAGCCAATGCTCTCGGAGATCTCTGATTCTGTATGACCAGCTAATTTCCTGGCGAAATTCTATATAATAAATAAATTTTTTTGATTTATTTAATTCTATTTATTTATAATTATAATTTATATTTAAATCAATATATTAAAAATCTAGCAAGCCATACATTAATAAAAAAAATATATATATGAGCCCATAAAAACTGAGCTCCTTTCTAAAATAAAACCCACTAATCTAGATTCATATATATTATTTGAGATCATAAGTTTTTAAAAATTAAATGGTTCGGGTAAGACCTTTTTTTTTTATCTCTTTGTCACTCATGACAATGGCAAGAATGTTTGTTTTGTATAAATAATTTACAGAGATTTGGTTAGTATATATTCAATCTGTAAACTTAATTTACTTGTTAAAAGATATTTCCAACCCATAAAATTATCTAAAATAGTTTAGGGATAGTAATCAATTCAAAGCACTATTTTGCTGCCATCTTCTTCCAGCAACGTTACAATTATTTTCATTTTCATTGTCATAACAATCAATACCATCATCATCTTATCAATAGCATTATATTTATTATTTTTCTTAAAAAAAATTCCATGCTCATTTTAAAACGCCCCAGTCCCCAAGCACGCAACCATCGCCTGTACGTCGTGAGGAAATTGGGTCTAGAACATTGAAGGCTCTCCTCAAGCATGATTTCGGTGAGTCGTACGTGTGGATGTCTCGTGCAAACATGTTTCCTTTTGTTTTCTTTCTGAACCGGAAAAGTTTCCTTGTGTAGAGACAGGATCAACTTCTGCAACATGATATGATGTAAGTGAGTAATTAATGTAATTATTTTTAAAAAAAGAAAAAGATTAGCAAAATTAGCATTTATACAGTCCACAAGGGGAGGACCAAATGGTTGAGAGTGGGAAAGGGAAGCAAATAAATACTCTTTAATGCAATCTAACATTTTGGGCATTGCTCTGACATGAACGATCCCTTTACATCAAACTCTCTCCTCTCTATTTGGATCTCGATATTTCTACACATTCCCTCTGTCCATGTCAAACTGTCGTGACATGGGGCGGCATTAATTTCCACACCGCCCACTGCCGACTGCTCTACCAAAAAAAAATCCACACTTCAGGTTGCAGGGCCATGAAACGCGCGGACTCCGGAGCCATTGTTTATTAGGAATTAGCACTAAGATTATGGGATGAGCTCGTATGCAGAGAGAGTCCCATGATCCCAGGCGTACAGTTGCAGGAGACAATTGATTAGAAACTGTGGAAACAAGCTTTCAGCCTGTCCTTTCCATTAAATTGAGAAAATGCCATCTGCTTTCTTGTTTATATATGAAATCGTATATTGACCTGAGAACATTTTTCAAGCCGGAGGTGCGGCGATGTAAGATCAAGGAAAAATCTACAACGGGTACATGGCCACTGCTTGAAATAGGAGGGGCAATATGCATGCCAGCGGTGGATGATAACGGATGGACTGTTTTATTTAAAAATATATTAAAATAATATTTTTTATTTTTTAAAATTTTATTTTTAATATCAACACATCAAAACAATTTAAAAATATAAAAAAATTATTTTTTTAACAAAAAACTATTTTAGTTTTTAATCAGCTTTCAAAACAGTTTTTATAATTTTACCTAGTATATTTTATAATAACTTTAGGAGAAAAAATCCCGAAAACCTATTAAAAATAAAATAAAAGCCTAGTTGCAAAACGGAAACTTGGTCCTCTTTGAGGCCATTGTTATTTATCGGTTGTTGAAAAATGACGAGTCGAGGCGACTGGAGCACATGTATTTTTAAATCAAATAAAATAATTATTTTTCAGAAACACCATCTGAAGAGGACTTGAAGCTGGAAGCCCGTTTGCTAGCCAGACAGCCCAGTGCGTGGATTTCCTATGGGCCTTGTCATCATTTGTTGGTCTCAAATTTAGTTTGTATTTTATCTCTAGGTCCATCTTATAAATCTTTGTTGGGCTAATATGTGTATCATGTGACTTTAAAAGCATGTTTGGGGTTTCGTTTATAAAATTTAAATTTACTTTTTATATTTTATTAATAATTTTAATGTGTTTACATCAGAAATAATTTTTTTAAAATTTTAAAAAATATTTTAATATATTTATAAGTAAAAAACACTTAAAAAAAAATATTACCACATTTTCAAATAACCCTGAACGATTTCATCTACCACTCTCCTATTTCAAAAAAAAATAATGATAATAATGTCGAGTTTTTAATCAATGGTTTTCCTTTTATTTGTCTCTTTCCCCTTTTGACGAGTAGAAAGGAGTTTCATCGATGTCACCTAGCAGTAAATTACAATGCAAGCATGTGTAACAATATAAAGTATGTGTTATTATATGTACGCGTATATATATTATGAGATTACGTTAAACCACAGTCTACATTAATAATTATGAAATTACAATATTTCCATTCGATTCTCTACCAGACCAGGATGAACCTGGAACTGTGTAAGTTTTAATTAAAAAAATATTTAATTTTTTTGAGGGTACAGGATATTAAAGGAATATTTAAAAATATGATAAAGTCATTTTTTAAAATATTTTTTATTTAAAGATATATTAAAATAATATTTTTTTTAAAAAAATTATTTTTAACGTTATTATATCAAATAATTTAATAAAAAATTAATTAATTTTAAATAAAAAAACTTTTTAAAAAAACACGTGGTTTGGAATGTAATTCCAGACCACCTCTAATACAATTGCAAATGGTGCCCAGAGGCGAAGGCCGATCCATCTAGCGGGTCATTTCATTTAAATTTCACAATGGTTGTTTATTTCATTTAAATTTCACAAAGTTTGTTTTTTTAAGATATTATAGTAAATTTATAAAATAAATATATTTAATTGTATTATAATTATAAATTAATATTAAAAAATAAAATTTAATAAGATTGATTTTTAAAAATCATGATAGAAAAAATAATAATATAGAGAAATACTATGACAATTCATAATATTTTATGAAAAAAATTATAATACTTACCTCCGTATAATTTAGCTTGATATTTTTAATTATTTTAATATAAAAAAAATAAAAAAAAAATTTAAAAAGAAAAATATGTGGAAAAAACGTTTTGTAGTGATACGAAAAAAAAGAAAAAAATTAGGAAAGAAAAACAAAAAAATAAATTTGACAAATAATTTTAAAAAATTCATAACAAAAAAACTATGTGAGTAACACTAGAGCAGTTCATGGTATTTAAAAGAAAAAAATTATAAATTAAATTCTTAACCAGCTTAATATTAAAAAATAAAATTAACTAAAATAATTTTATAAAAAAAATTTTACAAAACAAATGAAAAAAACAAAATTTTTTTTTTTCACAATAACATGTGAGGAAAGCTACAATATTTTTTTCACACAAGAAAACATATGAATAAATACTATAATAATTCATAATGTTTAAAAAAAATAAAAAATAAATTATTAGCCAGTTCAGTATTAAAAAAATAAAATCAATAGAAATAATTTTATAAAAATAAAAAAAATCATTATAATAATTTATATTAACATGTGAGGAAAGGTACATACTTTCTTCTTCGAGTTTTTTAAAATATTACTTGATTTTAGGAGGAGATTTTACTTATTTTTATCTTACTGTCGCTCTAAAATTATCATTTTAAAACTATAACTAGTCAAGTCACCTTTGTATTTTCGCTTAAAGTTGTAGCATTCTTCCCTGCTAATAAAACTCCTTTGCCTGTTAAAATTGTTACTTAAAAATTATCTTCAAGAATTTCCTTCTAAAAAATATTTCGGTCAAAGTTTTAATTTCTTCATAGCCTCTTTCCATGATATTGTCATTATAATTATTTTTATTCGTTTACATTTAAATGTCAACTTCGCACTAGACTATAAATAACACTTAGTTTCCCTAAACATAAAGCCCATGATTTAGATACTGCAAATTACCTACCCCGCTTGAATCACATCCATGGAGAAATGCACATAAAAATCACGATGTTGAAATATTTAAGACTCCACCTAACTTTTTACTATGAAAAAATTAGAATATTAATGCAAGACTAAATCAATTATATCTTAATTGCTTCATTTATATTTCTCCAATAGCTAAATTAACAATATCGCCGTACTAATTCTTTTACTTATGTATGGTATCATAAATATAATTATTTCGCTTATTAAGTAAGATATATAATTGACGGGGTTATGCAAAAAACTTCACCCAAGAATCAAACTTTTTAGTACTGGGGTGGTGGATTAATGATGTGCTTTAAGCTTTTGTTTCTTGCATGTTCTTTAAAAAACAGCATCGTATGAGAACAAAAAATACTTTAATTTTAATATTAAAAAATGTATTTTAATTAATTAAATTTAATTTTTTTTTAAAGTACTGGTTTAAGTATTGTAAATATTAAAGTTATTAAAAATTTATATAATTATTAATTTTTAAATTTTTAAAAATTAGTTAAAATATATGTAAACTGACTCGAATATTTATGGTTAAAAATAAAACATTTTAATTTTTTAGTGGGTAGATGTATAAAAGAAAAAAAATATACATACAAAAAAAAGAAGAAAAAATAAGATGAAGAGTAGGGAGAGTGTATCTAAATTTGTTGGCCTGGAAATTATATGATTTAGCCTAGTTTTGGCATAGCTTTCAATGTATCGAGACGACTTTTATGGTAATGAATGTCTTGTATGGTTAGAAGAGCTCTTGCTCATAGGCTTAACCCTGCTTTATTTGTCTGATGACTATGTTTATTCACCCATTCAGTTCTTGTAATAAAGAATCTTAATAGTGTTTTTGAACAAGTAGAGATATAAATGGATAAAAATTAAAGGTCTTAAATGTCTTCTTATATACACTCATGATATTTTAGATATTTGAAAATCTCGACTTGGAATATATATATATCTTTGACTCATGTTTATATCAAATACTATACAATTTAGTTTTTGTAATAATAAAAATAAAAGAATTACTATCCCATCTTTATTAATTCCAAAAATCACCCCAAAAAAAAAACTTGTAAACTTTTTTGAAAGGCGTTCAATTAATAGATAAAAAATAGAACAAACACTGACCGACAAAAAAGATGCATGACATACAAGTCTTTGATTTAGAAATTTGTTTAGTATCTCAAGGGGCGACGTTGGTTGGTCAATGTTCATACAACCTCGTAAGTTTTTTAAAATATTAACAGCATCAGTAAAACACAATGCATAACTGTATTTGGCTGTTTTTTTAAAAATATGCATGTTTCAAGAAAAAATATTAAATTAATATTTTTTATTGT
Organism: Populus euphratica; assembly: GCF_000495115.2. Classification (NCBI taxonomy): domain Eukaryota; kingdom Viridiplantae; phylum Streptophyta; class Magnoliopsida; order Malpighiales; family Salicaceae; genus Populus; species Populus euphratica. The sequence continues at coordinate 5,004,698 of NW_011499846.1, forward strand.
TTTTTTAATAATTTTAATGTATTCATATTAAAAATAAAAAAAATATATAAAAAATTATATTGATATATTTTCATACGATAAATGTTTTTTAAAAATATCATATATCATGATATCAAATATATATATATTTTAAAATTATCTCGACAACAGTATTTGTTTTTATTATATATATATATATAAAAGAGCTACAGTCTAGTTCGGAAACCTATACACATTCCAAATTGAGCTGAAAGGCATAAATTTACCAACTTGGATATAAATATCTCAGAGAATTCTCAATCGGGCACACGCTTTTTCATCAAAGTTTCTTCAAAATAGCGCCCGTCTTGTTGCCTAAAACATGCATGTTATATAGAAAATACTAAAATAAATAAATAAATAAATAATAATAACCAAAGGGACCTATTAAGAAATATTAGAAACATTTTAGACATAATTCATAACTCTACAGGTCTGGAAGCTATTTGAAAATGGGTTTTACATGTTCGAGATTAATGAGGCATTTGAAATTTCAATAACGGTTATTTTTCAAAATATTTTTTATTTAAAGATATATTAAAATATTTTTTTATATAATATATTAAAAAATAAAAAATAATTTAATTTAAAACAAAAAAAATCATTCAAAAGTATTTTTTAAATACAAAATGAAACACGCTATAAATTAAAGTTTTTGTTTCCTGATAGTTTCAATGGACGAGAGAAGAATGATAAATGATAAAGATTTTAAACGATCTATTTGTGTTTTTTATAAATCTTAAATTAATTTTTTTTAGTGTTTTTGTATCATTTCAATATGATAATAGTAAAATTAAATTTTAAATTTTAAAAAATAATATTTTAATATATATATATATTTTAAAAAATATTAAAAATCAACGACTATCCTAACATAAAAAATAAAATAAAATTAAACTCACCGTGTAAAATTCCTCTAATTTTCAATGCCTTTAGTTGGGTGCAACGTCGTTTTTCCATCAAGACTCAAATATGGTAAAGACCCGAAAAAACAAAACCAACACTTCCTAACTGAATGGATCTGCGAGATCTACCTGAATGGAATTGAGAAAAAAAAAATAAAATTGCTACGCTGCTGCATCACTCTCCCTGCAAATGCAACAGATCTCCCTCTGTCTCTCAAACCTAATAACCTCTCCATCAAATTCCATACATCACTCCTAGATTGATATCTAAACCAACGCATCAAGACCGAATCAAAGATGTATATGGCATATGGATGGCCGCAGGTTATACCTCTAGAACAAGGACTCTGTCCTTCTTCACAGAAGCATATCATTTATTTCAAAGTCATCAATCGTCTCTTCCTCGTTGTCTCTCCTTCTCACCTTGAGCTATGGAGCTCCTCTCAGGTATTTTCACATTTACACGGAGTTTATGATCACATTCATGTGCTTGTTTTTCTTTGATTGTGGAAAACTAGGGTTTTATATTTGTGAGTTTTTGTGATTATCTGCAGCATAAAGTGAGGTTAGGCAAGTACAAGAGGAATGCAGAGTCGTTGGAGAGAGAAGGCGAGAATTTACAAGCGGTGTGGAGACCTGATACCAAATTGATCGCCATTCTTGTCAGTATTATTATTATTTTTTTACATTTAGATATCTTTTATGTATACTATTGCATTATTTATGGCAAATTTTGATTATTTTCGTGTAGTATATTCACATACATTTACACCTATTACACGATTTGCAAATGCGTGTACATGGTTCTGGTCGCATCACATTTTAGAAATAACGTGGTTCACGTATCCACATCTGTTAAGATTCTATTGAAATTGGAAGATCGGCAGGTGTCAAGAGTGAGTTTAGCTAGTTAGCTTCACTGGATGCACAATTGAATCCAGAACTTGGTGCTATCGACCAAATTATTGTACTAATAAGTTTTATGGGGAATAATCTTCGTTCTTGTTTTATTTTATTTTATTTTTTACTGGTATAATGATACAGACAAAACAGCACATAGAACGGTTCTTAAATAATTTTTTTTTTCTCGGCTCCTGGTCTGAAAATAAAGCCTGCATTGAATTTATGGAAAGTGAATTCTGATAGTGTTGCTCATATATATGTTTTTTATTGTTTGCAGACATCATCTTTCTTTCTACATATATTCAAGGTCCAGTTCTCTGATAAAAGAATACAAATAGGAGGGAAGCAACCTTCTGGTCTGTTTCTTGCTAATGTATCTCTTCTTCTTAGTGAGCAAGTGCCTTTTGCAGCTAAGGACTTCACAGTGTAAGCAACCTTGCATGCTCATTTTTATTTCGGTACCATTGTATATAATGCTAGTGTTTTTGAGATTTTTTTTAAAAATTTATATAGCTCTTGTTTATTTTCATATGGTCTTCCCTCTCTCTCTCTTTTTTCTCACAAGCTTTCACTCTCGGTCTTGATAGTTTTCCTCTGATATTGTTTTTTTTTGTCCAGGAGCAATTTTGTAAGTGATAACAAACATTTGCTACTAGGACTTTCCGATGGATCTTTATACAGTATCTCCTGGAAGGGGGAGGTAATCAGATAGAATAGGCATTGATTATTATTACTCGTGATGCTTGTTTTATTTAGTGTTACAAGTCCATTTACAGAGACTGTTGAGTGAATTCTTTTTTGATTCTATCTTAATCTCATAACAGTTCTATGGAGCTTTCGAACTTGATCCCTGTTCACGTGACAGCAGCGACGCCTCTGTTTCACCTCATTCTTTAGGTAATGGTGTTGCTTCTGGAAGGGCTCCAACAGATTCGGTATCTAATCATAATATCACCAGGAAGACTGCTATTGTGCAGCTGGAGCTTTGCTTGCTGATGAGGTTGCTGTTTGTCTTGTATTCCGATGGACAGCTAGTATCATGCTCTATAAGCAAGAAAGGTTTAAAGCAAGTTGAATATATCAAAGCTGAAAAAGAGTTGGGTTCTGGTGATGCTGTATGCATTTCAGTAGCTTCAGATCAACAAATCCTCGCTGTTGGTACCAGAAGAGGGGTTGTTAAGTTATATGACCTAGCAGAATCTGCATCTCTCATTCGTACTGTGTCTTTGTGTGACTGGGGGTAAGTTTTTTGCATCCTATCATTTGAGTTACTGTAGGTGTAAGGTAATTCAATAGGTCAGATGTTTGTTCTGTAGACACTGAACTCAAAATTTCTGGATCTCTGAAATGATCATTTGCTTCCACATGTAAACGATATAAAATGAGGATGTTCCTTAAAAACTTATTTACCTTATCCAAGGGTTTTCAGACTAACCTCCTCACTTTTACATGATCAGCTGCTTCTGGTTTGTGACTTGGAGCTATTTCACGTGCCTCTTTTGTTTTGACTTTTAGATCACAAAGTTTGAAAGCTTTTCTGTAATGGTTTTAATTATTTTGCAGCTATTCAGTGGATGATACTGGTCCTGTCAGTTGTATCGCATGGACACCTGATTATTCTGCTTTTGCTGTTGGGTGGAAGCTAAGAGGTCTTACAGTCTGGTCTGTATCTGGCTGTCGTTTGATGTCAACAATTCGTCAAATTGGTTTAAGTTCTGTATCTTCTCCAAAGGTTAAGCCAAACCAAGATCGTAAATATGAACCATTGATGAATGGCACCTCATTGATGCAGTGGGATGAATATGGTTACAGGCTTTATGTGATTGAAGAAGGATCTATGGAAAGAGTTATTGCATTTTCATTTGGAAAATGCTGCCTTTCCAGAGGAGTTTCAGGAATGACATATGTTTGTCAAGTTATTTATGGCGATGATCGGTTGCTTGTTGTTCAGTCCGAAGATACTGATGAACTCAAATTTTTACATCTAAACCTTCCAGTTATGTGTTCAGATAGCAAACTTAGCTGTTGATTGTTATCACCAGTTAGTGTACTTTATTGAGGCTGATATGCGCTTGCTTTGGCTCAGGTTTCCTATATCTCCCAAAACTGGCCAGTTCAACATGTTGCAGCTAGCAAGGATGGAATGCACTTAGCTGTTGCTGGCCTCCATGGATTGATCTTATATGATATACGGTTGAAAAAGTGGCGAGTGTTTGGAGATATTACTCAGGAACAAAAGATTCAGTGCAAAGGGTTGTTATGGCTGGGGAAGATTGTTGTTGTTTGCAACTACATTGATTCTTCTAATACGTGAGTTATCAATGTCTGTTTACATATATGCTTGGTTATTCTAACTTATAAGCTGGTATTTTTTTGTAGAAACAAAATCTGTATTTCTTGTATCAATAGATCTGCAGGGGGAACAATTTGATGTAGGAAAATTTTCAGTTATTTGACTAATTTGCATCAGATGGTGCCCACTGCGTATCTATTGATTCATGAATTATTCAATTCTAACAGTTTTTATGTTTTATATTTAGCCCCTGAATTATGATTAGGTAGATAGCTGAACCCTTCTGATTCTTTGGGTGAGAATTGGGGCTGATTTAAACAAGAAAAGAACAAAATCTGGGGATTGCAAATACTGATCTGGGGCAGGGAAGCTGGTGAATCTGGAAATTCTGATTTTCGTTTTATTTCTTTGATATCAGAAGAATTAGGATTTATGTGTTAGGTATATAGACACAGTGCTTGAGACATTGCCTTTGGAAAGAATCAATATCTGCAAGTCCATCATAAAAAATCTTAGGAAACTACTAGATTATTAGGTGTTTATGGACTCTAGATTCGTCCTTGTCATATAGGGACTTGGACTTGATACTACACAGAAAAATATATAGAGATTATATAGATGTTCATGGACACCAGATTCTTCCTTGTCATATAAGGACTCGGACTTGATACTACACTGAAAAAAGATATATAGAGTAAAGTCAAACTGAAGAATAGTTGTTGAGAAGTTGAAGTTGCTGTGAGGTTTGCCATAACAAAGCCTCTGGATTCCACAATTGAGATGCCACCGGAGAAAGCCTTCAAAATGTTTTTTCCTATTTGTCCAACAAAGTTCCTAGGCGATGCTTAGTACTGGCCTTCCTGTTTTCTTAGGCCATTTCTCTTTGGTACTTCTCATTCTTGGTTTGTGTCTTGGGTATATTTACAATTTTTATCTTATTTGGCCCTGCAGTATTATAGTTTATTATTCAAATAATTGGTTTTCTGCAGGTATGAATTACTTTTTTATCCAAGATACCATCTTGACCAGAGCTCCTTGCTCTGTCGAAAGCCATTGCTTGCTAAACCAATGGTGATGGATGTCTATCAAGACCATATACTTGTCACCTATCGCCCATTTGATGTCCACATATTCCATGTGAGACTGTTAGGTGAACTGACTCCTTCTAGCACTCCAGATTTGCAGGTAAATGAATATTGTCCAGCTTCTTTTTAGTAGACATCGTAGTTGTTATATATATGAATATTTTGATATCTGCGTGCTCTTGAAGTTTAATTTTGCTCTCTGAATGAGAGTTTCTTAATGAAACCTTATCCTTCATACATTTAAGTGATAAAATGACAAACAGCTTTCTACAGTACGAGAACTTTCTATCATGACTGCAAAGAGCCATCCCGCAGCTATGCGTTTCATCCCTGAACAGCTTCAAAGAGATTTGGCCTCAAACAATCATATTTCATCTTCAGATTTGATGGACAGAGAGCCTGCAAGGTATTCATGTTTGCAAATATTGATGGAATTTTTTTTGTGTACCAAATGTCTCTGAATGGCTGCCCACTTTACTAGATGTTTGATACTGAGAACAAATGGGGAACTTTCGCTTTTGGATTTGGATGATGGACGTGAAAGAGAGCTCACTGACTCTGTTGAATTATTTTGGGTTACATGTGGTCAATCAGAGGAGAAGACAAGTCTAATTGAGGAAGTCTCTTGGCTGGATTATGGCCACCGAGGCATGCAAGTAATTTAGTGCTAAACTCTATAATCTATTTTCATGTAGTACTAGCTATAATTAGCTTCTATTATTGGCCACCTCTAGTGTTTGCCTACTGTACTCACCTGTAGATCTTATTGGAAGCTTTCTTGTACAGGTTTGGTATCCATCTCCAGGTGCTGATCCTTTTATGCAGGAAGACTTTTTGCAGGTATGTAAGTAATCAGTAACATCAAGGCTCTCTATACTGTGGTATTTGGCAAATGGAACGGGACTTGTGAATTTTGTTTACTAACTGGATGAAAATTCATTTCTTTTTTGTTGCAAAATTTCTAAGTTGAATAGATAGAAAAAGGAACTTGCTGGTGTAATCCTCAAGTTCAATTTTAAGCACTTTAGATTAGCTTTGATTGAGTTAGTCAGTATAATGGACTTGGCTTTCTTCAAACTCTGGTTTGACTGCGATATTAGCATTATGATTATTTGTCTTTATTTATAAGGAATCTATATCCTTTTCTCTGTCTTTCATTATTTGATGCTACATGTATTTGATTTAGCTTATTTTGTATTCTATCCATCTATGTCAGTTGTGTTTGTGTGTATGTATGTATATTAACAGTCCTTTTGGTTTTCAGTGATTCGACTCCGGTTCTTGATTGCTTTATCCTGAATAGGCCTAAATTGACATTTTTATGATATATTTTTTAGTTGGATCCAGAGCTGGAATTTGATCGTGAAGCTTATCCTCTAGGGCTTCTTCCAAATGCTGGAGTAGTTGTTTGTGTCTCCCAGAGAATGTCCTTTTCAGCTTGCACTGAATTTCCATGTTTTGAGCCATCTTCTCAGGCTCAAACTATATTGCATTGCTTACTCAGACACCTTCTTCAGGTATCACTACATTTTTACTCTTTTATTGCTACTTCTCGTTTCTTTACCTTATGATTTTTACTCGGGTGGTGTCTGGTACTAGGTTTAAAAAAAGGGGGTGAATTATTACAAGAGTAATTTTTAAGGACGTAAAAGTTAGTTTTGCAGGATGTTTTAGCGTGTAGAAAGAGAGAGAACATAGTTAAATTATCAGTAATGGTTGGTGAGAGAGAAATAAAAAACTATTTGGTTTGTATTTTGAGACAAAAAGGAGACACAGGAAATATTGCTTTGAGGTTAAATTTTACCCTCCAAAAACACCAATTTGGGGGGTAATCATTACCCCCTAGAAATAAGAAGTTTGCTTCGGTTCATGTGAAACATAACTTCTGTGCATGAATCATCAATTTATATGACATGAGCTTTTGTCAATCAACTAAGCAGTTAGGCTGTGAGGTGGGCAATTGTCAAGCCAGCATCTGGATACTTCTCTGGTTTTGGCTGTCAGTACTTTACTTCTGCAGTGTTACTTTCAATTTGGAGATAGAAATAAGTTGGCCCTGAGGATGAAAGGGTATTTTTTTCATGTGAAAAGTTTTAGATATCACAGATTCACTGCTCACTGATAACGTGAGCAAATAAAATGCTTGTTCCAATCTAGTCTTCCTGCCTTTTGGTCTCCATTTGTCATGTTCCAGGGCCTACGTTGACATCACATGTCAAAAAATTATAACACGTTATTGATTACATGATGGTACTTGCCATAGTGAAGTCGTCAAGTTAAATTCCACGAGGTTTTTACCACGTGGTAGTACACCAGCTACAAGGTTTTTACCTTGTAGTGTTTACCATGATGGCACAATTCCAATCCAACTGGGTCGGCTATATGGGTCCTTGGGTTTTTCCATTGTGGTAAAAAGAAGGTGCTTGTCTATATGCAAGTCCTGTTTTCGTCTAAAAAAATGCTGGTCCTGTTTTGAAACAAATCAGTTGCTGAAGCTGAATGCTCATGTTCCTTGCTAGCTTTAAGGCTTACTTTACTAATTCCTTCTGTTTCTCTGTCTGCCAGAGGGACAAAAAAGAGGAGGCTTTACGGTTAGCACAATTATCTGCAGAAAAGCCTCACTTTTCCCACTGCCTGGAGTGGCTTCTTTTTACTGTATTTGATGCAGAGATTTCAAGGTATGTGTATTTCGTGAAGAGAGATTGAATCATGTCATGTATGATAATTAGAAGATCAATTCTTAGAATTGTTATCTGGAAGTCAGTTATTACTGCAATATGCAATATGTCTATATGTTTTGATTTAAACAATCAGTATGAACTCTGTTATTGACTTTCTGATTTAAATTTCTTCCTTGAAGGCAAAATGCAAACAAGAACCAGATATCAGTCACTAAACATGCTGGCAACCACTCTCTTTTGGAGAAGACTTGTGATTTGATCAGAAATTTCTCCGAGTATTTTGATGTAGTTGTGAGTGTTGCGAGAAAAACTGATGGTCGACACTGGGCAGATTTATTTTCTGCTGCTGGAAGATCAACAGAGTAATACTTCTGCTCCTTAAAGAGATACCTTTTTTGAGTTTTACCTTACTTTTGTATGGTAATTCTCAAATATTTAGACAGGAACATTGTGCATTGAAGAAGGCTGGTATTGACACATTCACCAGTATTTGAAGTGTGGCTTTGAAGTCCTTTTTTCTGTTGTTGCTTTCTTCTAGATTTTGGACAGTTTTGTAGGTACTAGATAGACATGGCTAGGTATTTGCATGCAAGGTCTCTGCCCTTTTTGGCGCATAGTTTGGCCTTGGCAAGAAAAGATAATTTATTTCCTAATATTGTTCTAACACCATCGTGCCTTCTTGTTTACCGCATCCTTTTATTCTTCATTTGCTACACATTATTCTTTGTTGATTATTTGATATGATTAGGGAAGAGCAACGTTCTCATTCAGGGAAAGGTTTAGCCCTTCCGCTACCAATCAGGCTATTCATTGGGTTACTATCACACATTATTATTTCTACACATTATAAAGTTATGAAAATAGGGGGCTAAATGTTTTGACTTTTGATGTTAGTGCATGGTAAGTGTAGAAATAAGGATTCCTTCCATTTTACCCCATCAGCCTGGGAGAAATTGCAATCTTGGTAGCTTTTTTAGTTTCATTCGTGAGCTTGAAAGTTAAAATGATGGGTTTCTCTCTCTTATTTTACCCTATTTTGCTTTGGGGTAGACAATGCTGGTACTTTTTTATATTAGTACTTTTTTCATTGTTTGTATGTTTAAGGTTGTTTGAAGAATGCTTCCAACAGAGATGGTACCGCACTGCAGCTTGCTATATACTTGTAAGAATTGCTATTTTCTCTTTTGAACATCTATTGTTGTTAAGTCCTTTTTATCCTAGTATTTTTTTTTTTGCATAGCTCTTGAATATAAGAATTTTTTATTTAATTTTCTTTCCTCTTCTCATTTCAAGTTTTAGCCAAGAAAGACAAATTCTGATCAACTGACTGTAAACTTAAGTATAGTTCCATGCTGTCGCTTTTAAACAACACATAAAGTTGTATTTTTTGATTAGATAGGGTTTTTTTTATGGTGATGAATAACACTAGAGATACTAGAACTTTTGCAAACATATTCTTTTTACTAAATAATATGGTGGTTGATGATAGGTTCTAACCGTGTTATATTAATTTGATTAATTCTGTAATAGCAAGTATATCATTAAATGCTTAAAGTCACATCACTGTGATTTAAATCCTTTCCTGTATCATGGATGCTATATGTGTTTGTAAAAAGTATTAGTATCCCTAGCATTACTCAGTGGTAATGCTCAATGCTTTAAATTGTTTTAACTGAATGGTTGTTTTCTTAAAATATCATGTGTTTATTTACTGAGGGATTGTGACGGTTGGGAAGACAGGTATTCTAATCTTTTCACGAGAGTCACCATGCTATTAAAAAGGAAAAAAAGAAGCTTGTCCATTATCTCAAGGCCATAATTTAGGAATGAGATTCAAGAGCTGCATTCTGCTTTTTATGCATGCAAATTAGTAACAAATGCATTGTAGTCAAAATTGTGTTTGATTAAGTCATTTCTTTTTGCAAATGTTACAGGTGATTGCGAAACTTGAAGGTCCCGCAGTCAGTCAATACTGTGCTTTACGGTTATTGCAGGTAGGCAAATGCTAGTAGTTTACAGTAGCTACTTTTTCCTCTTTTCTTTTTGGTTTTCTCTATGTTACATCTTTGACAAGGTTTACCAACCTTATGCAGGCAACACTCGATGAATCTTTATATGAGCTTGCTGGAGAACTGGTATTGCTCTGGGCATGATTATTCTTCAACATATGTTACCTAAACTAGTACACTTATTTCCTTTTGTTTTGCTGTCATTATCAGGTGCGCTTCCTGCTCAGGTCTGGAAAGGAATATGACCAGACACCACCTGATTCAGATAGACTATCTCCCAGATTTTTTGGTTATTTTCTTTTCCGTTCCAGTTACAAGAAGCCATCATTGGACAAGAGGTTGATATACTCACCTTGTTCTCGTTTGCATTTCTCAGACCCTTGCAATAGTTTCCAAAAGTTACTAATTAATCAGGTGCCTTTCCTTTGGAGCAGTACTTCCTTCAAAGAGCAAAGTGCTCATGTTGCTTCTGTGAAGAACATTTTAGAAAGCCATGCTAGTTATTTGATGTCAGGGCAAGAGCTTTCCAAGCTTGTGGCTTTTGTAAAAGGCACCCAGTTTGATTTAGCGGTAAGCAAAACCTACAGTTTTCTTGAAGGATGATCTGCTTTTTGTACAGTGTTTTGAGATGGTGAATTAATTGCAGGAATACCTTCAACGAGAAAGATACGGCAGTGCTCGCTTAGAGAATTTTGCATCAGGACTGGAACTAATTGGGCAGAAGGTGAACATCCTAAAATTCTTCACTGCTCAACTTTCTTTCTTTTAGACAAGCAGCATATTGACTGCATAGCATGACTTTCTCTTTCTCTCGTCTCTTCTTTCTTGGGGAAAAAAAATAGAAATGGCATACTGGGACCCCTATATAACCTCTTGCCTTGTTGCTCATTTTATGTGTAAGGTTAAATAACTTTTCATTCTTTGTTATAATCACAATATTCTTAGCTTGTAACAAAATATTTGAAATCAAAATTCTTGTACATGTACCTATAGTTAAGACTCTAAGGAGACATATCACATATCTAACACCAGTAGTGATATCATTATCATATTTTTCTATATTGCCTGAAGCAATACCAAGCCATAGTCAATGTTTTGATCATTATTACTAGAAAATTTTCACTGCGTTTTATTTAATCCTCAGAACCTTTATTGTATGTTTCCAGCTTCAAATGGGTGCATTGCAAAGCCGGTTGGATGCGGAGTTTCTATTGGCTCATATGTGTTCCGTCAAGTTCAAGGAATGGATAGTTGTTCTTGCCACACTCCTAAGACGGACTGAGGTATAATCAGCTTTATTTATGTATAGTACTTTGGCCTTTATTGTAGTCTCATGAGTATGCCAGCTTGCTCTGTATTGTTTTTCTTTCCTTCCATCTTTAGGTGAATCCTTTAATTCTGCAAACTTCAAAGTCTGATTTGTGTGGTTTATGCTTGAAGCTTATAACTTCTCTTTCTGGGGTACAGTATCTTTGTAATCCTAGTTGTGCGTTGGAAGTTTTGAACTTCCTTTCTTGTGATGCGGTGCTTATAATTAATTACGGAACTGATGAGACGCGTTACTGCACTAGCAGGGCATTTTTCCATTCGATTGACCGGGTTAAGATGTTGCCAATTATTTGCTCTTTATGCACATGCTCATGATATCTGTTAAGATTGTTTCATCTAGGCCTTGTTCTTATAACTTGATTGCCCTTTCCTCAACCTCCCTCCCTCCCCACCACCAATAACTGCACATGTAGAGAGGTATAGCTGCCACTTGTAATTTCATTAAATAGGCAGGTGCACAGAAACCCATGCTCTCTGATGCCAAGTTTGGCATGTGGCTTGCCGTCCAAGCTAATTCTTTGTGATGCTTTTCAATAGGTTCTTTTTGATCTTTTCCAGCGTGATATGAGGTTGTGGAAAGCATATAGCGTCACCCTTCAGGTAACCATCTTTTAGAGCATTGCTGATTAATGAAAATAATAATGTTGTTTTTATGGAGTCTCACCCCGCCTTATTGGCCTTATTGATTTGTTCTTCAGTCGCACCCTGCATTTTCCGAATACCATGATCTCCTTGAAGGGTTAGAAGAGAGACTTTCATCTGTTGCAGACTCGCAAGAGAAATGAGGACGGGTCTGGGTCTCTAACCAGGTGTCTCATGAAAAAAAAAAAAGGAAGCATGGTTGATAGGTTATTGAGCCTCACTTTCCAGTCATACCATGTTGCAGTAGATGAGCACTTGTATAGTTATTTGACCAAGAGATGAGAATATGTGCACATGATGTTAAGGATGGCCATTTCATCGTATTATTGATCACGCATCTCGTTGAAATCACAAAATCTTTGTTGTAGATATCAGAGGTTAGAACTGCCAAGGGAGTTAATTCCTCTTCATTTTTTCACCTGTGTATAATCATTTTTACTGCTGTATAACATCTAATAGCAATTTACGACCAGGCAAAATTTTTCTTCTTTTTTTAATTTTTGGTAACTGTGAGTGTCATGATCAATTTATGCATATCTATCTTGATTAATTCTTTGAGATTCTGAAATTATCGATCAGATAAATTATTTCTAGTGGTCTTGAAGCTTATCACACTAGTGATTTTTGAAAAGTAAATTTAAAAATAAAAATAAATAAATTTAAGACTCGATTATTTAAGCTATATCCTAAATAATTATTCAACTATTTTTAATGGAACGGTTTTTGCATTGCACGTAGATTTTATTTCATATAGCACCAACCTGTTCCCCATCCACATGCCCTAAAATGAAAATAATAATAATAATAAAAAAAAACCTAGGTAAGCTGTTCCTTCTTTTTTTAATCATAAAAAACTTAGAATTAACTAATCCTCCTGCCATTACCGAAGACATTACTTTCCTAAACTTCTCCACATTTATTTTTTGGGCACTGGGATGGAACTCCGCAAGCTAGATAATTGAAGATCATCGGCTACTAACACATCGATTTTATTCTTTTCGATCAGATAATCTACATCAGATATTGCATATGATTTGTTCAGGGTAGGAGGAGGAGGAGGATAGTATTACATCTTGATAATACAGAGAAAAGAACACTGGCTGTAAAAAAAGAAAAAGAAAAAAGGAAGCGGAAAGCGATTGTAAAGTAGAACAGACAACTTCGGCAAAGGTGAGCAAAATCACCAGGTAAAGCTAATGGATTCGAAGTGCAGATTATCTGCTAAACCAGATGAACAGATGTTTGCAATCCCATGCCTCATCATCTTTGGACCACTGGCAAGAACCCCCACACTTGATCCTTTGCATTCAAACAGGATTTCTGCATCAAAAGAAGGGTTGGTTAAAGCTTAATGAGAAAATTGTAGTCATAAAACAGGCACCAAATCATTATAATCCTGAATAGAGCTAGCATACTCTTTAGGTCAGGCCTTTCACCATAGTGCACATTAATAGCCTGGAAAAGAGACTGAAGAGGGACACTTTCCAATTCTCTGTCAGCTCTGGACACCCATGACTGAGGTGATCCGGCTGGTGTTGACCCTTCCACGTTCTGAACCTGCTTAACATCCCTCGCATTTTGTTTCTTGTTCCAAAGAACAGCTGCACTTGCTGTCATGGCTATGCATATGCAAATAACTAACATATTGAGAAAAGATCTAAAGGCCAATGGGAAACCCCCCTCGGTGTTTTGATCGACTGGGTAGATGTAGTAGCCAGTAATAAGGCCAATTATAATGAGGAAAATGATGAAAGAAGATGATATGATAGCGCCAAGCCAGAGCCAGCTTTTGGGGCCTAAAATGGCAGATATAGGTGCATCAGTTGCGTGGGGATTGAACCATATCGCTTGAGGGGTCTTCGAGCTATCCGCTGTCGGCCCTTTCTCTCTTGTTACAAAAGCCTCAATTTTTAACTGCAGCTTGGAAATATCTGATGGGCTGCCGGATATTGGAAGCAGGAGGTCTAGCATGGTGAGTTCTGAAGATTTCTTGAATGCGCAAACTAGGATTACTTCAGGTGTCTTGCATTTGTATGTTGTGCTCGCAAAGATGAGTTCTCGGATTATAGAAATGAAAGGGGCAATGCCACTGCCTCCACTTACCATCACTAGTTGGTCATGCCTAAATACAAAGGTTTAGTTAATACTAAATTTCAGACACAAAAGTCAAAGATGTATTGGCCAAGAGCTAAATCGAAGGTTGCCGAAACATATATAGAATCCACAAGGTAATGTTTCTTTTATGGCCCAAACCTTGTAAAATGTGTTGAAGCAGGTCCATATGGTCCTTCAACTGAGACCTCAAGACGATCAATTGAAGAAGGTGAAGAAAGCATCTGGTGCAGCTTCCTGGTCCAACTTCCATCACTTTTAATGACAACACTCAACTTTTCAGGCTCCAGATTGCTATTAGAAGTGATGGTAAAAGGATGCCACTGCAGGCCAGAAATGCTAGGCACATTGATAAACAAAATGCTCGTGGGATTATAACTCAACCCTGGCAATATAAATCAGAAAACCAGTTAAAAAAATAAGAAGAAAAAGAAGAACTCGACCCGATTAACTAAAACAAAGAAGTATAAATTCTGGTAATTAATCTCACTTGGATTCTTAGAGAAGTTGAGTTCTACACTATCACACGGCAGAATCCGGGCTGAAACTAGGCGAACTCTTTGTCGTGATTGTAAGAATCTCAAGAAACGATCAACCAAGAAGAGGTAAAATCCAGGCAGCGTAAGGCAGGCAAAAGAGATGCCAACATGGAATATAAAGAAAACCATGAAGAGGATGTAGAGGTAATGGGTGTAAAAGAAGAGCTCGAACATTTTCCGCCTGATGCCAGGGTAGGTTGTTGCCCACATGACAAGTCCAGACAACAAAGATAGCTCCCCAGCCACATTGGATACATCATCTCTAGCCCATTCTAGCATCTGCATTACATGTAAAACATTATAAAGGCCATAAATTTAACAAAACCAATAAGGTTCTTGTTTCGAATGGCAGAACACCAAACAGACAGTAATTATTTTCTCAAAAGAAAGAAGATGGAAGCGCATATTACCCAAGGGCTGAAACAACACGTTAACTAGGATTAAAGAGAATACTATTTAGAGTCTCGTGTTAATCAATGGTAGATAAATCATATAAACGTACGTGCTGCGTCACAGTTAATTTATCACAAATTGATCAACACAGCTGTGTTGTTTAGCAACTAAGACAAAACGAAATGTGAAAGAAGAGTTTTCTTTTCCCGGAAAATACCGTCCACTCGATGGTGAGTTTTTGAGCCACTTACGTAAAGCCCTTTCTGCAACATGCGGAATTTTTCAAGTACCGCGTGAAATGACTCTCATTTGGTCTGCGAATAAAGTTTTTGGTGGGGGCAGCTTTAGCAGAGTTATCACTGAATTTCAGTGGATGCCTGCTGAAACCCAAGATCATGATGGAAATCTTAGGCCCAGTTCACTTCCAAACGGAAAGGAAAGAAACACTAGGACAATCAAAGTTCAGAGGCACATTCCAGTCTGGGCCCTACCCAGTAGATTCCCTGCCTTAAAGTCAACCCATAAGATGATCCTCACCATCCAATTTATAAATGAAGTGACCACCTTATGCATGATAAACAGGTGATCAGAAAGCAATATCCCGACCCTAATATAGAAGATGCCACGACAGCAAAAACATAAAAAACAAAACAAATCAAAGAAACTACTTTCCTACGGCAAGCAGAGCAGACCACCGTAGAAATTGACTTGTGGGGTCTGATCTCCAAAAAGAAGCAAGAAGAACAAGAACACTATTATGTAATCTGTTAATCAAAGGCATATTGTTGAGAATGAGCCCTAGTGCTAGTGCTCGTGATCGTGCTGCTGCTGCTTTCTTTCGTAACTGTATTGCTTTCTTTGAGTGTCCAAACTCGTGAGATTTGCCTTTTCGATTTTCCTTTTTACGTTTTGTTTTTCTTCAAGAAATTATGCAAGAGGTATTATAGTTTTGAAAGTTTCCTATTCACGTGGATGGTGGATACTCACGATTGAGGTTTCCATTTTTTGGTTGACATCAAGACACAAACTCTCGGAATATTCTACCTTCACTGGGAAATTGCTTCCTCGTAAAGTAGTGTAGGATTTCATTAGCAAAAAGGACATGAATATGATCTCGATCCCACCGCCATATAATTTCAAATCACGTCACATATAATTAAACTCTTTAAAATAAAATGATTCATAAATAATTAATATAATATCAATGTGCTACTATTATTCATTAAAAGTTAGTAGAGTCATAATCCAAGTTAAACATAGGACACCTTGAAACAAAAGGATTTTAAATTACTGTAATAATGATAGAAGTTGTTTAGCAAATACATTGCAATGTTGTAGCAGTAAAATATAAATATTAGCTTTTGATATACAATAATCCATCAAATTCTATTTTTTCTTGAGGTTTCACAAGAGTTTTCAATTACATATATATACTTGCTGAATATTTATATGAAAATCAGAATTATTAGAAATATTAGAATGTTTATTATCATCTTTAATTTTTTATTTAATACATCATTATAATTGTTTTAATCATAATTTCAAACTTGTTTTATTTCAGCTTTAGTTATCTAGACATTCATTAAAAAAAAAAATGCAGGGGCATACTTATAATATTTAGTATCGGTGCGATGGACAAAGATATATAATTCTATAACTTATCAAACTTTATATAAAATTATTCTAAATTTTGTATATAAAAGATTATTCTGATTTGGATATAATAACTATTCAAACTTATTTATTTGTAAATAATACAGATAATCTATTAGAGATCAGAAAAGAAAAACTATGAAGTAAAATTTTGAATACAAACTATATAATAACTTTTCTGATTAAAGAAAACTATATAATACATGTGCAAGGCAGCCTGGCACCAAGAAAACCAATTTGAAAAAAACAAATAATTAATGTTACCGAACTCATATTTAACTCATGTATAGATTATTTGGCGCTTTTGGTTAGATATTATTTGCCATTCTTGGTTAGAAAAAATAAAAGGAAAATTAATGAAATGAATATTTAATATTAAATTTGTGAGTGTAATTAATTAAAAAGATAAAATAATGTTCTTACCGATGAAATTTGATTTTTGACAGCCCATAATGTGATGTAACCAAGTCCATGAGCAGTGAAGAAGACCATAACCGTATGACCTATCCATATGTGGTACTTGATGCTAGCCTCAGAAGGAAGACCGAACAATGGCAGCAGTGATGATCCTCGAGCCACCGGTAAGAAAAGAAGCGCAAGGCATATATTTCCCAGAAGCCCTAGACTCAGAGATGCAGTGGCCAATTTAGCTTCCCATCTGCCACAAAGTTCACCGCCAATATTTTTAATTTATTTTTCGTTCAAGTCAATGAGAAGGTCATCCTTAGTATTTATATCGTGGTAATCTGTGATTAAAAAAAAGAAGTTCTTACTCTTTCAATCCCTTTTTTGCTGCTGATTGTGGGGTGATCGTAGCAAAGCCATTAAGTAAATAAACTGAGAATGACCAAATTAATAAGGCCACGAACATGATCAAGAAGGCTAGCTCTGTGGCAGAAACAATGCCTAGAGGGCCTTTTACTAGCATCGGCTGTTTCAACGTGACCAGACGATTCTTTTTGCCATTGCTGTAATTAGTAGAAATCAAAATTATTAATAAATTAATAAAAAAAAAATAAAATTAACGGGTGCTTGAAACTCTCATTAATAATTACCTTTCCAGCTTGCTGTCATTAGACCTCTTCCGGAAATGGAGATAAACACAGCCCACAACAGCAACAAAGAGAATGGGAAACGAGAAAACCAAAAATCCCGTGCCTGTAACAAAATATGCATCAAACAAATATATATACTTGATATATTCTAAACACGTTTTTTATTTTTCCGAGTGGGAAAGAAATACAATAATTAATGCTATAGAATTAATGTTCTGTTGAGTATACAGGAAAGATTAATCAATGCAAACCTTGCTTTCCAAAATAAGTAGACGAATTAAGCTTCTTTCGGATATTAGGGAGCCATTTTCCCCTGAATGTTTTGGTGGGCATCATAATCCACACCATAGCATATCCCAGCAACACTATCATCAGTAGTAGCCTTATACCTGCCCAGATCATCTTCATTTCTTTACGTGGACAGTGTGGTCTTGAATCTATATATGCTCTCTTTCTCTCACTTATCAGACACGGGGAAAGAAAAGAGAGAGAGACTTGAGTTAATTAAGAGCTTGTAGACACAGAGAATGTAAATGGAATTAGCCCTATTTATAGTGAAGAATTGATATAATGGTTTTTTATGCATAGAGATAATGTAGGCTTGGCAGCAGATGAAAATGAAGCATGGCTCACGTCTCCTCCCTCCTGCAAGCAGAACAACGTTTCTAGGGTTCATTATCCTACGTGGTTGACAATAGGCGGGGCCGTGGGGCATGCCCGATACTTGGCATGTGTCATTGTTCGGGAGTCAACGATTGAGCTGACCTTTAATTATCGAAAAAAGAAAAGAAAAATGTTAATTCTGAGTGCTAGCTAGACCTTTTTATTCCTCTCCTTCCATTTTCATTTCATCCAGGCTTTCTGTATGGCACAAGTTGATGCGTTTACTTTCACTACAATGGCAAGTTTCATGCCACACAACACGATTGATGATGGGAATGATAATAAGCTCATTCGATCACACTCGCAAAAAATTCTCGACGAGCTATATATATTCTTGTGTTTGCAATAAATCTTACGATTGATATTCATGAACCATATCTTTTCTTAATTAAATTAATGACTACTTAATCTTTTGCTTGTAGGAATTTATTATGAATTTGTGGATCATATATATGCCTTAGGCTGGTGTGGTTTTAACTAATTTTGTTCGATAAAATTATTTATTGCCTCCAAAGGTAAAGATCCATATAGCTGATGCTTTAATTTACCACTTTTATTTTAAGAGGCAGTATATTTATTTTTAATTGATTTTATTGGTAGAAGTATTTTAAGTTTTGATCTTGGTATAAATATAAATATTGTAGAAATTAAGACGCATGGATGTAATTAGAAATGTAATGTTTTTACAAGATGTATAGTAACTCTCCGAACACCTATTTATTTTTTTAAGAAGTAACATTAATTATCTCTTATACTATAATTCAGAAAAAGAAGAGAGAAATATTTATTCCATACAAAAAGAAAAATCATACTGATATAACTTACAAAATCATTGCATTAAATGTCATTTATGATCATAATATTTTTCAATACATTTCATTTAATTGGGTAGAACTACTTAACAAGTGTCGTTATTTTTTTACTTTTTATTTATCGAAACCATAAATGTGTCTTAATGCTTTTCCAATTTGAAATTTAATATTTGTTTTTGGGGTGGCTTGTAAAAGTTTGAATTTTTTTGTTTTAAATTATGTTTTTTTAGTATTTTTTGTTTTAATATATTGATATTAAAAATATTTTTTTAAAAAAAATATTACTTCAACATATTTCCTTACAAAATATACTTTAAAAATAAATAAAAACATGCTTAAAATAGATTATCTTCATTTGGTCAATTCAATTGCAATTGCAATAGATGAGGGGTAAGGTTGTTAAAATCACGAGTTAACTTGTAAAATTATAGATTTTATGAGTCAACATGTATTTAACATGCTAAATCGGACTAAAAATTTAAAACTAGTAAAATTAACTTAACTCGTGCAAAATCGATAAACTAGATTTGATTCTACGAGTTTATTAAATTGGTGATATAAACCAAGTCATGTTCAAATTTAGCCTTGAAATGTCTACTAACTTATTTTGCGATATTAAACATATCTCTCAAATCATATATTGGATAAAGCTAAAATTTTAAATGAAAATATTAGATAGATAAAAATATATTGTGCTAAATTTTTAAGTTAAATGGAGTTAGAAAATATAATATTTTAGATGATCAAAGTTAGTAAACTAATATTGTCAAATGTCAAACAAGACCTTGATGTACTGTTTGGAATATATCTAGAGTTACTGGCTGAATTTTGCTTCGATTAAAGTTGAAATAGAAACTAGATATTTGAAACTTTTCAACTACATATAGTAGGCCCAATAATTCATCTAAATTAAAGAGAATAATATGTTTGAAATCAGGACTCAAATCTACTAAAAATATGCAAAAATTAGAAATTCAAACTATATAAAGAAATTTTAACAGGAAGATTTTTATTTTATTTTATTTTTAATTTGAATTTTTTCTAGCACATTAGACATTGTTTAGGGGTTTATTTCATTATGAATTTATGTTAATTAATTACTAATTTAAACACATAATTAGTTTGTAACCCGAAATAGATCTATCAAGACTTATTGTAATGAGAACAACTAAATTGTTATTGGATTTCCGTGTGTTTTCTATTTTTCAGTGATTTCTCTGTATTGAAAAATTTTGTTATAAGACTTTTTATTTTTTTATGTCATTGATTTATTGATTTATACTATTTATTTCTCTCATTGTATTTAAATGACTCATTAATTATAATATTGTTGATTTATTTTATCATATTTTAATATAAATTAATTTATTGACTAGAATTATCAATATATAATTATTTACAAAATTTACTTATAATTTTATGATTCGAGTTTATATTATATTTTTTATATCAAGTTAAAAGAATATTTTTGA
Organism: Populus euphratica; assembly: GCF_000495115.2. Taxonomy (NCBI): domain Eukaryota; kingdom Viridiplantae; phylum Streptophyta; class Magnoliopsida; order Malpighiales; family Salicaceae; genus Populus; species Populus euphratica. Next base: position 5,025,262 of record NW_011499846.1, read on the forward strand.
CAATCTGGAATAGAAACATATACATACCGATATTTTAAAACATAAATTCAGAAAAATATGAATTTAAAACTAGGATGTTTCGCATTAAAGTCTTACAAATGGATGATCAGCCAAGAATTTTCCATAAAATGGTCACTTGTCTTCGATGCATCCTCTCGAAACTCTTGGGAATTTGAGGGGTGCTACTTGTGATCTGCTTATATTTCGTAGCAGCTGGATCTGATCTAGAATGGCTGGCCTCGTGCATAGAGCAATCTTTGCACTCGTTGCTGTGTGCTAGACTCGTGGCTCTCGAGTGCCATTTGTAATGCGTGGAAATAGTATAGCCGACGCATGCCTCCCTCCCTAATGACATCCAACTTGTTACAGGAAGTACAAATAAATAGTTTTTCTAGCATTGCTTTCCTTACTCAGTGGGTGCCTCGCTCGAGATATTGCAACAGTTGTTTTTTATTTTGAAAAGTATTAAAATAATATTTTTATTTTATTTTTAAAAATTTATTTTCATTAACATATAAAAAAATTCAAAAATATTTAAAAAATAAATTTTAAATAAAATAAATAAATTCAGACCGATGTTCTAGAATTTTATACTATTATAAATTAAAACGAGCCCGCTAATTATGAAGGCAAGATAATTCATTTATATTAATTAACTTGAGCCCCTGGGATATATGTTAGAAAAATCCAAACTAATTAAGAAATAAAACCACGAAAAAAACTGAGAGATATATAGGAAGTAAAGGTTGATCACTTGAGCGATAATATGGCAAGCAATCTATGTAGCAATCAGAAATATGAAAACGGAAGAAACTCTAGCAACCAACCAGACCGACCAGCTCCAATAAGATTCCTAAGATGAAGTTAATTTCAGACAAAAGGAAGGCTTAGGACGTCAGGCTATAAACTATAGACTAACTACCTCCTTATGGTAACGGCACAAGCTCTCAAAGTTTGTACCCTGGCCAGTTTGCTTTTTGAATTATTATGCTTTTTTGGTTGGATGATGACGAGGTATAACGAAAGTAAAACCTTCAAAAGACCATTAAAAAAAATCTTAATAAAAGTATTGAATAGAAAAAATAAAATAAAAAAATATTATTATCAAATAAGAAAAAAATATTTATTTTCCTAAAAAAAAACTAGCTTAACAATTAAAGTATTTTGAATGAATATTTTGCCACATTGGTAAGTATTAAACCTTGAATCTTTGAGTGAATCATCCATATTTTAATTGGTTTATTCATAAAAAATTCATTTTTCGTAATTCAAATTCAAAATGATAATGTACAAACCTACAAGCTTATAAACGCGAAAAACGTAAACACTGATATTGTTTTTCTTGGGCTAACCAATTTAAATTCTGCACGTCTTGTAAACTCTGAAGTTCATAAAATGTTTTCATCTAGTGATAATGTTACAAAATTTAATATGGAGTTTTTTTTTTGTGTTTGTACAGTGGATAATCTCATGTTTGTATTATTATCCTCTTTTCTATAGCGAAAATATATAACTGGTGGAAATTCTATCACATTTCAAATGGTTTATTTTGTTAGATTTAAAAACTTTCATGTGATAAAATTGGTGATTTTAAACAAAAGATTATAATAAATTGAATAAATACTTTTAAATTCTAAAAAAATGTTGTTTTTATTTTAATATGATAAATATTCTATAAATTAAAGTATGAATACTTAGAGAAAAAATTGTAAATTTTTTATTTGGATGGTTTGGAGAAGTGGAAAAGATGAAGAGTTATTTTCTTCTTATAATGATAATATGAACGATGAAGAAATATTTATTATATATTATTATTAATGAGATAAAAACATAATATATTATTAGTAAAGTTTTTATATATTATAAAGATAGGGAGTTGAATATTTCTAATATGAATATTTCATATTAAAAATTTTAAAAATAAATAAAGGGAGTTTTATTACCCTGACGTAAGTACCTTCAGACAAATTATTATTGGGTTACCATCATATTATTGAACTTTTTTAATCATAATTTTAGATATATTTTTTTTTTTTTTACATTGCATCAAAAATACTGATTCATCATCAATCACTACGCATCAGAAACATGCCTTGAATCTTACGGTGACCGCGTTTAAAAATTTGAGACACGTGAAAATGAGATCTCGCAAAGCCACCTCTTGCAGTTTGTAATTTCCGAATGCATTAACATGAACTACGTAAAACAATTCCAAATTCGCCGCTGAAATTACCGAAGGCCGCCATCCTTCAAGGCCTAAAAGCATGCCGTCGGGCCTGGGTCATGAATCGAATTTAGCCCTAAAAGTTGAGACTTCCACGAGTCCCACATAACCCCGACGGCCTTAACAAATATTCCATCACAACAAACTTCATTTCAGTTCACCTTCATGGAAATTCGTTACGTTTGGATTAGGGAGGAAGAGGTAACAGGGTTGAACATGTTTACTTAAGGGATGTAAACTAGTTCATTTCTAGTTTGGAGGTAAAGAGATGAAGGTATAAATAAGATGGAAAATGTTTATTTATCAAAAGGATAAAATTGAGTTTTTCAAAAAGAAATAAGATTAAAAAATTAAATTGCTGTTAAAAAAATTAAATATTTTTTTTCCCTTCCAACCCATTACCTCCTAATTTGAGGGTGAGATTTTGAAGGGGAAAGAAGGTTAAAAATAAACCTTCATTTCCCCTCCCTTCCCTCAAATATTTTCTTCCTAAATAAGGTTAAGAATATCATTAACCTCCATTCCCCTCCCCTCCATTCCCTTCTTACCCAAACAAACTGTAAATGTGATAATATTCATATTAATTTAAGAAAATTTTCAAATCGCCATGAAGAAAGGTTTGGCCTTCTAACAGTTCATCTCTACACCCTTAGGGTTATTCCATAGAGGCCATCATCTAGCAGTAGTGGGATGCTTTACGGGCACCGTTGTAAATTAGGAAAACAAATCAGCAAGTAGTTAACGCCATGAATGATTTCAGGATTACTTCAAGACAGAGGGGTTTACTCATAATTTATCACTAGTCAGTTTTTTTTTTACCTCCGGAAGGCATATTCTCTACCTTTTAAGTGCCAATTCATGAATATGTGCAGGCTAAATTCGTGATTCCATGCAATCAAAATCATGTGATTGCTTTACAAAAATAGAACCATCATTGCAAGACGAACAAGAATCAAGGGAAACACCATCCTAACAAGATGAAATTCATTACGTAATAACATTACAGTAATCACTTGTCTGCCCTAGGTGAGATACTTTAAGCGTAATTTACTTCCTCTCGTCGTATCAGCATGCCAAAGCGGAAACAGCCTTTTCAAAATCAATTGAATGGGGAAAAGACATCAACCTTTTCGTCGTGTTACAAACAATACAACTTAAGGTTGAAAAGTTCGAGCAAACTGTTGAATGGGTATGCTTTCAGTAAAATAGCTGGAATCTTATTTAAGGGTCGCAAAGTACAAGAGATAATTGAAGATATTGTATCCTGCATTACAAAATATAGAAGTTGCACAGTATATTATATGCTACAAAAACAGCTTGCTTACAAATTAGCATTACAATACTGGAAAGGTACATTAAGCTTTAGATACTTCAAATAAGAACTTACTATGACCTTAAATAGCAGAAGGTGAGAATACCATCATTCTATAGCATCTGCATCACCAGTTTTATCATACAACAACCTGTCCTATAGAACAGAAATCACGCTTTACCAGACAAATGTAGATTACCATGGTTTAAGTCAACTCCTGGGACCTCTGTAGGCAATTTGGACCAGGAAACAGGGTTCCTCAGTCCCACTGTTCTCCTATGCATAACCAGAGCTAGACTCAGCAACAAACACAAACCAGCAACAAATGGAACCAGAACACCAATGTTTCCTCTAGGCCAACTTTTCAAAACCATGCCTGCACAAATCTTTCCACCAAGACTCCCCATTGAATTATTCATCTTCATGATCTCCACCCCATTCAAAATACCATCAACTCCATATGCCATGGTCTTGTTGGTAGGTCCAACACTAACACGCAAAACCCCAGAGCTATCATCATCAACAACAAAATCCACATAAAACGGAGAAGCCAGCGTATATGTAATAGACGAAAGATCTAAATCTTCATATGCCAGGTACCCATTAACATAGACATTAAAATGTATCAAACCGAGCGATATGCTAGCAATATCACAGAAATGCATCCTAACAAGATACTTATAACCCTCATCCACTGGAAACTCCCATGTCATATTAACATTAAGTACTGAGCCATTAGTGTTAGTAATAACTCGAGCAGTCTTGTACACGAAATCAGGACCTACTTCCCTGCTAGCCCCCCCAATTTGGTAATGAATACGACCACCAAAGTACATCCGTTTCGACAAATCATTGCTTGATTTCAAAAACTCATGATCAGGAATCCACGTTCTCCATACAGTATCATTAAAAGGTGTCACCTTTGGACCTCCAACATTGATCCTATGCACGGTTTCAAGTGCCTGCTTGGTTAATCCCACAAATTTCTCATCTTTATTACCATTAACAAGAAATCCCACATCAGCAATCAAATCTTTAGGTGCAGATATCACTTCAATTGCATTAACAAAACCATAATCACCCTTCTTTGCAGGCACAAAATTAATCACAATCTTATCAGAATCAGCCCATATAAAGTACTCCTTAACTACGAAGTCCCTAACTTTCCCTACACTGAAATTGCTCAAAGCAACATATCCGTTAACCAAAACGTGAAATTGAGCATCGCTTAAGTCCAAATTGGAAGAAAAAAAAGCGTGAAAATGAAGCCTTACCATATGAGTCCCTGGTTCCTCAATCTCAAAAGCATATTTTGAAGGTTTTTTGAAAATTCTTGCGGAGTTGTAGATTTGGATTGAATAAGGAGATGGGCTTTGGTTGGTGAGCGGAATCGTTTTTGCTGAGGAGAGAAGCGGCGAGTTCGGATTGGAATCAGAGATAAAACGGCGGTTGTCGACGGTGGTGTCGACGGTGGAGCCACAAGAAATGAGGTGGTTGTCTGTGGGAGAGAAGCTGGAAAGAGGGAGGGGGGAGAGAAGAGAGAAGGTGAGAATCAAGAGAGAGAAAGTATGGATTCTGTGTGAGTTAGTCTCCTCCATTTGAGAGAGAAATTGAAAAACAGAGATTTCAGGCAGTGAGGAGGAAATTAAAGAGCGTTTGTTTCTATTTTTGTGATAGTGAGTTAGGGACGAGTTGAATTGGGTTTTCGGGACATTGTCAACGCGTCATTTGGTGTCCGCGTTATGGTTATGGCCCTACTTTACGTGCTTACCTGGTATTGAGGTAGAGCCAGCGCGTCGATCTTACAGTGTTGGGACCCAACCAGGCTGGTTTAACTTGAACCAGCTGTTGGAATTTGGCTGCCTTTTCCTTTCCTTTCCTTGTTTTTTTTTTTATTTTTTTTTATTTCTCTTTTCTGCTAATATCCCAATAAATCTATTTTTAGTTTTAATCATCTGGGTATTTTCATACCAGCTGTTTTTTTTTTATAATGATATATATTTTTTAAGTTGGGTTACTGGTTGAGAATTTACTCTTATCAGTTCATGTTTTATTTAAAAAAAACTCTTGAAATAACAAAATTTTTATATACAAAAAAAATCCAAAACAAGTATAAGTAAATCTGGTTTTAACCTATGATTTCACAAAAATTATTCCAGTCAAGTCTACTCTACAAATGATGGAAAGATTCAAACCCAGTATTGTAAAATTGAACATTAAATACATGGAATATTATGCGATTGGCATTACAGATTTATAGTCCTAAACAACAAATTAATTTGCTTTCTAGTGCGGTAAACCAAAGCAATGTACAGGGATTGTTTATTTGAAATTATGGTAAATGATTGTTGCTTGAAATATTTTTTATTTAAAAATATATTAAAATAATATTATTTTATTTTAAAAACATTATTTTTAAAATTAGCATATAAAAACGATTTAAAATTTTAAAAATTTAACATTTAATAAAATTTAATTTCCACTATATTTTTAAATAAATTCACAACACATATAAAAATAGTCATAATCAAGTATTTATTAAAAATAATTAAAAAAAATACATGCAATTTGATCGAGTATTGAGAGAGTTGGTGTTCACTCTTAAGCTCAGGAATAAGAGGAAGAATGATGGACAAGAAGCCATCATCTTTTTTTTTTTTGGTAGTTTTACCCATAGTTTTTAAATTTAGTTTGATAATTGGCCGAGTTCAAGGTTTGGATTTCAGGTTTTGACTGGGTTACCAAGTCATCTAAGTTAATTTTATTTTTTAAATTAAAAAAATATTATTTTAATAAAAAAATAAAAATCAAGGGATTGTAACTGAGTTTTAATTAGATTTCATCAGGTCACCTCAAATTTTTTTTTTCTATATATTTTTAAACCTGACCTAGTTCTAATCCCAGATCTACCTCCCTAATTTACCCACAAGGCCGGGGTTTCAAAATTGTGGTTTCACCTCCCTCCCCCCTCTCTGTTCTTTCCAAATAGAAGAAAGCTTCTGTCTGTTTAATTTAGATGAAGAAACAAACTAAAATGTCATATTACAAGAACTTTGAGGATGTAAATAGCTCCAAGAAAGAAAGAAGGATGAATACTCATAGGACTTTGTTATTTGTTTTTTTTTTTAAAAAGATTATTTGAGCAAGATAGTTGAGATAGCTTAATTTAATTTGAATTTTTTTAATGTTTTTTTTATGAAATTATTAATTTTTTTTAATTTTAATTTTTAATATTAAACTATTAACATTTGAATTTTATAATTTTATTGTTTTGTTTTTAGTTACTCCTCGTGCAAGATAATTAAGGTAATTCAAGTTTTTTTTCTAATATTTTTTATTTAATTTTAGATTTCTAATTAAAAATCTAATATTTTTATCTTAATATTATATTATGCGTGATAAAAACAAGTTTATCCAAGATAACATTAACATTTTTTTTATTTATTTTTTTTACTTATCCTTTAACATTATACTTTAACATTATATTATTGAGCCCTTTATTTTTGCGTTTTCTTTTTTTTTAACCTCGAGTTATCTAATCTAGTTAACTCGGAATTAACTAGTTTATCATGATGTGTAAATGTTTTTTTTTACGTTAAACAACTTTAATGACCAGCGGTGAAGCTGGACACCAATCTAGTTAATACTACAAGTTTATATACCAGTCCCAATAATTCATAGCAAAACACACCACTAAACCTTTTTTTTTTTTTTTAATTATAAATACCGAGGATTATACTCTAAAAGTTACAAAATCTTGTGTAGCCACAATATAGATCTGGCTAATTCTCATTTTGGTAGGCTAATTCTCATTTTGCTCGCCTGTAAAATTTTGATTGCAGCACAGGTTTAGGGTTTAAGGATGCTTCCGTTTTTAATCTTCTTCCTCGTCCTCCTCTTCTTTTTATAAAATTTACATTTTATTATTTGATAGTTAAAACTTAAAAGTGCTGTTTAAGTTGGTTCATTTTAGTTTTTAGACCCGAATTTATCTATACTACTTTTAATCTCTTCAAGTAAGTTTGTCTGATTCCTATCTTTTTGTTTTTCTCTGGGTTTTGCAGGTTGAGAGCCTTTCGACAAGTTCTTGGTTGCAAATCGGTACTAAATTTTTTGTTACATTTTATTTTTTTGATGAAATGGTTTAGTTGAATTCATCTCATGCTGGAAGTTGCTATCATGGCTGGACTTAGGTTTTCAATGCTAAGAAAGTCTTTCTGTAATTCCATCAACCCCACTTCACAACGTCAATCACTTCGATTTTATAATGTTAATGGAAGTAGTCTAAGATCAGCATCCGCTATCATAAATCGAGATTATTACAAAGATGAATCAAAATTGGCTGGAAATCTGTCAAATATTATAGCTATGAGATCTGATGCTGGTGTCAATAACCAATGTTATAAGAATAAACCCATGAGAGGATTTATGTCAACTTCATCAAATGTGTTGCTTCGAAGTGCTGTTCCTTTCATTTCAATGAGCCCCGGGATGAGCTGTAGATCATTCTCTTGGTCTTCTGGTGGCAAAGTTGATAAATCTGGGGCTAGTGAATTTTCAGCTTCTTCCAGTGGAAGTGATGTGGACGTTAGTAACAGTGGTGGTATTGGAAGTGACTGGATTGATAAGGTTAAAGAAGCTTGGCAAAGTGCAGTGCATGCAGTAACTTATTCTGAGCAAAAGGCTAAAGAGATCTCCGCTGAACTGACCCCTTATGTTCAGCAGTTGCTTGATTCGCATCCATATCTTAAAAATGTGGTTGTTCCAGTTGGTTGGACTTTGACTGGTACTGTTGTGGCTTGGGTGGTGATGCCTAGACTTTTGAGGCGATTTCACAAGTATTCATTGCAAACTCCTGTTGCTTTGCTATCTGGAGGCACATCTGGTGAACAAATTTCATATGAGAAGAGCATTTGGGGTGCTTTGGAAGATCCTTTAAGATATGTAATCACCTTTATGGCATTTTCACAAATGTTAGTAGTTCCAGCTATAATCCTTTCCACTTTATGATATGTGAATGTTGATATTTTTTTTTATATATATTTTTCATTAGGTGACTAATATATTTGGACTCTGATTTGCAGTGCTGTGATGGTGGCACCTACTACAATTGCTTCTCAGTATATAGCACAAGCATGGAGGGGTGCTGTTATTCTTTCTTTTGTATGGTTTCTGCACCGGTGGAAGACAAATGTGTTTAATCGTGTGATAACATCGGCAACAGTTGATCGGGAAAAGCTGTTAACTCTTGATAGATTTTCTTCTGTTGGTCTTTTTGTTATTGGGCTGATGGCTTTAGCTGAGGCTTGTGGGGTTGCAGTGCAGTCTATACTGACTGTGGGTGGCATTGGAGGTCAGTGTTAGTAAATGGCTTGTGCCTTTACACATGCATTAATTGTGATGATAGGAATATTTGGCATGAAAAATTCTGTTATTTAACTAATCTTCTGAATTTGTTATTCTTGCTCTATTGATGCTTCCAAATTCCTATTTATATGTGATTGTAGTGCAATCTTAACATTCTAACATTTTTTAAAAAAATGCTTAACGGATTTCTTGAATACATGCTAACTCTATAAGTTCTTAAATCAAAGCTACTTCTTTATTCCCTATCTATCTGTTGACTTCCCTTGTCACTTAGTTTTGGCGAGCAATATGGAATTGTTTTTGCCATTCTTTCTTTTCACCCTGTGGAGACTGTCCTACCAAAACTTCATGTGTGTGTAACACTGTTTGTTCTCTTCAGAAGCCCTCCATATGAATGGAGGGATGCTCTTTAGTTATGTTGTTGGGACTTTGGTCTGCTATTTTAATTAGTTTTTTTTTTTTTAACACTAGTGGCTAGAAGGACTCAAGTCATGTTATTTGTTCACCTTAACATCTTTTTACCACTTCTTTTTTCATGTGAATGCTAGTTATTGCTTGATAGTTTTACAATTCTCATTGAAAACTAAAGGGTAAAATGTACGAGTGCCCCTGTGCCATTGGTCAAAGAACAAAGAATCTCTAAACAAAATTAGGGGTAAAAATTAGTCTTTCTGGTAAATGATGTTAGGTTCTCATCCAATTTTTTTAAGGTAAAAAGTTCCAATATCCCTTACACTAATGGTCAAAGCGCAAATAATCCCTGAACAAATTATTCAACTGAAATCGGATCCTTCTATAAAGTGGACTATGGTGTCACATGTTAGACACGTGATTTTACCTAAATTGGATGGAAACCTAACGTTATTTAGCAAAAGAACTAATTTTTACCTCCAGTTTTGTTCTAGGACTGTTTGAGCCGAATAGTTTGTTCAGGAACCCTTTGTGCTTTGACCAATAGTACATGAGTCCCTCATACATTTTACCCAAAACTAAATGCATCTTATTGATGATATCTCAATCCAGACCACCCGAGCACTTTTCTCTTAGGGTCACTCCTATGTTGTATCGTAGTATTGCGTTTTTGTAATCATATATAAAAACCTGATTCTTTAATTATTATGAAATTATGTAGGAGTTGCTACTGCTTTTGCTGCCAAAGACATCCTTGGGAATGTGCTCAGTGGGTTGTCTATGCAATTTTCAAAGCCCTTTTCACTTGGAGATACAATAAAGGTGAGAACATGTCATTGGTCCTTGGTTGATTGAAGTTTTTGTCTTTGGATAGTGAAAAGTCTTTATAAAGAAATAGTTTAGAGCAAAGATCAAAATTATGGTTTTCTGTGAAAAGTTCTGTAAAGTTTCTTTTCACAATGTCCAAGAGCATTGTTTCATCAGACATCCATAACTTAGTTTATGCTTTTATTGGTTGTTACTTTCCTGCCAACATCTTGTAATGAATTATACTGCCAAGCACCTTTCATCCAGCCCCTCATTACTTGTGGGAGAACATGTCAGGAATGAGCATAATAGTTGTGTAGATAGTATCCCAACCAATCATCACTATCATTTTTATTTTTACATGACTTTGCAGATACACATTTTGTTACTAGAAAAAGGGTATCTATCCATTCTGATTCTGTATTCATCAATACTCGTGAAGAATGGAAGAGAAGCTATTCTTCGTATGCATTTGTAATAATCTCGACAATTTTAGGGAAGCCCATTTGTCTTGTCCCTTTTCTCTTTAAAGAGTCACTGAAATTCATTGATTGCAGGCTGGAGCTGTAGAAGGTCAAGTGGTCGAAATGGAACTTACCACCACTTCATTATTGAATGCTGAGAAATTCCCTGTCTTAGTTCCAAATTCATTGTTTTCTAGTCAGGTAGGCCATTTTCCTTACAAGTCATATTGTATTGTTTTGGGAAACCATGGTCCAAAGCTGTGTTATCATGGACTCTATCTCTGTTTCTGCCAAGGATATTTACATCACACACCTAGTTGCTGATGTCGTCATATTCAAGCCTTATATTTCCTTTTTCTTATGCTTTTATTTGGATGTTGAAGTTTTCAGTGGTTGATGGCTTATCCTTAATTTTTGATTGATTTAAGTGGCCATATGAATATCCATCATTGATTTGGTTCTCTCATTGAAACTGTGTGTGTGTGTGTGTGTGTTTTTTTTTTTATATATGCATCCGCTCAGATACCTTACATTATCTAAAGAAGCATATCATCTCTATCTTTCTCCCACATATATGTGTCATCCACATGTGCATTGCACACGTGCACACACATTATAGTGGTATCTAATAACGAGCTGGCATCTTGAATGCTTGTTCAGGAGCACCTTCTTTGCCATGTTTATACTAATACTGTTGCCTGAATAATCTTTGATGACTGACATATAAAGTTATAGGTAATTGTGAACAAGTCTCGTGCCCAATGGCGTGCAATGGTCTCCAAAATTCCTGTGACAGTTGATGATGTGGAGAAGATACCCCAGATATCAAATGACATCAAGAACATGCTAAAATCTAACGCAAACATTTTCTTGGGAAAGGAGGCTCCTTACTGTTACTTGTCTAGAATAGAAAGTTCATTTGCAGAATTGACTCTTGGGTGCAATCTCAAACAAATGGTAAGCTCCAATCTTCCCCAGCGATTCTTTCTACTTTTGATGCAGGACAGAAAATCGACCATGATGCTTGCAAATGAGCTGTGTTCGCTTGCTGATTTTCATCTGTACCTGGCTCTGATTCTTTGAAATTTGAACATCATATATCTAGTTTGCTGTTAATTGGAACGGTCTTCTGTGCTTGCCTCTCTAGTTTAAAAGACATGTTGACCAAGGAATAAAGACATTTTTTTTTAATAGCTGCCACTGCTCTGTTGGCTAATAAATGCGACCCTAGTCCTTTATAACCTTCAATGATATCACATAAGGATTCTGGCATCAAATTCAGTTAAGCTTTGTAGGGCAGAATTGTATTTATAACATGTCCAAACATGCGAGCTTGAGTGTTCATATTGTTGATGACATTTCCAAAATATTGCCATACAAATATAACCAAGGCAACTGAAGAGAAGCCATTCCCTTTTTTTGTTTGTTTGCAAGGACCAAATGAACTGCTTATTCATATCTCTTGATGCTCACCATTGAATAAAAGAAGATTTTAGTCATTGATCTGGTTTTCTTCTCACGAAGCTCTGTTTTGAAGCTCAATACTTGGATGCATCGTCCTCTCAAAGAGATCATCACATATCAGCAAATTTTTAATCATCCTTCTCTGTTACACTAGTATATGTTTATAATCATGTGGTATGGACTGATGCTTTGTTGTTGTTGTCATCACTGTTTTTACTAATAGATGCTGTACTGCTCTGAGTGCAGAGCAAAAATGAATTATACTGCACGGAGCAAGACATTCTTCTGCAGTCAGTCAGGATAATAAAGGAGCATGGTGCTAGATTAGGCATCACTACCAGTCAGTCATACAGTGACAATGCTGGTAAACAAGATTCCGCATGGTGAAGCTTGGACCCTTCTCTACATGCACTCAACTTGAACATCACACTATGCAGAAACCTGTATCATGATGTTGTGTTCGAGTTGTTTTGGTGCATCTGAAAAGAAAAAAAAAAAAAAAACTGTTGTGGTGCAACGGCTGACAAGATACAAACTCTAGTCGACTGAAGAACAGGTTTTCAACTTTCTTGACCAACAGTTGTTGAAAGTTTTGAATCCATTTGTTCAGTTGAAAAGGTATCATTTCTTTCTTTCTTTCGTTTTTTGTAAAGAAAAAACCAAAAAGTCAAAAACATGCTTCATGAGGATTATTCTTGCTCTGTGTAGCGATAGACTATCACAGCAGTCTTAAAGAGCGTC
>NW_011499846.1:5038100-5042551 GCF_000495115.2 Populus euphratica
AGAGCGTCGACTTCAAATACAGCCTTCTTGAACCGAAATAACGCATGCAGATGGTGTAGCATGCTTACTGAATACAGCATAGTGCTTAACAAAGACATTGATTGTGCATTTCTATACTGTAGCATGTGTAACACACCCAATAAGTTGAATTGGATTTGGATTGGTAACTATATGGGATATTATTGAATTAAAAATTGATACTTCCAAGGACTAAATAAAAAGAAGGTTTTTTAACTGATTCGAGGTTAGTCCGGGTTCTCAAGAATTTGAAGGAAACTGCAAAACTTCTAATAAGATGAAATCCTACTAATTACATTGCATTTTTAAATAGATCTATCAATTATTTGAATTTAAACTTAGTTGGGTTGATTCTTGTTTATCCTCGTGAAACTGGAAATTTATGGTGTTGAGAAGCAATTAGTGTTATTTTATTAGTTATTCACTAGGGTTCATTTTAAGGAAAGACAAATACGAATAAAGAGATCCCCATAAAAATAATAAGGTTATCTCTATTTTAAATTTTTTTTTACTCGTATTTATTTTATCTTTTTCAAAGAAGACTTCAGGAAGTAATTAAGTACTAAGAAACAACCATTCTGACCATATTTCTTCCCTTCATTGTGTTACGAGTTTCAAAAGCAAAACAACGAGAAGAACAATCGCAACAGTTAAGCTGCTACAGTAGAGGAAGAAGTGTAGTAGCTGGAGCTTGTTGGGAAAATTCTTACACGGCAAGTTGTCAGCTCAAAATCTAACACCGTGCATGTATTCTCTCTCTTTTTTCCTTACAATTGAATCGACTTCTCATCTGAATTTGCAGAGTAACGCGGGCACCTGCTCTAACAAATTAAGAAATCTCGAGCTTATTTACAATTCAAGCAACAAAACAATCAGAAAATCATCATTGGATCCATTTCTGTTACAATGTAAATCATTGTAGTTAAGGAGACGAACTTTCAGTTCTGGAAAGGGGTCATAAAACTGAAATCTATTGGACAAGATTAAAATAGTGGGGGTAAATTAAATTTCATTAGAAACCATTGCATCTATTCCAGTCTGTTAACTGTATTATTTGAAAGTTGTTTGGTATTGATGGCAAATCACTCAAGCAGCCAACAAACTTCTTCGAACCAAAATCACTTGATGCCAATGTAGGAGTCCTGATGCAGCTTGTGATCTCCAAATATTGCATCAGCTTGTTTAGCTCGAACTCTCGGTTTCTCTTCCTCCTTCGACACCAAGGCCTGTCTTGGTCTGTCCCCGCTAAATGATCCATCCAGGCCCTTCTCTACCAAAGCCGTTGCATTCAAAGGCTGATCAATGATGAAAGGTAAGAAAATGAGAATACGTCCGAATTGCTAGGTTTCAATCACAGAAGCCCATGCAGAGTGAAACAATGGCCCTCCAGTGGATGAATGCAGGGGCGGAACTGCGTGTATTTGGGGTGCATGACGCCCCCAACGTTTCGCGAACTTTACATTTCATTCCTAAAATATTTATAGTTTTTAATTACACCCTTTAATTTTACATGTTCGGCACCCCAAAAATCAAGTATATTCTTTTTCACCCCACCAATCTTAAATTTCTAGATCCGCTCCTGGATGAATGTGATAAAATTTCAAACTGAGGCACCCATCCCTTCTCAACCAAATACCTTGCATTCAAAGGTTGGTCGATGATGAATGGTAAGAAAATAAGGGCATGACCAAACTGCAGACTTTCAATAATAGAACCCAACCCAGAGTGAAATAATGATCCCCCAAAATTAGTTTTGGTACCTAACATCTATGTGTTGTAATTTTTTTTTTATCGTAATTAAATAATCAACACAAGTAATTACACAAGAAAAACTCTCAATTTTTATTAATCTTTAAACAAAGAATGTGCTGCCTACTGCTCCCCTCCCTGTATTTCTGCCTCCAGTATGGCAGAAAGGATCAAAAATAGCCGATACCTTCCCCCTCTTTTTTTCTCCTCATCCTCTTTCAGGTTTCACAGCGCCCCTCGTCATCTCTCCCAGCTCTTCTCTCTTTCTCTCTCTATTTTTTCATATGAAAGACAAAAAGAAGAAGAAGAAGAAGAAATGCGGATTCGAAAAGAACAGAGATAAGTTAGATTGGCCATGGGTTCTTCCGTGAAAAACTAAAAGTGTTTTTTATTTAAAAATATATTAAAATAATATTTTTTATTTTTTATCCTGAGATAAGTTTTCAGTAAAAAAAAACAAAAGAGCGGCGGGGATCTTTATTATGCATGAATATTGCATTTTGTCGATGCATGAAATCCAGTACAGATGTATGTGGCAGAGCTTTTGTGGCCTTGGACTCTTGAGCCACGAAAATTGAAAGGCAAAAGGGACGGGAGACTTGAGAATTGATTGCTCCAAATCCCTTCGCAATTGTGCGTGCAGCCGGCGAAAATCATTTAAAATGACGGTGTAAACGTTCGCCTCACAAATATAACCTTTTAGCATTTTTTTATTTAAGAAAACTCTTTTTTCTTCCCAAAATTTGATGTCTGCTATTTTATCTCTGTGAGAGGTGTGACCCTTGAAAACAAGATTGTCAATTCTATCTTGTTTTATTTGAAATAGTAGAAATATTTCATGTTAATTTAAAAAATAAAATAACATAAAATAATTTTTATTTTATTTTAAATTTTGATTTATTTTGATTTTTTTGGATAAATTTTAAATAAAATATTCTAGTTTTATTTTACATGATTCGCTCCGGGCTTAAAAAATTATTAAATTAAATTGAACTTATCCAGATATAAAAAAATCTTTTTTATTATTATTTTCATTAATAATGATATTAATTTTTTAAAATTAGATTTGTCATTGATATATATGATTTATATTCATGTTGTTTTTTTTATGTCTATACTTTATAGAAATTTGAGCAAAACAAATAATGTTTTAAATCTTATTAGTCTGGATAACATTGACATATTAAATGAATGAATTTATAAAAAATATATCCTTCTTATTGGAGAGGATATAAGCTGGGAGACTATTAAAATATTTTTATCTATTTTGATTTTAGAGGATAAAGAAATATATTTTGATGACAAGAATGAGCTTGATGTAAATAATTAACTATTGAAGTGTTTAGTTGATGACTTTTTCTATATACCACCACAAGATCAAGATTTTTATTTCTATATTAATAATGAAGATGGTATTTGATTTATGTTTTTTTTGTGTTAAAATATTTTATTTTCATAATATTTTTTATTTTGTTTAAGTTAAAATTCTATTTAATCTTAACTATTTAAAAATATTTAAAATTTTAAAATTATATTTGTTGAATTATATATATATAAACAGTATAATTCTGAAATAACACGTCCCAATACTCTGAAATCAAAATATTTCATTCTAATTGAAAAACTAAAATACTTAACAAAATAAAATTAATAATTTTACTTAAAATAAAATCCTAAAATAGCACGTCACCGTACTCTAAAACTAAAACATCTTATTCCAATAAAAAAAAATATAAAACTATCAAAATAAAATTGACTATTTTTCTTGAAAATGAAATGAGCTTGTACCACAAATTCCTCGTGGATAAATTTCACAACGCAAACAATGTTTTCTCTATCCCTTATAATTTCTTCTTAACTTAATAATAATCTTAAAATCTTGATTAATTAACTAATAAACACAAGAAAATCAATGATGGGAGAGAAAGGGAACGGCATTAGGGACGACAATAATACAATGTTGTGACTACAAAATCCCCATTTTAATAGATTTTTCCAGACAAGTCCCAAAAGAACAGACAGATGGAGGAGGGAGGAGTGCGATTAAAACAAGAAACTGAATCTAGTAGTTATCAATAAATATAAGGGAAAATCATCCCTAGCAATTAAGTCAAAATTGCAAGTTAAGTTTTGAAAACTTATATAAAAAATTTAAAATTTAATAAAATAAACAAATTACTCTCTTGTATATTAAATCAATCAAACAACATGTATTGACTTTTCTTTCTCTCCTTGGAAACGCAAGTTATGAATCCAAAAACCTAATTTTCTTAATTTGTTCATGTCAAATCCATTAGATTACTCATTAATTATGGAGATCTAGTAATAAACACTATATATATTAATTCCTAGACTAAATGAGAGATATTATTTTTTTAAATCTCATTTAATCTTGACTTTTTTCTATAATTATTATTTTTTTATTTTATCTAGTTATTTTATTGTGTTTATTTTTATTGTCATATAATTAAATAAAAAATATTTTTTTAAATAAATTTATGTTTTGACTTTGATAAATTAACATAAATTAATCTAATATATTATATTTATATTTTAATATTTTTAATAATACGTTGTTAATGATTAGAAGTGATGGAACACTGAAATACCAAGAAGATATATTACTACGAATATTGGAATCGCATTTTTCGTTGAGGGCTACAACCCCATTCCAGGCTGAACCG
>NW_011499846.1:5042594-5057131 GCF_000495115.2 Populus euphratica
CCGCTGACGGTCTAATCGAGAAATGAAGTCTTTTATTTCACGTCTTAATTTTCTCTCTGTTTCTCATCGGACACCATGGTTTGAAATTAACGCAGTGCGCAGGTGCCCATGAATTCGTTATAAAGGCAGCTAAATGCTGCATGATGTCCATTCAAATAGCTATTTTGAAGAAGTTTCTTTACCCAAAAAAAAAAAAAAAAACCCTGTTTTATTCCATATTTGAATACTCGAGAACATGAAGCACCTGAATAAAATCTCAAGCATGGGTGATGATCAAATCTGCCTTGCGAGTTGTGACCATGTCCTTCAAACATTTCATTTCTTCTTTTTGAGAAAATCAACAAACTTACCAATATAGTAATCTTGATGCAACTTCTGGTTTCCGAAAATCGCAGCAGCTTCACTTGCTTTCTCCCTCAAGCTTTTTCCTTCCTCGGATACCATTGCGAGTTTCAGAGCCTTGGCTATACCATCCCGGGTAAATGACCCATCTTCCCCTCTCTGTACCTCCACACCTAAAGCCTTCTCAACCAAATACCTTGCATTCAAAGGTTGGTCGACGATGAATGGCAAGAGAATAAGGGTGTGACCAAACTGCAAACTTTCAATGACAGAACCCCACCCAGAGTGAAATAATGATCCCCCAATTGATGGATGACCCAAGATTTCCATCTGTGGCGCCCATCCCATGCAAACAATCCCTCTGTCAGATGTCCTTTCACCGAATCCTGAAGGCAGAGCATCAAGATCATCGTTGGCCCAACCTGGTTTTCGTAATGCCCACAGAAATGGCAATCCAGATAACTCTAGCCCATGAGCAATTTCATATACTTGATCTCTGGTTAGCTTATACTCGCTACCAAAGCCTACAAACACAACGGACTTCGGCTTTTGGTCATCAAGCCATTTAAAGATTTCACCCCACCTTCCATCAGTGAATTCCTTTCTTTCTGGCTTCTCCTGTGGCAACAGACCTACTGGGATCACGGGTTTTCCTATCAGCCTTTCAAATAGATTCAAGTAGTCTCCTTCAAACTCGGCACAGCTGCGTACCGCGAAAGCTTGGCATCCATGGAGTATCTTGGAGACCCTTTCACTATCCGTGATCCCAGAAGCATTTCCTCCATAAATCCCTTCAAAAACTCCAACAGCCTCCTGGTTTCGATAAGCTACCGAGGAGGGAAAGTCAACCCACTCTGGTTTCGATGTCATACTCGTCCATGACGGCCTTAGTCTTCTTTGACCATCGCCAACTAAGCACTCTGGGTGCCCAAGAAACACATATGCAACAGCAGAGAAAACAGAGAAATGAATAAGAGGAACTTTTTTCTCTCTAGCAATCTCTACCATCCAATAAGGAATCATGTCAATGATTATCCAGTCTGGAAGTTGATCGGCGATGAACTGCTTCAAGGGGTGCTGCAGGAGATCAAATGAAATCTTCAGGTACTCGATTTTCTCGGCAGGAATGTCAACCGTGGCCTCTCCATCTTCTGGCAAGATATCATTGTCTAAGCTTGGTAGTGGAAACTCTACGAATGTCACCAAGTCTGCTAGACTTGGAGGAATTTTAGGGAGTCTTTTGATGTTTCTTGGGGTTGAAACAAAGGAGACTTTGATTCCAGCTTTGGCTAAATCTATGGAAAGTTGAAAGAAAGGTATCATATGGCCAAAGGCAATCCATGGAAGCATCACTATGTGAAGTTTCTCTGCCATCAATTCAAGGTATGGAGAAAAGGAAGATTTCCCAGGCTAGGAATTAGGGCAAACCTGTATAAATTTAAGAGTATTGAGAAAGGAGGTTTAAGATCGGTATATAGAGACTGAATACAAGAGCCAATTAGGACGGACAGCAAGCAGATTTCAATGAAAAAAGCAAGACCTTATCAGCTTGTCTGGAGATTAACGAGTGAATCTTCCAGGGACTTCAGTGATTTTTAATTTTGACATGGAAATCACTTCTGATATTTAACGAACCAGGGGGCCAACCAAGTCTCGAATGTGAACTTCGTGCTGATTTTTCTTCTTTTTGACAGTACAGTTCTTCCAAGCACGGGGAAAATTTTTCTATTTGGGTATTAAATATATATATAATTTTTTTTAAAATTAATTATTAAATAATTTATATGAATTTTTAAAGTTAATAGTAAAGTTTTAATTTAAATATATTATCTAAAATATTAAAAAAAATTAAAAATATATCAAATTAAAGTAAAAAGTAAAAATTATCTCACTCTCCGATGTTTTATAAAATATAATTTATTTATAATCAAATTTAAATTGATATTGTAATAACTTCTCAACTAAGATAAAATAACAATCAATAAAGTAATTAATTTTTTTCTTTTTCAATTCCTTCTTCCCTCACTTAATTCCTTTTTAGATTAGTATTTTATAAATTAGACTTTGGAATTTTACAAGGTTATTCTCACTTTTTTTTCTTGAATTTTTTTATATTTTTTCCTTACTTTTCTCTCTTTCTATCTTGACTTTTTTTTTTATGCTGCTTCTGCCCAGTCAACAACATATAAAAGGAAGAAAAATGTGATTTGTTTTATTTTTTAATGATAAATAATTATTTTACCCTTAATGAATTGTTTTGTCTTTATTTGATAGTTTTTTTTATTAATACTACCGAGCTCCATTCATTCTAAAATTTTAACCAGATTTTATTTAATATATTTTAAAATCCCTTATAAAATTTCATCTTAATCTGATGGTCGGAATGAAAATAATGTACAATAACGTAAAACTAGTTAAATTATGATTTTTCATCAAATTTTTAAATTTCTTCAAAAATTCTAAAATTTTAACCCTAGCTTAAGTATTATATTACAAAGCTCTAAGCAAAATTTTAGAATTTTTTAATAACTCAATTAAAAACTATAAATTATTTTATACAAAACTAATAAAAAAATATTGATAAAATCTTATCTGGGCTAGAGCCACCCTAGCCCTTGGCATTCCTCCGCGCATGAGTATTTCAATTAATGGTTACTTTTTTAAAAAAAATAAAAGTAAAAAAATATTTATATTTATATCATTGAATTATAAAAAATTAAAATAAATTTAGCCAAAAGCCATGAAAGAAAGAACAATTGGTTACACCACTAAAAAAATATTTAGTTACTATAGTGTTCTTTTTCCCATGAGTTAAGTTTTCAGTGAAGTAAGGAGTGATAAGGATCTTGATTGTGCAGCACCACACGTGGAATTAGTGGGGCTGGCAGCGAAAGCGGCCATTGCAAGGATTTTGTTTTCAGTCACCTCTTTTAATAAATTAGAATTTTAGCTTTAAAAATAGAAAAAAATTATTTCTAACCCCTCCTAAAAATCTTCTCTAACTTGGCCCTCCCAAACTAAAATTCATAGCTCCACCCTGCATGCATAATGCATTGTGTTAGCACTATTGGTTTCCTGAATGTTATATACCTAAAGAAAATAAAAAAAAACAAAAAATAATTTGGGAGTCCTTGAAATTCCGTTATATATTTGTAGAACTGTATAGGGATTTGTTATATAAATATCTGATTTTTTTATTTTAAATAATTATTTAAAAATTAGTTGTTGTAAATTATAAGTTATTAAATTATTCAATATCCAACAATAATCCATACAAATCATCATTAATTTTTTTTTAAATTGTTATTTAGAAGAGAGACTATTATATCTAAAGTACTAGTTTTCTATTATATAACTTACATAGATTTTATTTCTAACAGACAATTATCTTAAAAATAAAATACATAACTTATTATTTATATTTTACTCTAGTTTATATATATATATATATATATATATATATATATATAAACAAGAGAAAAATATAAATAATAAGATATATATATATATATAAACAATTATGCATGTTAGGCTTATATAGAATATTCATAAAAAAGATATTAGTATTGCAATAAAAAGCTATAAACTTATTTGAAAATTATAGCATAACTGGATAATTCTTTAAAAATCATTTTGATAATTTTATTTTAAAAAATTATAAAATATATGAAAAATAAAACGACTAAATAGAGAAAAAAATATGAAAAACTAAAAGAATCAAGCTCGAACCTATAAACCTAGCCTTTTAGAAAAAGTCAAGTGCTCTTAAATCTAAAAGATTAGGCGAGCAAATCTGACTTATTAGAAGAAACTTAGTCACACCTGATTTTTTTAAAAAACTCAAATAGAGTTGTCCACTTCATAATATATATATATATATATGGACCATTAAAAAACGGGTTAAAGTATTATGGACCCCAAACCTAAAATTCCAACACATTTTTCTCTTAAGAACTCATTAGAAACATCATTTGAATCTTAGTAACTCAATTTTCAACTTCAAAATATTCTCTAATCAAGTTAAAAACTCAAAACCAAACTAAACTTTGAGAATTCCAATTTTTTTTCTTCAACAGATTAAAGATTCAACTCATTTTCATCAAACTCTTCTTTCCAAGGCGAGCCCTCCTCCATGATTAAGGACCTTTTTATAGCCGTAATGTGGTTGGCTAAACTTTGTCTTTTTCTCATTTTTTTTTTAATAATTTTTTTTTTGTTTTCTCAATATTTAGAAACAGGAACATGAAAAAAAAAAGTTTTGTGCCAAAATACAAAAGCTAAAACTATATAGACCAAAATATGAAAGAAAAAAACTAGGGAACAAAGTATATTTTTTTATGCCCCACTAATTCAAATTGCACTATGGATGCATGGTTTAATACATAGTGCATTACTCTCTATATGAGTAGAGGATGGTGTATAGTAAAATACCATTTTCTTTTAATTTTTTTTACTAGAGTGCATGTTAGCATGATGTCGTGTGACGTTTTTCAAATCTATTTTTATTTAATTTGATGGTATTTAAAATAGATACTTAAAGAAAGGAAACAATTAAAACAAGACACACACATATATATCATTAGCAGTATAGTTTTTAAAATAAAAACAAAAGTAAATTATATTAAATATTTGTAAGAATATACAATTATTTAAATTAAAGAGAAAAATGTCTTGCCTTGATCAAAACTCTTTTTTTTTTCATTCATGTATTTCTTTTTTATTTTCATGAAAACTCTTTTTATTAGATATATTGTTTTTTTAAATAAGAACTTGTCATGATCGAAAAGCAACTTTCAATGAAAAAAAATCATGACTCAATACCTTTTGAGAAATTGTATGAACAGATAAAACAATAGTTATTTTAATAACATTATATAAAAAATAATAAAATAGATATTTTATTCTCATAAAATAATCATGATAATTATTTAAAAAAAAATTCATGTTAGGTTCATAAATAATTATCAATAATTAATTTGATAAAATTATATGAAAAATTTACAGATAAAAATAATAAAATGGATATTTTATTCTAATTGAATATTCATAAAAAATATTTTTTATAACAATTTACATGTTAAGTTCATGAATAATTAATCATACTATTATCATAAAAAATCCAATATTATTTGAAAAGTATGGCATCCTCAAATGATTTTTAAGATTATTGTAATTTTCTTATTTAAAAAAATATAAAAAATACAACAATTAAAAAACAAAACACAAAGAGAATCAAGCCCGAAAGAACTGGCCAGACGTGGTTAGGTTTAGAAATCCAAATGCATGCCCTTTAAAAAAAAAAAAGTCCAAGACGCGTCTTGACTTTGAACAGCAAGCCAGTGCACCTGCCCTTAAAAAACAAAAGCAGGGGAGGACATCTTCTCACCTGCAATAATTTTCATCCACCTACGATGACCGCAGAATCTAGATCTTATTTTATTTATTTATTTATTTATTACTTCACAATAAAAATCTCAATTTGTATCTGTTTAAAAACATCATAACTCCAAAACATATTTTAATCAGTTGAAACTTCAAATTAAATTAAACTAAAATAAAATAAACTTGTTAAATTCTGATCTCTTTTTTTAGGCTCAAACCATCTGGCTGAAGATTTCATCTCTCCTCTTTCTGTTCGGCTTTATTAATTATTAGGGATTGAAATATAAAAAAATAAAGTTTTATAACCAAGATTTAAACTGTTAAAACTATAAGGATGAAGGTGTAAAAAGATGCGCCTTATAAACAGTGCTGATGGATGAATTTGAATGAATATTGTTTTGTGCATGCTTTAGTTTTTTTATATTTATTTTACTTTTGAATTTATTTTGGCCAATATTTAAGCTTTGAAGATTGATGCACCGATTACGGTTGTATATTATATTATATTATAGGAATGTTGTTAATAATGAGAAGTAAAGCGGGGCTTGTCTTTTATTTATTTTTTTTATTATATTATAGGAATGTTGTTAATAATAAGTAAAGCGGGGCTTGTCTTTTATTTTTTTTTTTTTTGAAAGTATAATAAAATATTATTTTTTTAGTTTTTTTTAAATTCATTTATAATATTAGTATATCAAAATCATTTGAATATAAAAATAATAATTTAAAGTAAAGAAAAAATAAATTAAATTATTTTTTTCTTAAAAATATTTTTAAAATGAAAAAATAAATATAATTTTAGCCTATTACCTGTGCAAGCAACAAATTTGATTTTTGCTCTTTACAAGTTACATAACCAAGCTTCCTCGAGTATTTAAACACACAAAAGTCTATACGTGTTTTACAAGGATCCAAAGCTCATTGAAGAAAATAAAATAATTCAGTTTCTAGAAAACAAAAAAGGATGACATGACATAAAAAGACAAGAAAGAGAAAAGAAAAACAATGGAAATATATTATAGCTATGATAATGACACTCCCATTATTATCATAAATTTTTTGACAAAACAAATATATAAACACCATAGGAACCCCACTTTGAAGTTGATGGAGCATGTGCTCGCCACCGGCTCTTTAGTTATTAAATGGATGGCAATTTATGATTTTAACAGTACAAAGGTTTTTTAATTATTAAATAAAATATAATTACAAACTTATAAATAATCTAATATTTTTTGTTAATTTTTTTTATGGTGTCATGTAAAGTGTCATGAGCTTGTAAAGTTCACAATGTTTTTGTATTTTTCAAAACAATAAAGATAAATTATGAAATGGAGTAAATTATAGGATGTTCAGTGTAATTTTTTTATATTTTTATTTCAATTATATTAATAATTTCTTAGTTATTATGTATTTGATATGAAATAATAATATTAATAATAAACTGTTTATGAAAATTTGATTGAAATCGATTGTTTATTATTAAAATGTTTAAATATATTTGAAACATGATTTTATCACAATTATGAGTTCTTAAGCTTTCAAGCATGCAAAATATAGATATATTATTTTGATGTTTTTAAAACTTGCTTTAACAATCCTAAATTTTTAAACAAAAACAATGTTTCCAATTAAAAATATTGTCTTGACTAAGATAAACAAGAGATACATTGTTAATTTTTTTTATTTTTATGAAAACAATTCAAAATAACTGTATTTTCAAGTTCGGTTGGTCGTCAAAACCACCAAAATATAATTCTGACTTAATTAACATAAACAAAATAAATTTGTAGTATGATCATGAAAATCAGGTCGAATCCAAAGAAAATTTCGTTTAATTTTCCTACAATATATTTGAATGAGAAATTCAAGAAACAATAATTCTGAAAGTAATAAATTGATATGTCATTAAATCAGTTCAAGGGTCTACACATCTATTGTTATAAATATGTTGATTATTAAAATAAAATAAATATTCTTTCCTATCAAGCAAATAAATTTATATTCCTTAAAGCCAAGGAAAATCTATAAGCTTATGAGTACATTAATTAGAAAAAGATCTCCAATCTATTTCTTACCATCAAACGAATGTAATATTGAAAACAATTTTCCTTCACTCGGCAGTAGTCTAGGAATAAAATCTGTATATTTATTCTAAGCAAACTTTTAAAAACTTGATAATTTAATTTAGTTTATTCTTTCCTAATAAATCAAGATGAGAGTTGCAACAATCAAATTAATTCTTTTGCTTTCTACTCTATTCCCTAACAATAATTACGGATTGAAAGAAACTAGAAAGGATACATGTTATCTCAAAACAATTCAATAAACTTGAATAACAATCAATAACATAATTCTAAATAATAAAAAATAAATACTTGAATCTGAATGAATTACAATGATAACATTACTTCTCACAACGTATTTATAAAGATGATGTGTATCCTTTTTAAACCAAATTCAGGAGTTTAGTTCAATATTACTGAAAAATTAATAAAAATAAAGAAGAAAAGAATGTTTTCAAACCCTTGTTTCAGTTGTGTTTTGCTCTCTTTATCCTCTTCCTTTATTACTGAAATCTTTAGGATTTTTAGAGTAATTAGAAGTCTTCATGATGCTAAATTCTTTCCTTCTTTATCTGATATTCAAGGTTGGATAAATCTGTTAGAATTTGTGTTGAAAACTGATTCTACTGATGTAATAATTCTGCAGTAATTTCAATTCTGCTGTAACTTAAACTTTGTTTATGACTTGATTTCTTGCAACATCGGACTATTTATTCATTCATGGTATGTTAGAGACTTGATCTACATCTTTCTTAGGTCCTAAGGTCTATCACTTTTATGTCAGACTTTCAACCTTAGTAGGATGTTTGACATTGTTGATTTCCTGATTAGAGTAGGAAACCCAACTCGTCTTCTAAATTACTTTCAGAGTTTGATCTTGAAAATGATTTTATTTGAATTGAAATTCTTCATAAAAGTTGTACTAATGGATATATAAATGAATTTGAGCTTTTGAATTTTCTGATTTCGATATCTTGAGCGCATAATATTCTCATTTGAATATTTAGTTTAAAAGTAGAGAATCCTGCTACGAGTAGAATTCTAAATAGAGTTTACAAGTTTGATTAGAGATCCAAATAAGATCGGGATTTTTTCCATGATACCTTTCTGGAAAGCTTTACATGTACACTTCAACTTAGATTAAGCCCATATTTTTATTCAGGAACTCTAATGTGGTGAAAAATTATGAGAAGATAAGTCCAAAACATAAAATGCAAAATTTCTTATCTTAAGCAATTAATTTATAAAGTTTTTTTGACATGTCAAATTCATATAAAAATAACTTCTAATAAGCTCAAAATACATTAAAAAAATATAGTGTAAAAAGAGTAAAATATATGGATATTTTGTATTTATCAAGATTTAATGATAATAACAAAGAATTTTTGTAGATATAAATCTTTTTCACATTCAAAAGAAAATTGCCCCACCAACAACGAAATGCATACATATAAACTATTATAACCTAATTTCATTTCAAATTAATTGTTTGTTTAGTTTAACTACAATATAAAATATTTAATATTACAAACATGAGATCAAAATAAAATCTTGAAACATAATAATCATGTCCGAATGGTATTTTTCATTAATAGTGGGATTGGAGCAATACTCCTGTGCAAGGTGGTACCATCATCGCTCCGGTCACGTCACCAAATACCGACTTCGTTTTTCCCTGATTTATGATCAGCTTGTTATTGTTTTAACCATGTTAAAATTTGAATATTTTACATCCGATGGGTCCATGATCCTAATAATTTGCAGGAACAACTTCCAACTTCCAATTAATTTTGTGGAACGACGGTGCAGATTCCTGCACAAACACTAAAATTGAAGATTTTTACACAGTTTCTGGAGATGAGTATGGGATTGAATTTGGAATGTCCACAAAGCAATTAGTCTCCAGGCAGCTCAAATGCAGCTCTCCATACAGTGCCACAACTGCACCAGGTGGGATAGAAGATGTTAGAGCAGAGGACATCAAAGCTATCCATACAGAATCTGGGGCAGGATCAAACTGCTGCGGGGAGAGGAGGGCATGCAAAAAATATATACGCGAAGAGAATGACTCTGCAGGCCATGTAACGAACCTTCCAGACTGGGAATTATGGGTAACATGCTGATAAAAACTATGACCCAGTGATTCAATGTATAAATTATAGGAATATGGTGGCAGACAAAGTGACAGTGGCTGCTAGATTGGAGGGCATTGCAGGTGATCCATTCATGGAAATTTTCATTTCTAATGTCGTAAGACCTGAAGTAAATCCAAATTACCAAACGCATAATCATTTCACAACAACTCGCACAACAGTACCAGAAGTACTATTTACAGATTTCATCACTCCCAGGTCAAAGATGAGAAAAATGATATAACCTAGCAAGTCATAGCAATTCTTCACATTTAAAATCAACTTTCAGAAACTAAGAAAAAACAGGGACCATTGAGCGTCCTCTCAACCATGCAGGATTCACACTCCACGACTGATAGAGTTTGCTAGAGCACTCCTCACATGGCACAGCCCAAGGAAGAACCTACACCAACTAAAGATGGAACCTTCATAGAGATTCTTCTCGGAAAACTTGAGAATTATGCTGCTGTCCTCTGTCTTACACTTTATGGTGTCGTAACAAATCTGAGATATCAGTTCATAGAACTCTACAGAAAATCGTAAGCCAATCCCATATACACAATATATTTCTTATCTCTTCTTCTCTCAAAGAACCTGATGTATTTTTTGTAATAATGTTGTATATCATAATCATGGGATGCCTTCCCAACTGCATACCACAAGTTGATCAGATAATTCTCACGAATCTGGATTGAAGTTTACAGATTCCTTCCAGATGAGTTCCTTGATTTTTTCTTCAGTAAAAGATGGTTGCTCAAAATCAAAGCTGAAAGGCTTTGGGCAACCAGGCTCCTCATTGATGCCATGATGAGGTTCCAAGTATGGATGGCACAGTGCCTCATCGACTGCAAACAGCAAAAGGGTCAAATGTAATCATCGGTCAAATGAAAGCTTCTTTGATGAGAAAATATACTCGATTTTGAACATTCTGATATAATTTCAGAATGTTGAGACATACCATGTTTTACTCTACTAGTTTACTAGTATATGTAATTTCGTTTCATTAAGTAATACCAATTATCTCAAATATTATTCAATGAATGCACTTAATTCCAGATCAAATGTGTCGCCAAGATTGCAGGGAATGTCTCATAAAGATAAAACAACATATGAAGCTATTTCCGTAATTAATTCTTGTTTTGTCGTATGATCAATGTTATGTCTGTCCCTGAATGTTCAACTTTACCTTACGTTTATAGTCCATTGATTTTAAAATATTGTTGCCGCAATGTCACAAACTGGTTCTGACATTACTATCATGCCTCATTTTTACCTGTAATACGCCTATTTGGATCAAAGACCAGCATTTTCTCCAACAATTCGACAGCACCAGCAGACATGTCAGGAAATCTAGCAGCAAAATTTTGCCTGGGGTATTGCGGAAGCTGCCTCATTTTACCTGTAATGATTATGATTTTTTTATGTTAGAAAATACGTTTAGATATTTTTTTATATTAAAAAACAAACCATAAACATCATATCGCTGGCCTATATGGTATATACCAGGATTGTTTAATTAAACCAATACCAGAAGCTTGTGATCTTTAATTTGTTGTCGCTATTGCATGTCATTACTCATCATCAAGGCTCTAGATTTCCAACACCTGGCGATTGTATTCCAAATTCCCAATTGATTATAGAATATTAATAATCTACTTTGTCTTGTTTATTTGGAAAGATAACATTTTTAAATCGTTGATGAACTGTTGTTGATGGATCATACACGGCAACTAATAATAGGTTTTTGGTGAGTTTTTAATTGTATAATTTTGGAGACATGCACTCGCAATGCTTAGCCGAGAATTACTGTGCTCCTAATTATGTTTCTCACACGGCATTATTTGTTTTTTGAAAGTAATTTTTTATTTATAAATATATTTTTTTTTGAAAATTTATGTTTAATATTATTATATTAAAATAATTTGAAAACATAGAAAATAATCTAGTATAAAAAACATAAAAAAATCTCAATTTTTTTTTAAAATATTTTCAAAATATAAAAACAAAAGAATATTAATATATCTCCAAGTCTCTACTCATGAAACTTCATGTAATTAAATAATCATTACTTTATAGTTTAAGGGCAAGATGGTTTCATATTGCTTCATATATTGTATAAACAATAGACCTAATTAAGTGTTTGGTGAAACATGGCTTTCCACATGAAACCATAAAGTTTCATTTTTAATGTGTGTAAGGAAAAAAAAAATTTAATATCATGGTGATGGGTTATAAACAAGTAGAATGGCTGGACCAAGTTGTAAATAAATAAATAATGGATGAACTTGGAGTTTTTTTTTTTTTTCCATTGAAATTGAGTAGCAATCAATATAGAAAGATTTCTCGTTCTTGGTTTTATAAATTCAATCCAACAACGCCTATAATTCAGTCCAAATGGATCAATGATTCTCATAAAGTAAATTAGGGTTCATCTCGTAGGCATTTTCTATGTCATTATATAATTTAAATTAATAAATACATTGATTTGAAGTTAAAATTATTTTGTTCTTTAGGTTATTATATTATAGATATATAGTTGGATATAGATTTTTAGGAACTGAAGTACATGTGTCTCAGGGGCTGTAATAATACTCTAGTTTAAAAAGAAGAACTGGAGTTTAAAAACAAAAGCTGAAACTTCATCTTCAAATATAATATTTTTTATTCTAAACAACTAAAAAACATTTAATTTTTTTAAATCTATATTAAGTCTGGAAAACAAATTTTATAAATTCCTCCTGAGTTTTCTCAAATCACCAGAAAAACCCTTTAATAAGAATCACTCGTATGACACATCACTGGAAATATTCAATTTTAGTCACTGCATTGGAATGTTATTTCTGCTTGATAGTTTATTTTGTCTCCACTTAAGTTTCGCTAAATGTAAAAAAAATAAAAAATATCTGTTTCAATAGAAGACATGGCACAAGAAAAGGAAGGAAACAACAAGATTCCCAGCAAAACGAAAAGTCACTCTTCTCGTTCCATGCAAGCGAGCACTCTCGTATCCTTTGTATTATTGGTAGTATACTTTGAGTTAGGTTTTATCAAATAATTATATTAATTTAATATTTTAAATCATTAAGTAAGATTTCAAGATATAATTTATAATTTTTTTCTAATATATCCTTTCAAATAAAAACTTTTTAATTTAGATTTTAAATTTACATAAATACAATATTATTTTATATTTAATTTTTATTAAATAGATAAAAATGATAAGATTTAAATTCATATTTGCTTGGTCATGAAAACTTTAATATTATATCAAAAAATTATTTCAATCTATTAACTTAAATTATTAAATATAATTTTAAAATATAATTTATATTATTCTCTAATATATTTTTATCAACAGCCTCCATCAACATGTGAGTCCAAAGAAAAATAGAAAACATGAAAAATACAAAATCCTCAGCTTTCCCTACCTTCCACGTGACTTAGGGCAACTTGTTTACGAGTGAAACGACTATCAAAACTTTCTTTTGCATAGGGTTGGTGTGCAGGGCCGTGAAACTGAGTTGAAGGGTTTGCGGTCAATATGTGTTGGAAAAACTAGAAATAACCAGATATCAATTTATCCAGATCAATTCAGCGGAATACAATTCACAATTCACAAGTCTCAATTCTTTCCCTCTTTGTGCAGTAAAACAGAATCAAACAATTACCAAATATAATGCAAATAATCACAAAATCAACACCAAGATTTTAACATGGAAAACCCCATGCGGGAAAAACCACGGGATCGTAATTCACCTAAAAACTTTCACTATCAACAAATAATGGGTTTACAATTGTTTTTTTTAGATTCAACTAAGGGATACAATATATATATCATCAAGAACAACTTATTCTCAGATTACAACAAGATTAAATGAGAATTATTTGAGAAGAACTCACAATACTGACAGCCCTATTTTCTGTCAAAACGACCAGCTTCTATACCACCAATCTTTGATCCAACCGTTCAGAATGAAGAGTAACGTATTTAGAAGCTACTGTCAAAATCTCAACCCAATCCAACAGTGAACGAACTGGAAATTAAAAGAATAACACAGGCTGCTTTACTGCCTCTTCTTCTCCTTTTCTCTCAATTTTTTTCTTCTCTCTTCTGTTTTTCACTTCTACCGCTACAGTATCCCAACCATTTAATTTTAATATCAAGAGGGTCAGCTGACTCTCTTCTCAATAAATATGGTGGTCCCACTATCACAAGGTACGGGACCATACACAATAATATGCTCTATAACACATAGAAAGCTAGTTTATGTTTCTTCTCATGTTTCTTATTAGTTGAAGATGAACTCTAATTTACTAAATTATGAAATACCTAATTACCAATTTAGCCGATCTTCAAGCTTTGAAGTTTGATGTACCAAATATTATGGATGTATATTCTAGGAATGTTGTTAATGATTTCTACAAGTGATCAAATGGGTCGGCAGTCCGTGGAAAGATGACTGCCTGAACATCTTTAGCCATTTCAGCTTCGATAGAATTGAAGGGCACCTAATTACAAATATATTCATTTATGGAACACTGAGATACCAAGAAGATATTACTGGGAACATTGGAATCGGATTTTTCATTGGGGGCCACAGTCTCATTCCAGGCT
>NW_011499846.1:5057184-5100001 GCF_000495115.2 Populus euphratica
TGAACCGCTAACGGTCTAATCTAGCTCAGTTAGAAGTCAAGTCTTTTATTTGACATCTTTTCTTTCTGTCTCTCATCGGACGCCATGGTTCGCTAACTAATACAGAGCGCAGGTGGCCATGAATTCATTATAAAGGCAGCTAAATGCTGCATGATGTCCATTCAAATAGCTATTTTGAAGAGGTTTCTTGACCAAAAAAAAACTGTTTTTATTCCATATTTGAATACTCGAGAACATGAAAGCACCTGAATAAAGTCTCAAGCATGGGTGATGATCAAATCTTCCTTGCGAGTTGTGACTGTTGGGAATTCCGTACTGATATTTGCTCATAACAGCCTTGCGAGTTGTGACTGTTGGGAATTCTGACCAGTGATGTGATATTTGCTCATAAGAATGACCATGTCCTCCAAACATTTCATTTCTTCTTTTTGAGAAAATCAACAAACTTACCAATATAGTAATCTTGATGCAACTTCTGGTTTCCGAAAATCGCAGCAGCTTCACTTGCTTTCTCCCTCAAGCCTTTTCCTTCCTCGGATACCATAGCGAGTTTCAGAGCCTTGGCTACACCATCCCGGGTAAATGACCCATCTTCCCCTCTCTGTACTTCAACACCTAAACCCTTCTCAACCAAATACCTTGCATTCAAAGGTTGGTCGATGATGAATGGCAAGAGAATAAGGGTGTGACCAAACTGCAAACTTTCAATGATAGAACCCCACCCAGAGTGAAATAATGATCCCCCAATTGATGGATGACACAAGATTTCCATCTGTGGCGCCCATCCCATGCAAACAATCCCTCTGTCAGATGTCCTCTCACCGAATCCTGAAGGCAGAGCATCAAGATCATCGTTGGCCCAACCTGGTTTTCGTAATGCCCACAGAAATGGCAATCCAGATAACTCTAGCCCATGAGCAATCTCATATGCTTGATCTCTGGTTAGCTTATACTCGCTACCAAAGCCTGCAAACACAACGGACTTCGGCTTTTGGTCATCAAGCCATTTAAAGATTTCACCCCACCTCCCATCAGTGAATTCCTTTCTTTCTGGCTTCTCCTGTGGCAACAGACCTACTGGGATCACGGGTTTTCCTATCAGCCTTTCAAATAGATTCAAGTAGTCTCCTTCAAACTCGGCACAGCTGCGTACCGCGAAAGCTTGGCATCCATGGAGTATCTTGGAGACCCTTTCACCATCCATAAATCCATTCAAAAACTCCAACAGCCTCATGGTTTCGATAAGCTACCGAGGAGGGAAAGTCAACCCACTCTGGTTTCGATGTCATACTCGTCCATGACGGCCTAAGTCTTTTTTGACCATCGCCAACTAAGCACTCTGGGTGCACAAGAAACACATATGCAACAGCAGAGTAAACGGAGAAATGAATAAGAGGAACTTCATTTTCTCTAGCAATCTCTACCATCCAATAAGGAATCACGTCAATGATTATCCAGTCTGGAAGTTGATCGGCGATGAACTGCTTCAAGGGGTGCTGCAGGAGATCATATGCAATCTTCAGGTACTCGATTTTCTCGGCAGGAATGTCAACCGTGGCCTCCCCATCTTCTGGCAAGATATCATTGTCTAAGCTTGGTAGTGGAAACTCTACTAATTTCACCAAGTCTGCCAGACTTGGAGGAAGTTTAGGGAGTCTTTTGATGTTTCTTGGGGTTGAAACAAAGGAGACTTTGATTCCAGCTTTGGCTAAATCTATGGAAAGTTGAAAGAAAGGTATCATATGGCCAAAGGCAATCCATGGAAGCATCACTATGTGAAGTTTCTCTGCCATTAATTCAAGGTATGGAGAAAAAGAAGATTTCCCAGGCCAGGAATGAGGGCAAACCTGTATAAATTTTAGAGTATAGAGAAAGAAGGTTTGAGATCAGTATATAGGGACTGAATGCAAGAGCCAATTAGGACGGACAGTAAGCAGATTTCAATGAGAAAAGCAAAACCCTATCAGCTTGTCTGGAGATTAACGAGCGAGTCTTTCAGGGACTTCAATGATTTTTAAGTTTCACATGGAGAACACTTCTGATATTTAACGAGCCAGGGGGCCAATCAAGTCTCGAATGTGAACTTCATGTCTGATCATTCAACCAGGGGGGGCAACAAATAAAATATTTATATTTACATCATTCAATTATAAATAATTAAAATAATTTTTGCCAATAGCCATGAAAGAAAGAAGATTTGGTTACACCACTGAAAAACTATTTAGTTACTACAGTGTTCTTTTTCCCATGTGATGTTTTTTCAGTCAAGCAGGGAGTGATAGGGATCTAGATTATACATGCATCACAGGTGGCATTAGGGGGGCAGGCAGGGAAAGCGGCCAATGCGAGTTTTTTCTTCCGGTCACCTCCTTTACTAAATTAGAATTTTAGTTTTAAAAATATAAAATTTTTAATTCTAACCCCTCCTAAAATTTTTCTCTAGCTTGGTCCCCCCAAATTAAAATTCCTAGATACTCCCCTACATACATAATGCATTGTGTTAGCATAGTTGGTCCCTTGATAACAGAAATAATAAAACAAAAAATAATTTAAAAACTCTTAAAATCCTGTTGGATAAATTTAAAATTGTTTATAAATTTATTATTTAAAGATATTTTTTTCATCTTTAAATAATTCTTGAAAAGTTGAGTTATCGCAAATCATAAATCGTCTAATTATTTAGCTTCTAACAGTAATATACACGAACATTTGAAATCTCTTAAAACTTTATTAGAAGAGAAAGATTGTTATGTCTAGAGTTCTAATTCTTTATTATGTAACTTACGTAGTTTTTCTATCTAATAGACAACCACTTTAAAAATTAAAGGCATAACTTATTATTCATAAAAAAATCTAAAAAACTTTATAAATTATTATGATCTTTAAAAAAGAATTTTAATAAAAAAAGAACAAAAAAACATGGCCTTACAATTTTTATGTGCCTCTATATATATATATATATATATAATGATCTTTAAAAAAGAATTTTAATAAAAAAAAACAAAAAAACATGGCCTTACAATTTTTATGTGCCTCTATATATATATATAAATATATATATATATATATATAATTTGAGAAAATTATATAAAAATTTATAATAAAAATAACAAAATTGATATTTTAGTATTTTACTCTAGTTAAATATTAAAAAATGAATAAGTAAACAATTATGTACATTAGACTCATATAGAATATTCATAAAATAAATATTAATATTACAATAAAAAGTTACAAACTTATTTGAAAAATATAGCATAACTGGATAATTCTTTAAATATCATTTTAATAATATTATTATTTTAGAAGAATTTCATTGCAAAATATATGAAAAATAAAACAATTGGATAAAGAAAAAAATATGAAAAGCTAAAAGAATCAAGTTTGAACCATGAGTCTGGCTTTTTAAAAAAATCAGGCGTCATTGAGTCTAAAAATTAGGCCAACATGTTTGGCCTATTAGAAGAAACCGAGATACACCTGGTTTTTTTTCAAAAAACTCAAATAGAATCGTTTGCTTGAGAATTTCTTTCATATATATATATATATATATATATTAGATTTTTCAAGTATTATAGACCCTCAAACCCAAAATTTCAGCATGTTTCTCTCTTAAAAGCATATTAAAAACTTTATTTGAACCTTCATAACCCAATTTTAAACTTCAAAATATCTTTTAATCACATTAAAAACTTAAAACTAAACTAAATTAAAATAAACTTTAAAAATTTTAATTTATCATTTTCACCAGCACAATTAAAGTCTCAAAATTATTTACATCAAACCCTTCTTAATTTTCAAGACAAACCCTTCTTAATTTTCAAGACAAACCCTCCTTTTATGTCGTAATGGGGTTGGCTAAACTTTGTATTTCTCCCTTTTTTAATGTTTTTTTCAACATCTAGAAATTAAAACATAAAAAAAAGGTTTTATGTCAAAAGGCTAAAACTACACAGATCAAATATAAAAAACAAAAGACGAGGAACAAAGTATATTTTTTTCGTGCCCTACTAATAGTTCAAGTTGCACAATAAATATACAGTTCAATCCATAATAAATTACTCTTTATAAGATGAGGATGAGGATGGTGTATGGTAAAACACCATTTTCTTTTAATTGTTTCTACCAGTAAGCATGTCAGCACGTCGTGATTCTTTTAAAATTTATTTTTATTTAATTTTATGGTATTTAAAATAGATACTAAAAAAAGGAAACAATTGAACAATATATATATATATATATATATAATGAAAACAAAAACAAATTATATTAAATATTCATAAGAATTTACAATTATTTAAATTAAAGAGAAAAATGTCTCTCCTTGATCACAACTCCTTTTTTATTCATGTATTTCCTTTTTACCTTCATGAAAACATTTTTTCATCTGATATATTGTTTTTTAAATAAAAATATGCCATGATCTAAAAAACAGGTTGTAGTGAAAAAAACTCATGACTCAATAAAATTTGAAAGATTGTATGGAAATATTTTAAAAATTAATTCGATAAAATCATATAGAAACTAACAATTAAAAAAATAAAATAGATATTTTATTTTAATAAAATAATTATCATAATTATTTTTCTAAAATACATGTTACGTTCATATATAATTATTACTAAAAAAAGATCAAATCTAGAAGTCACTGGCGAGACACGCTTGGGTTTAGAACTCTAGAGTCTAGACCCACGTGCATGTCCTTTGAAAAAGTCCAAGATGCGTCTTGACTTTGAAGAGCAAGCCAGGGCACCTGCCTTCTTTTTTAAAAAAAACGGAGGGAGAGCACGTGTCTTCTTCTTTTTATAAAAAAAACGTAGGGGAAGCACGTTCTCTCTCCTGTAGTAATTTTCATCCATCATCTAGATTTGATTTTTTTACCTCGAAATGAAACTCTCAATTTGTTTCGTTTTGAAAAACATTATAAAAATCTCCATAACATACTTTAATTAGTTAATAAATTCAAAATCAAATTAGACCGAAACAGGCTTTGGTGAATTCCAATCTCTTTTTTAGGCTCAAACCTTTCTTTTTTAAAATTAAAAATCAAATTTCGAAATTCTCTCTTCAAAATGAATATATTAATACTAAAATCAATGGTTTTTTATGACTGCCCAAAAATTCCATCTTTCCTCTTTCTTTTTTGCTCTATCAATTATTAGAGACTAAAATGTAAGAAAAATAAAGTTTTATAACCAAGATTTGAACTTTTAAAACTATAAGGATTAAAGTGTAAAAAGATGTGCTTTTTAAACAGTGCTGGTGGATGAATTATGAATGAATATTGTTTTGTGCGTGCATGAAAAGCGTGGCTTTAGTTTTTTTTTTATATATATATATTTATTTTACTTTTTAATTTATTTTGGCCAATCTTTAAGCTTTGAAGTTGGAAGTTTGGTGCACCAATTATGGTTGTATATTATATTATATTCTAGAAATGTTATTAATGATATGATAAGTAAAGGGGGCCTTATCTTTTGTATTTCATATTTTAACCTGTGAAGCTGGCTAGCAATAGCAGGGTGGTGGTACGGTGCCAGAGGACAGGAGCCGAGATAAAGAATTAATTTAAATTTTATTTGTGGTTATTTTTAAAAATATTTTTTATTAAAATAATATTTTTTATTTTTAAAAAATTATTTGATATTAACGTATCAAAATAATCTAAAAATATTAATTTTAAGTACAGAAAAAATAAAAAATTTAATTTTTTTTTCAAAAATACTTTTAAAATATAAAAACAAACATAATTTAAAGATATCAAACCTAACAAGGAAACCTAACAAGGAAAGAACCACTAATTGTTTTCCTTCAGGATTTAAATATAAAGTTTATATATATTATTAATGATATGATAAATAAATTTGATTTTTGCATCATACAGAATCAATCTTCCTTGAGTATTTAAATATATGAAAGTCTATGCATGTTTTATAGGTTTTATAGGGATCTAAAGTTCATATAAAAAATAAAATAATTGAATTTTTAAAAAAAAATAACATGAAATAATAAGATAAAAAAATAAAAATAATAAAGAAAGATTGAAATAGTAGAGTACATCATAACTTTAATGATGATACTCTTACTATTATCAGGAAAATTTCAACAAAAATAAATACATAAATATTATAAGCTTTTGATGACATGCCAACAAACGAGCATGCCACCACTTTTAAATGGAACGTGTCACTCACCATCAGCTCCTTAGTTACTAAATTTATGGTAATTTTATGATTTTAATACTAGAAAGATTTTTTTAGTTATTAAATAAAATATAATTATAAACTTGTAAATTTTTTTTTTTATGGTGTCATGTAAAGTGTCATCAGCTTATAAAGTTCATAATTTTTTATTTTTATGTATTTTTTAAAACAATAGAGATAAATTATGAAATGGGGTAAATTATAGGATATTCGGTGTATTTTTTTGTAGATTTTTATTTGAAATATAATAATTATTTTTTAGTTATTATATATTTGATACAAAAATAATAATATTAATAATAATTTTTTTGTGAAAATTTGAATGAAATCGATTGTTTAACATGATTTTATTACCGTTATAAGTTTTTAAGCTTTCAAGCATGCTAAATATAGATATATTATTTGGATGTTTTTAAAACATGCTTTAACAATTGCTAATTTTTTAAAACAGAAACAATGTTTTCAATTAAAAATATTTCATTGAGTAAGATAAATAAGAAATACATTGTTAGAAAATTTTTATTTTTATAAAAAAAATTCAAATTGATGAAGTTTAATGATAATATTAAAGGATTGCCCCTCCAACAACTTAATGTGGACATATAAACTATTATAAAATAATTTTATTTAAAATTAATTGTTTGATTAGTTTAAGTACAATATAAAATATTTAATATTGTAAACATGAGATCAAACTATAACACATTAAACATGATAATCACGTCCGCATGGGATTTTCATTA
This sequence comes from Populus euphratica, assembly GCF_000495115.2. NCBI lineage: Eukaryota > Viridiplantae > Streptophyta > Magnoliopsida > Malpighiales > Salicaceae > Populus > Populus euphratica. The sequence goes on from NW_011499846.1 coordinate 5,064,131, forward strand.
ATCGTGGGATTACAGTAATACTCCGTGGGATTATAGTAATATTCCTGTGAAGGCATAGGTCCAGGTTTGTTTTTCCCTGATTTATGATCAGCTTGTTATTGTTCAACCATGTTAAAATCTGAATATTTTACATCCGATGGGTCCATGAGACTAATAATTTGCAGGAACAACTTCCAACTTCCAATTAATTTTGTGGAACGACGGTGCAGATTCCTGCACAAACACTAAAATTGAAGATTTTTACACAGTTTCTGGAGATGAGTATGGGATTGCATTTGGAATGTCCACAAAGCAATTAGTCTCCAGGCAGCTCAAATGCAGCTCTCCATACAGTGCCACAACTGCACCAGGTGGGATAGAAGATGTTAGAGCAGAGGACATCGCAGCTATCCATACAGAATCTGGGGTCAGGATCAAACTGCTGCGGGGAGAGGAGGGCATGCGAAAAATATATACGCGAAGAGAATGACTCCGCAGGCCATGAAACGAACCTTCCAGACTGGGAATTATGGGTAACATGCTGATAAAAACTATGACCCAGTGATTCAATGTATAAATTATAGGAATATGGTGGCAGACAAGGTGACAGTGGCTGCTAGATTGGAGGGCAATGCAGGTGATCCGATCCATTCATGGAAATTTTCATTTCTAAAGTCCTAAGATCTGAAGTAAATCCAAATTACCATACAGCATAATCATTTCACAACAACTCGCACAACAGTACCAGAAGTACTATTTACAGATTTCATCCCTCCCAGGTCAAAGATGAAAGATGAGAAACATGATATACCCTAGCAAGTCATAGCAATTCTTCACATTTAAAATCAACTTTCAGAAACTAAGGAAAAACAGGGACCATTGAGCGTCCTCACAACCATGCAGGATTCAGACTCCACGACTGATAGACTTTTACTAGAGCACTCCTCACATGGCACCTACACAAACTAAAGATGGAACCTTCACAAGGATTCTGCTCGGAAAACTTGAGAATCATGCTGCTTGTCCTGTCTTACACTTTCTGATGTCGTAACAAATCTGAGATATCAGTTCATAGAGCTCTACAGAAAATTGTAAGCAAATCCAATATAAACAATATGTTTCTTATCTCTTCTTCTCTCAGAGAACCTGATGGATTTTATGTAATAATATTGTACATCATAATCATGGGATGCCTTCCCAACTGCACACCACAAGTTGATCAGATAATTCTCACGAATCTGGATTGAAGTTTACAGATTCCCTCCAGACGAGTTCCTTGATGTTTTCTTCAGTAAAAGATGGCTGCTCAAAATCAAAGCTGAAAGGCTTTGGGCAAACAGGCTCCTCATTGATGCCATGAAGAGGTTCCAAGTATGGATGGCACAGTGCCTCATCGACTGCAAACAGCAAAAGGGTCAAATGTAATCATTGGTCAAATAAAAGCTTCTTTGATGAGAAAATATACTCAAATTTGAACATTCTGATATACTTTCAGAATGTTGAGACATACCATATTTTAATCTACTAGTTTACTAATACATGTAATTTCGCTTCATTAAGTAATACCAATTATCTCAAATATTATTCAATGAATGCACTTGGTTCCAGATCAAATGTGTAGCCAAGATTGCAGGTAATGTCTCATAAAGATAAAAAAAACAACAACATATGAAGCTATTTCCGTAATTAATTCTTGTTTTGTCGCATGATCAATGTCATGTCTGTCCCTGAATGTTCAACTTTACCTTACGTTTATAGTCTTTGATTTTAAAAAATTGTTGCCGCAATGTCACAAACTAATCCTTATCACTATCATGCCTCATTTTTACCTGTAATACGCCTATTTGGATCAAAGCCCAGCATTTTCTCCAACAATTCGACAGCACCAGCAGCCATGTTAGGAAATCTAGCAGCAAAATTTTGCCTGGGGTATTGCGGAAGCTGCCTAACATATCTTCGAGCATTCTCGCTTCGTAGGAAACCAAGACTGAAGTCATCAGGTGAACCTATGAGCTTTTCAAAGATAAATGCACAAGGTATCATGCTCGTAGTTTGATAACAAAAAACTGAGCAGTTTCATACTATCAACAAGCCTGCTATATACTTCAACCTCTATGCATGCTAACAAAAGCTATAGAGGTGCACCCCACACATCAGACAAAAGAACAAACCAAAACATAACTGACAAAACAGAACAGAAGTTACACTGATTGAAGCACAAGATACAACACTTTCACCATAATTGACCATGAAAAGGAGAAGGGAGGATAATTCTGATTCCCAATCACTTCTCTGTCTCACTATTCTCAGTAAGATATCATCACTGCCAGAAAATTTTCATAATTCTCCCTAATTTTGCCAAAGAAAAAAACTAAATGGCCCCCTCAATAAAAATTGTTTTACAAACTTGCCCCGAAAGGTCACATCCTACATTCATCCCTGGTCGTTACATTCAGTTACCAGATTAAGAATCACAATTAATGCAATTCCTGCCATTTGAATAAAAAGGAGGGAGGGAAGCGAGAGATGAGTCTCTGACTCATCAATTTAGGAAAAAAAGCCAAAGGGCAATCATAATTGTCAATGCACATGACTTTAAAAAGTTACAATCACGCATGAGTTAATGAAAAGAGTTAGGGCTTTTGAAATGAAATTATTTAGGGCCTCCCGTCGACAAATGACGAGCCAGATACACAAAAAACACCACAAGATTACCCCAGGGCACAATTGCTGGACAATTTCAAAATCACATACCTCTGTAATAAGCCTCAGTTGATGAACATAGTCTTTTCCAGGAAATAAAGGTTGCCGACTCATGATTTCGCCAAGTATGCAACCCACTGACCATATATCAATTGCTGCAGTATACTCAGAGCAGTTAAGGAGTAATTCTGGTGCCCGGTACCATCGAGTGACCACATACTCGGTCATGAAATCCGTTTCAGATGTTGTCCTTGCAAGTCCAAAGTCTCCAATCTTAAGGTCACAATTAGCATTCAAGAACAAATTACCGGGTTTGAGATCACGATGCAAGACATTTGCCGAATGTACATATTTAAGCCCTCTTAGCAATTGATAAAGAAAGTACTGCAAAGAAACAATTTAGATATCAATGAAAATCAAGCACATAACAAAGTATTAGTTAATTTAGCAATGCTTGCTCATAAAACAATGATAATTTCCAATTACAGCTTATGTTATAGAAAGCATTTTATTCAGTAGCAGTCTCTGTGCAGCAGCATGTAGCCATTTCTTGCCTCTCTTTGGTAACTTTAGTTTTCTTCCCTGGGAATAAAAGGAGAGAGGAGATAGAAAGGGGTGACAGATGTGATGGGTTGGCCTGTAGGAATTAGGGAAACAAGAGAGAGATAGAAGAATAGTGAAGCCAAATGATATTTGTGATTTATTAGAGACATTATCCCGCTAAATTCCAAAAAAATTAGCCAACTAATAAACCTATTAGCTCAACAAAGGCAAACAAAAAATGAAAGTCATCATTTTATGATATTGATTTAGTTGAAAATATGGCATTTATTTATAACTAATTTTAAAGTGTTTTTTATTTGGAAATATATATAAAAAAAAAATAATTTAACATTAACAAATCTAAACAATCTAAAAAACCCATAAAAAAATTATAATTTAAAGCCAAAAAAATAAAATTAAAAATTAAAAGCATGGTTTAGCCGCACAAACAAAAACAGAGAAAGTATAGCTTATGCTGCTTATCATAACTAGTTGAACCATTTTGTCAAAATTTAACCTGTAAAGCTTAAAATTCAAGCTTGAAATATGCAGCAAGCTAAAAAGTCCAGCCAAAAGTTAACAATATCCTAGAGAAAGATAAAAATAAATAAAAATCAAATAAGTAACCACAAGAACAATAATATCCAAAATAAATCCGCAAGCTATGAGTATAAATTACATATAGTAAACATGAAAACCAAGAAAACTTAATGGAACTAACCCGACAATGATCATCTGTCAATAGTTGGTTGGAGCGTATTATTTGATGTAGATCCGTGTCCATTAATTCATAAACAATGTATACATCATTGAAGTTCTCCATCTGGGGAGGCCGGATGATGTCTTTGATAGCAATAACCTGAGGAGCAGTAAATGATTAGCACGACCATAGATATATATATAAAGAAAGAAAAACACAGCATAGAAGCAATAAATTAGACAGGTTCAGCGATACAACGTCAGCAAGCACCCATGCTGTGTATGCTTCCATGCACGTAATTATGGAGTGTTGACAAACTAGCCTCAAATGAGGATAAAAAGAAGTCAACCAAATACTTTAAGGAACTTAGCAGTCATGATAATCTAGTCAACCTTGAGCTACCATAGCACATGTCTAAAGGACAACGTCAATACAAAAGAAAGTTGTGAATCAAATGAATCCATGGTAACTCTAGTCGATCCAGCAACTGGCCTCTGAATCACCAAGATCATCATGCTTTGTGAAAGCAAAACTTAAAGTTTGATTCATCAAGGAATCACCCACTCAAGAATAAATTAAACACGGAACAATTTAACAAAAATCCCACCCCCTATAAGAGAATCTCAATTGCAAAAGAACTCAGGTTCTTAGTAGCATGTCACAGGGTAGGGTTTTTCTTGTTAAAATTTTCCAGTCCTATGCGGCAGTTCAGCCCCCTGCCAGACTTTATTAATTCACTAGTGTTTACTTAGCAATTAAATAATTCTCTTCACCAAGAGATTTCTCTACACTCTCCCCTGTTACAAGACAAGCGGAATACACAAGTAGAAAGGATGTAATGCAATATAAGTTCTGTGGGAAGACAAAACCCATTGTGCATATCACATATATCAACAGACTTGTGTATATCTTTGAGTTAATGAGGATTGTTAGCATCATAACAGAGTTAGCTACGAAATCATGAGCAACAACTTCAGCTGAGCTACAAAATCATGAAATATTAACTTCAGTGGAGCTAAGAATCCTGATAATAACAAAGGAAAACAAACTTACATTTTCATGATCCATGTGGCGAAGAAGCTTAATCTCTCGTAAAGTCCTCTTGGCATCTATTCTGTTGTCAAACGCATTACCAATCTTCTTAATGGCAACCTCTTCACGTGTCTCAGAATTCACAGCAGCACTGAAGAAAACAACAAAATCACATCTTCCTTCACGTTGTAGATTTCACACAAAAAATTAAGTCAAACATAACGAGACCATAACATTCGCGATTCACCAGTAACAGAAGTTTTCCTAACCAATAAAACAGATTCCGTAAATTTTCCTTTCTGTAAAGTATTCCAAACACGCTCGAAACTCAATTAACAACTTTTTGTAGCACTAGCTTCACGGTTTACCAAGTAGCCTAGAGCCCTAAGTTTTAAGAGGATTTATGGGACTACGGTGTGCTAGTTATTGTTTTGTTTAAAAATATATTAAAATAATATTTTTTATTTTTTAAAATTATTTTTATCATAGTCATAAAATAATAAAAAAATAAAATTTAAAAAAATAAAATATAAGTAAAACGGCCTCTCAATGTTGTGTTCTTGAGACTTCCACCATCATTTCTCCAATTCCAAAAGGACAACTAAAAATTCTAATAAAAAATCATAACTCGAAAGGATATTTTAAGAAGTACACAGTTTTTAACCTCAAAGAATCGAAATCGGAAACTATAAGTAACCAAAATCTACAGTTGAAACTTAAACATGATCATACAAGGGAAAAAGAGAGAGTAAGAAATCAGACTTACCAAACAATACCATTAGCGCCACGGCCAATAGGACGAATAGGAGGGACATACTTTCTAGAAACTTCAAAGAGGTTACCGTACACATTATACTGTACATAGCGTCCACCATGAGCAGGCATGCCTTTGATGTTAGGATCACCACCTGAGCTTGACTCTAAGCTTGTCATTTTTTTCAGTAGCAACCTGAAAGGATCCAATTAAGCTAGAGCGAAAAGGAGATAGAAAGGAGAGGGCTAAGTAAGCAGCCCAGTAGCGGTTGTTGAAGAGGAGGAAGAGGGGCTAAAAAAAGAGGGCGGACGTGTTAGTTGGCGTAGAGCGTTCTCGTTTTCACATTTCTTCTGGTTGGCGTGTGGGTTGTTTTACTATTAGAGTCTACACTTTTCAGGGACGAGTGAGAAAGATGGGGAGAGAAGATAAAAGGTAGAGGTGGACTGGACCGTGTGGTGCCCGACTTTTGAACTGGTAAAGCTTAGCCTGCCTCGTGACTCGACAATGTGCTTGCTGACTTTTATTTAATTTATCTCAGGCAGTTTTTCCTCGAGAGAACAGGAAAGAAAATATACACTGTTTTTGTTGGTGATTGTGATTTAACTCTAATTTATCGAACTTTGAATTCTGACTTTTCTAGGTCTCTCTTATTTTTATGATCAGTAGTGCGATTGATTGAAAAATAAAGAAAAGAAATTATGGGTGGATGGCTTTTGATTTCGATTGGATGAAGCTCAAAATCACTGGTGTTTAGGCCTCCCCGAACTTCAGAATCATGTCTTTAATCCCATTCTTTTCAATTTGGGTGTGAACTGGAAGAGAAAGATGCAGGAAACGGACCCATCAAACATTCCTTTCTTCAAGGAACATGAACAACTCGGCAGATGATGATGATGATCGTCATCATCGTCAGGAAGTATGGTTCTCTACTCCCTCCATTTTTGGTTCAAACTAACCTAACTGCAAGAAAAGATTACACTGATAATTTCAAGTATCTTTGCCTTGCCTTTCGAGTCACGGTCATGTTTCGTTCAACACCTGTCTGCTTGGCGTGTTTAATACTCCGATAAAAAAAAACATATTTAATTAAAATTATTTTATCCGTCCATTTTAAAAATAAAAATAAAAAAATTATTTTAATGTATTTTAAATTAAAAAAACAACTTTAAAATATAACTTCTGAACCACTCTTTCAAATTACCACGAAGGAGAAGGTTCCCGTGTTTCAAAACAACCTTCAACCTGCTGAAAAATCAAAAGGAAGCAGAAAGACTTCCTCATCCAAGAGAAGATAACAACTCAAGGCTCAAAGTCAAGGCCTGCCTTCCTTATTTTCCACCGACCGGAAAATCCACCATTTTCTCCATCCCCCCTGGAAAGGTCTACTCAAACACGAACCTTCATTGACATTACCATCTCCGGATTTTGTCTCCCCAAACGTGATTTTTGTTCCAAAACTGTCACCGTATATTTTATTTGGCCATGGCATTACTGAATTCCTGATTGTGGTATTTTTATGGAATCCAGGGAAAATTTGCTCAGGATACTCTAGCATTCGAAAAATTAATGGATTCCTTTAATGAAATAATACCATGTTGATTGTATATCATTTTGGCCTTCGTTGTGTTCCAATTTTAAATTGGTTTTAGCTCCGAAATTCTTCTTACTTTGCTCAAAGCTAAAGGTTTTACTCTAAACAAATAACCATTTTTTAGTCAAGATTTTCCTTTAATTAAATTACTTGTAAAAAAAAAAAACGAAGAAGAAAATTAATCGGAAACACCAAAAAAAAAAAGAAGCAATACAGCCCAAACAACTTCAAAAGCCCAGAAGGGAGTGGTCTAACTGAAACAAGCCCAACCGAGGCGAAGCCGAACCAAATCTTCGAACTTTTTTTTTTTTTTCACATCACAAGCAAGCAGCCTCACTGTAATTTTCAGCTAGCTTTTAGTAGGGGAAATAATCTTCAGTGAAAGTAGAATACAGCATCAGGATGATACATTACCCTACTTAATACGGGCTTAAGCAGCTGCTTCCTTCGGTTGACGTGAGGTAGATACTTAATTGTGGAGTTTCCGAATTCAAGACTAGCAATTATTTGGAGCTCAAAACAGGCATGACCTTCACCAAGCATTCCTCGGTGGATTTTACTTTATCATGCTGGTGAGTTGGCTATGTCATTGACCAATTTCAGTCGAGCCAGAAGTCTGCAGTAGATATTTGACTGCCACCGAGGGGTGTAAGTGGGATGAGTGTTCTTGTTAAGAATTCTAAGGTTTCTTGTGGTTACTGAGGATTCAGCAAAAGGAAACTCGGGAACGGGGAGCTTTCCATAGTTCAATCCCTACCATCATAGGATTACATTCTCAAAAAGAAAACTACTATCATGGGATTACCAGCCATATGAATCCCTAGTGTATCATCGTGCTCGGGCCTGCCAACTGATTTGAAATACCAAGGAAGGTTTGCAGGGTTGAGTTTCTCAGAGACCCACGTTTGATCGAGGACTAATGTGTTCTGACACGGCCAGCCCGGAGAATGGAGAATTAATTGTGATAGTCCGAGTCCCCACGAAAGTCCTACTTCCTGCTAAAAAAAAAAAATTAAGATAAAAAAAGGAGACATTTTACCAAGAGTTTTGATTTGGATAATAGTCTTTGAATCCGAAACAAAAGTGTGCTTTATTTTGTTGTCTCACTGGATCTTTTATGCAATGCATTCAAAAAAAATAATAAAATCGGTGGGTAGTTCTTCGTTTGGAGGCCTTCGCCACAACGTTTCTAGTTATTTACTCAGCACTCTTCTCATCAAATGAGATGGAGTGATTTCTTATCCCAGTTCAGTTCATTTCTCTATGTACGTTGATTTAATGAAGTGTTCAAACCTTAGTGTAGAAGTTTGAGAAAATTGTGAGGTATGTTTCTTATATACTCGCAAAAGCTGCATAAATACATGCAAGAAGCTGTCAAGGCATGTTTTTTATATGCTCCGCACACTGTTGTAAAGGTAATATGTTTAACTCAAGTTTGATTATATTATATTTTTATTTAATTTAATTTTTATTTTTTTCATTATTATTTATTATTTTTTTATTTTTTTATTTTATCCTCTATCACATCATTTTATTTGATTTTCATATCAAATTTAGTCTTTATTTTTTTAATTAATGTTTTTATTTTATTATTTTTATTTAAATTTTGTTTCATCCCTCAACATTTAATTTTAATTTTTTTATATCAAATTTAGTTCAAAATCTTTTTATAGCAATTTCTTTGGTTTTAGATACTTTTTTTTTGCATTTTGGTTTTTTCAATCTCTTAATATTTTGTTGATTTAGAATTTTGTTTTATTATATTTTAGAATTTAATTTCTATGGGGTTAGTTTCAAGCTGATAATTAGAGTCATGGATTTTAAAAATTGACACAAATTTTCTTTAGCTTTTATCAATTATATCTTTCAACATTGGTCTTCATCTTCTTCTTTTTTCCATTATTCAAATCTTGTGTTCATGGTCATGAGATTAATAAATTAATTTAAGTTAACTTAATTTTTTCATTATTTTTTTTAATTTTATCTTTTAATATTAAATTTTTTTAATAAATAAACTTTATAATTTTATTCTTTTTTTTTTTGAAGGTCAAAAATTTTGCATGATAACCCAAAGGCTAAGAGCAATTTTTAAATAAACAATTATGTTATTATATTTTTATTAGTTATTTATTATCATTGTATATTTTTTATTTATATTTTTTAAATCAACCAAACCTTTAAAATTCAGTTGATGATTTTTTTTTGGCTTTGCGTTAGTTTTTTTTATTTTTTTGAAGGTTGAAAAAATATTTAGGTTGGCACAGCACGGAGCTAAGCCTTTTATCTAGTGTGCTCTAACTTCTAAGCATCAAATGGCTTCAGGGGTTCTACGAAAAGGAAGAAGATGAATACCCATCAACGTATCGCTGATTCCAGTTCCAGTGCTGATTCATTCAACTGCAGTTGCTTCCTGCAGAAACCCCCCGAGTCATCTGATTCCAGTCCGAGTGCTGATTCATTCAACTGCTGAAGGCATGTAAGAAAAAGTACTTCTCAATGGTGTTCTCAAATATTGAGGATGTTGTGCAATGATCATAAGTGTAAAATGACAATATTCTGATGCATCCCATCCCAATTACAGGAAACTTAAAGGATCTATAGACCTGATTCTTTCCGAACGTTTCAAATTCACGAATTCGCACCCCTCGGAAATGATGCAAAAGCTAACACAGCAAGTCATTTTACTTGGATCTTGTATACCAACTCTAGGTCAAGTCCACACCCAAACACATTCAGGAAGTTAAAGTCACACATACAAATGATGCCTTTGATGCTTACCATGTGAAAACATCAACTTGGACTAACTTCATCCCTGAACAAAACAGAGTCAGAACATCTATAGTTAGGGAACAAGAAGCATTTCCTAAAATGAGTCATATAATCGTAACTTGGATAGAAATAACAGACACCCAACTGAATTTCACAAACAGTCATCGTGGTTACCATATAGTAACCTCAGACTTCTTCAACTTTCATGCACAACGCAGGAAAAAGCCCTGAAGAACAAGGATGCATTTATGGAAAGCCATAAGAAACCCCACACCTTGCATCCTCCCACGAAGCCAGCACCAGTATCCTATGTCAAACGACTCAAAAAAATATGCCTTGATGAATACGAGCATTTTGCATTAAAAAAATCAGATAAAAAAACTACCCGTATATCATCAAAGAATGCGGGCATGCTATCTATGTCTCCCTGCTCCTAGTCATAACGAGAAAAGGGAAGAAGGGGAATTAAGGTAAAAACATAACAAGTAGTGAAACAGTACAAGACATTTCATGTATTGTTGACAATATTTCGGACATGTACAAACTAGTAAGAAAGTATTACAAGATGCCTCACACCACACAAGACAGGACAGGCCCATACAAGACAATACACTACTGATGGAACAAGCGGTATCAGACATGAGAGCATGCAGCTTCAACATAAACATCTATCCTATAACCTGTTCCCCATTATTCCCTCGGAATGGGTCAGCAACGGTATCAGACACTCTCAGGTTACAAAGCAAAGCATCACGCCCACTTAAAAGTATTTTGAAAAAGCCATCTACTTCCCTAGCAAGAAAATCTAGCACCTGAGAAAGTTTTTCTGCTCTTCTCCTCAAATCTGAAAAAGAACTGCTGAATGTTTCCACTTCAGTAGGTCCCATACCATCTTGAATAATGGGATATAAATTCTTCACAACTGTCTCAACTTCATCTAATTCTTTCAAGAAAGTAAATTTCCCACGTGAAAATACATCTCTAATTTCTCCATTTACTGTACTTTGCAAATCAGAATAAGCTTGTGCCCACAATATTGTGTTGGGGACATCCAAATCTATCAGATTCTTTGAATTAACTGAAAATGCAGCAGCAAAAACACTACATACAAATACTGTCTGTACCTTAACTCCATACATGGCACGCATCAACACCTTTCCTTTGGCCGAGTTCTTAACCTTAGGCAGAGTCAAGGAATCCACAAGACCCTCTAAGATGGATTTACAGTTTTCCAGTCTTGGGTTCTTGGAGCCAATGTGCTGTCTCCAGCTATCCAGGGAAGAACATGCCCGCACTAACTTATCTGAAGTGTTGGACTCCAATTTATGCATGGCGCATTGAAGAAAAAGATGACCTTGGTTCAGCCGCGAGAGCTCAGAGCTAAAAGCAATACAAATATCAAGCAACTTCACAGTGATGTCCAAGTACACATCTATCCACTTCTCATCCCATTCAGTCACAGGGAGCTCAAGTTCTGTGATAAGTGTTTTTATGACAGTATGAGTCTCACAGAGTGACTCCATTGCCAATTTCATCCATGTCAAGCTAAGAACATCACCCTTGTCTTTAGGATTAAGTTTCTGCAGCCTCGCTGCCAATGCCTCCTCAAATGTATTTAATAAAGAAAGAAGCCTTGGAGACAACTGAGAACTCTTTGGAGATAACATCCTGAAAGGATTTCCAAATGGAAAGAAAGGGCGGTGTGGCTCTTGTGGTTGACTCATCACAACAATTTACTGCAACAAGTTTGGAAAAACAAAATCATTAATCTTGTTGCACACAACATCAAAATAACACACAAAATCAACAAAAAAACCACACCAAACAAAAGATCTACAATCAATAGATAGTGATTAGGGCCCACCCAAACTTAAGCAAGATAAATTGCAAAACTTATCATCCCAACGAAACAATTCATCAAGAAAACAGGAGAAAGAACCATATCTCCAACAAAGGTATTTCTTTAAGCCTCCATGCCTTCCTGAGAGAAAGTCGAGAAAAACTCTTGCCAAATACTCAGAAAAACAAATTCCAACCCCATCAACCAAATAAAAAGCCTACACAACGTATAGACCTGAAAAGGGAACTCAAAACAAAAGCTAGACAAAGATCTATAAAAAAATCAGAATAAAAATCAAAGCGTATTTTCTCTTTATCTCATTCACACAAGAATTTCAAGTTCGAATCAATCAAAATAAAATTCAGTTAAATTATAAAAAAAAAAGTCCCAACTCTTTTCCTACCAAATCGAATCTAAAGTTTCGATCTATGAATCTCTCATTTCAATTCATGCCTTCTGTTCTTAAAATTAAAACACAACCAAAGAAAGCATATAATTCATACACAAAACAGTTCAAACTTAATAACTCACCTAAATACCAGATCCTTAGATCAGAATAGCAATCAAGTCAAGACGAAACATAACAATCACTAAGAGAATATTGAAACCCTAACCCTAATCATTTTTACTAGAAAAAACAATACTCTAATCTAAGATCTAGAAATACTAAAAACAAAGAGAGCGAGCTTTTTTTAGCGATAGTTGTAAGAGAGATAGTACCTAAAGGAGCACTTGCAAGCGACGGGAAATTTCTAGAGAAAGGTATCCAGACGCAGAGCTTTGTTGAAAGTTTCCGGTTATTCCACAGAGGTTAGGTGAGGTCTCTGTTTTGTAGCTGAAGTTGTGGGCAAAGGTGAATTCACGGGCGGTTATAAGGGAATTGGTGACGGATGTGTACGTGGAAGGATGTGAGTGGAGGGCTGTGGTAACGGATGGATATTCATTTGAGAGATTACTTGCATTTTTTGGAGCATCAATGGTGGGTCAGAGACAGGGAAGTAAATTCAAGCTTGATTTTACTTTATATTTAATGGATGTAACATGTGATCCAACGGACAAGATCCTTGCTTCTAACTACAAGCAAATGCCCTAGTTGTTGTCGCTATCTGGACCTCGTTTGCCGACCACAATATTATATATTTGGATACTTTCTTTCCCTGTGCGGGAATGGATCCAAGAAGATTTCCTTGAGGTAGTCGCCATAGGAAAAGGCTCGGCCCAGGTACAGATGGCTAATGCTGAAAGGGCTCCCAAATGGACTCGGCCCGCCAAAGAGCTCGAACCACACAGGAGCCAGCCAGTAATTACGGGTGCTGCTATGCTCCTCTCTACACTTACGTACCAGGCTCATTCACTTGGATTCTCAAGAGAATCGATACAAGCACGGGGTTCGTACAAATATCAGAACATCCTGACTGGTTACTGCAATGAATTCTGATATGATTACATGCTGCTGGGATGGATAATGAATACCCAACGGCGCTGATAATTGAGCTCAAAACATGAGTCTAGTCCACACGAGTCGAATAAACTCCATTGAACCGCCTGATATGCTATGAAGATGTTTCGTCCTTCAAGATGGAAACTGGTGATGGCCCTGTGGGAAATGGCACATCCTTTAAGCTCGTATATACACGGCGGATGTATTTAACTCAGTTCTTCCTCTTTTTAATTAAAAAAAAAGTGCATGCTCGTATATACACGGCGGATGTATTTAACTCAGTTCTTCCTCTTTTTAATAAAAAAAACAGTGCATGCTCGTATATACACGGCAGATGTATTTAACTCAGTTCTTCCTCTTTTAAATAAAAAAAAAAGTGAGCATGCACTTTTTTTGATACAGATATTGATAGCGCAGCGGTGCTGCCACATGATATGTTTTCAAGTAATCGAAGCTAGGGTTTAAGGAGCAACATAAGTTGGTGCCAGGAGTCCTCTCCACCTTTGGATTTGAATAACAATGCTCAGGATTAATCAGCCTTGAACCCCTCGCAATGCCTAACAACATACCTGACAGTACACAGGCATTCTATTCTAGACTTGCCCCTTCAAAAGCCTCGGAACAAGAATATATACTATGGTCAATGGGCTGGAAGAGTGAGAATTGAGCAAGGTATCGTGTATCTTCACACCATACACTGCCCATCTTGCACACAAAAGGCCAGAAAAAGATTTCGCACCTCTAAAAAGGTCTACTGATCATAAATCCAAATTCTGGATTCATGGAATATTTTATGGGCAAAAGCAGTCCTACAAACTCTGCTCGTCCGCCAGTAAAGTGATCACATGAACGCAGGCTTCTCAGCCCCACAAGATACAAACAAATGTTAATTGTATCAGGTCGCCTCCTACAAGTGATATGAAACCATTTCTAGTACTGGCATGAGAGAGACAAATGATGCCACGTGAAGGATTCCGAATTGACATGGAGACCAATAGCTCCTCCGCCAAGCTAAAAACATGCCCAAAAACAGTGTGGAATCCCCAAGCTTGGCATATTTAATTTTTTATTTTTTTTGTCTCCAGACTGGTCCTGCGTTAGATTATCACAGGACGAATAAATGCCTTCAAGTATGACCTTGCGCCAGTACAGATTGCTTCGTTAGAATGTTTCATAAAGACCAAGTCACGAACCCGAAAGCAAAGTGAAACAAAGTGACAAATGAACTCATCAAATACATCCAAAACTATTTACTTTAACAGGTTTTATGCCAAGCTTCGTTGTTAGGCTTCAATGCAAAAGCATGTACTCTGGCAACGACGGCTAAATAAATCACACGGCATGACCCCATTTCCAGACTAGATGTTGGCTGCTTCCTAGCTAGCTGGTCCAGCCCAAAACAAGGAAAGCACATGAGTAAAAGAGTTGCAAGTACGTTTGCTACAGAAGAAATAGCTGGTTACCGGGTCCATTTCCCACAAACATCTGGTTTTTTCTGCTGGCAATGATGGTGACGAGTCACGATGGAACCATGCTAACCGATATTTTTTTTTTTTTGGTTTAATCGTGTTTAAAAAAAATATTAAACTTTTTAAATTAGTTTTTTATATGTTTTTAATCATTTTATATCTTCATATTAAAAATAAGAGACAAATAAATAAATTATTTTTATACAATTTTAAACAAAAAAATACTTTAAAAACAACTTTAAGAAATAATGTACAATGAAAGAAGAACTATGAAACTACATCCATGAAATCCTCATAACTAATCTATATCTATGTACATAGGAAAGCAATAGCATTCCGATTTAAATCAATTTACAGGTCAATTGAAATTATGGGGTGACAACTGGACTGCTGACATGGATGTGTCTTGTAGTGCTTAACGAGCGTGATGGATCCAATCGGTATATTTTAACCAGGAAGCATCCTTCCATTGATTGCCGCAGAATTCCAAAGAGGATAGGAGCCGTGGGTCGCTTTGCTTACATATTTTCTATCTGGGAACACTAATGAGGAAACATGTTCATTGATTGTTGTCGAATTTCAATATCCTTTTGTTGAGTGAATCCGCATTCAAACAAACTCAGTAGTTACAGCGAGTAGAACATGCTTGTAAAGTTTCAATCAATCTGATTTTAATCTGATTTAATGATCAGATTAAAAATTATATTACAGTTATATTAAAGTTTCAAGGTGTTGTATTGCTGTGCCTTGAGATGGTTAGACTGCCCCTTGCAATCCTCCTGTTGGTGATACTAGAACAATGAATAATGGATTTAATGATGCTGTAAGGCTAATGAGGAAATTCTAGCTGCATAAGTGGAAGGTAAGTAATATTCCTATTTGCATAATCTACTTCTTTGACAATTCTTTCACGTTTACGATCATAACGAGTTCATTTCACGTGCTGCAAAATGATCACACAGGGAGTTCACCTCATATATTTAATTTTGGTTCTGCTAGTTCTGAATATACCAGTAAATAATTATCAGCTGAACAACCTGGAAAGCAACAAAATGGACCACCCGCCTGAGAGCTGGGTGATTGGCTAGTTTTGAAGTATAATAGATACAATGAGAAAGTTCAAAACTAATTTTGGATGACCATGGAGCATACAAACATGTAACTTTGTTTTATAATTGAAACAACAAAATATATCATTTTTCTATAAGAATAATGAATCAATTACACAACTGCATCCCCAGCGGAGTAAGATATCCGAAATGGTATGAAAACTAAAGCTTAAAACAAATGCAGATTATCGTTTTCTTATATAGAAGATACAACAAACACAATAGAATTCCTACAGGGAAAAAAATAAATATAAGATTCAATAACTTGGAGAGATGTAAAATTGTTAGTCACCTAATCCTCCAATGATGTTATCTCCATCTAGTTGGCTGATGATGTTTCCTACCACTTTCACCTTCACTTGTGTCTGAAGTCCCTTCTCCCGATTGCTTATCAATGAATTTCATAGCAGCATGATTCTCTTGTTCAAAACCATGCTGTGAATGGGAAGGTTCTCTCCCAACTCGACGTTCCTGCAAAATTTGCGCAAGAATGGATCAATGAGCAGGAAACTGAAGCATTAAAAGAGAGAGAGATTCTTTCTTCAGACACCACAGATTATAATTCTTTGTTTGAAAGAAATGATGCATACATACATCACGAAATAGCAAGTCATCAGCCTCAAGCATGTGGATCACGTGTCCCATTTTGGGCCTCTTTGTAGCATCAGGATCAACACATTTAAGAGCTACCAGGAGAGCACGTTTCAATGCTTTTGAAGCAGGCATCTCGGGTAACTTGGGATCAACCACTTCTTCAGATTTTCGGTTCCCAACCATAGTTTTTAACCATTCTACCAGATTCACCTGCAATTATTTGGTTGCTTCCAAAAGTTATAGTTACAGGAAAAGATAATAAAAGACAGAAAGGAGGAATTTTCAGAATTATATGTAAAAGCTAACCTCTCCTTGTGGCCGACTATAATCAACAGGGCTTCTCCCAGAAATTATCTCCATGATAAGTATACCAAAACTATAAACATCACTCTTCTCATTCAGCATTCCAGTGCAAGCATATTCAGGAGCAACATAACTAGAAAACCCAACAAAATAAGATTCAGTTTTCCTACTTAGGAGAATTACAAGTCAACCAACCATTGTCTCAATGAACTTTCATATATAATGTTTGCATTGCAAATGAATTTTTTTTTCAACAGAGAAATAAAACTGGAACTCAAATCAAGGAAACAAACTGACCCAAATGTTCCCATCACACGTGTTGTGACATAACTTCTCTCAGAATGTAAGAGCTTGGCAAGCCCAAAATCAGAAACCTTAGAGTTCCATTGGCGATCCAGTAATATGTTACTAGATTTTACATCTCGATGAACAACCTTTGGTTCAAGACCATCATGAAGGTAGGCCAATCTGCAACAACAATAGCAGCAAACAAAATAACTCGAGTGAAAAATAAGAACCAATAATTTGAGCAACAATGCATGCATCCATATGGATGATGAGTTTGCTTACAATGGAATTCAGAATACTTACCCTTTTGCTGTTCCCAAAATAATGTTCCTACGAATATCCCATGTTAGTGGGCTGACTTCTCCAACATCGCCATGCAGCCATTGGTCCAGATTACCATTGTCAACATACTCGTATACAAGCATTCTACATAGCAAAAACATGACCAATTACATTGAGACTGTTGACAACATGAGGCACAAGCTCAATTTTAAATTGGAAGATAATTATAGGCATACCTGTAAGCACCCTCAACACAATATCCAAGCAATCTGACAAGATTCTTGTGCCGTACTCGTCCAATTACTTCCACTTCTACTTTGAATTCCCTCTCAGCTTGACCCCTGAGAATTTTCAGTATCATGAGCTACTAATCTATGCATGCATAATTTTAGTAGAATGGCAGTCAGGACGTAGATGGAAGATTGCTGCCTGCTGTAGCAACTTCTATTAATATTCCAAAATTATCAATTCAGGTTCAATTATGATCAAAGGCATTTGACAAGGAAAAGTAAGGAATCCCACAAAAGCATTTCACTTTACAGCACATATCCAACCACACGCAAGACAAGAACCAAAAAAAGAAGACACTAATCATAACCACTCAAGCACAGCACAGAAATTAAAACTTAGCAAATTTCTTCTGCCATGGAGACTTAAAACATACACTAAGATAAGCGAATAAATTTCAAGTTTCCATAGCAATTCTAAACCTTAAACATCTCAAAAAATCCCAAGTTGAATCCATAACAAATAAGATCCATAACTTTTACCACTTCTCTTCCCCTAGCAAGTAGCAACAAATCAAAGACAAACATGCAATTCATTCCATTTTCTTTCTCATTGTCTAAAAAAAACATGAAAATAATAATAAGCCAACAAAGAAAACAATTAAAAGAACAGATCTTTACCTGTTATTCAACAAATTTTTAACAGCAACTTTAGTCCCGTCACTCAAAACCCCACGATACACAATCCCATACCCACCTTCACCAATAACGTTCTCTTCGCACAACCCACCAGTAGCAGCCTCCAACTCTCTCAAAGTATACCACCTACCCCACCCAAGATGCGACACTTCAGGCCCCACACTTCCACTCCCAAACGACGCCGTCTCACCACCACTAGCAGTCCCTCTACTCTCCCCACTCGAAAACACCACTCTATGCTCCACTTTCCCGATCCCAACCTGGATCTCCGGCACCTGAATCGCATGGTGATTGTGATCTTGCACGGGCAAGTGCACGATTTCTTGAATCTCTTTAGAGATTGGAGGGGTAGTGTCTGTCTTTGTTAGCTTAAATTGTCGGTTCTTGCGACGTGAAGTAACGCAAAGAGAGAGGAGAAAGAGGGCAAGAACTATTAATGAGCCCAATAAGATTCCTATGACTACCCATAAACGGAGACCAAAGATTGATGTAGGCTTTGATAGCTCCGTGTTAACAAATGCACCATCGTATACAGGCATTATTGTTGTAGAAAATAAGAAAAGAAGAAATGGGCTGTTGTTAGATTTACCGGGAATGGTTATGGAATCGAGTTTCTTGGCTCGGTTGCATTTGGTTTCACCGAAAAAAGAAGAAGAAGAAGAAGAAGTTCCCGGCGATTATGATAGATGAGGGAGGGAATCAAAGATAGGCGGAGAGAGACGAATCAAGTGGATAGTAAAGGGTGGATGGGAGGAAGGAAAGAGAGAGGGTTAGTGTGTGAAGATGAGCTGTCACTTTGTCTGTCTAAGCTAAGTTGAAGTGAGACAGGACTGGCTTAAGGTTAAATGACGTGTTTGTCCTTCGGATTTGCATGTGGTGTTGGTTTTTTTTTTTTTTCCTATCTATATCTGGATGAAGTTAATATGGTAAAACCAGCATTGACCGATCTCCACTCACTTTTTAGCAAGAACAACAAATTTGTTATCAAATCCAAGTGGTGAGATGCAATGGCAATAAGAAAGCATAACCCTTTAATGATTGTGAATAAAATATTTACCCTTTAAAAAATTGTTCTTTATGCTTTAAAACACTCACTTGCATGCTATGGCCACCCGCATCCAGGACCATTATCTTATTAAAAGAATGGATATGATTTTTCTTTCGGATTTTAATTGTACAATCATGATAGCTTTTAGGATTCCAAACTAAATTCTTTTTAAAAAAAAAAAAGTTAAGTATGTAGAGAAGGATATGTTTGTAAGCAAATTATTTGTTCACTGTTTTAAAATTAAAATCCTAAATATAAGAAGTAGTAAAAATTAAACTTAATTTTAATATCATGCCGGCCTCCGATGTTCATGACAGGAAGCATAATTTTCCAATAACAAAGACATGGTTTTGCTTATTCATTTAATATCTTTTAAATGTAATTTTTTACTTTAAAAAATATTAAATTAATAATTTTTAAGTGTTTTATAATATTTTTGATGTGTTGGTGGTGAAAATAAAAAAAATATTTAAATATATTTTATAGAAAGAATTATTTTGAAAAACATTTTTTTCCAAATGGATCTTAATTCTTTGGAAAATCAATCTCATTTCATATCTTACCTCTCTTGACTTGTATTTCTTTTAAAATAATTTTTTCCTTTTTGTTAATATTCATAGGTTTTCATTTATAAATCTACATATGAAAACTTGAGTTGTTATAATTCTATAGCGATATTTTTTGCAGCTACGCTATCATACTTCACTCAGATGTGATGATGAATCTGGCAAGTTTTATGGCAACGCGGTGTAAATTTTATTTTTTAGATTTAATTTTTTTATTAAAAATTATTTTTTAAATATATTTTAAATCGTGTTAATTTTAAAAATTAAAAAATATTATTTTAATATATTTTAACATAAACACGGATATACATGTACGTAGCTACCGAGAATTAAACGAAAGAAAGAGAGGGAAGGTGACCGTTAAAGGCGATAATGATGTTAGGACAGAGGGATCTCTTTTCTATGTTCGTCTGCTAGTTCTTACATACGTGTAGCCAAGACTAAGGGCTGAACTTCTGTATAATTTCCACATGGCAGTTGTGCCATATTCATCAACAGGTCCCATGGTCCCATCAATCTCTACATGATGCATTCATGTTAAGCCAGGTGTGGGCCCTAGTCGGGCCCACATGGGAGACTTTCGTAAATCACAGGGGTTTGGTGGACCGAAATCATGGTTTAGATAATACTTCGGTGGTAGTTAAGGGAAAATGCATATATTAATTGTCTAATTCATTCTGCAAGTGCATTTTGAAAGCTGTAAGTAATCCTTTTGGATTTTTTTTTTATTATAATCTATTTGTGTCGGGGCACAACAGGAAAAGCATCTTGGTCGATTATAGAACGCCAAGTGGTGGAAAGTCCTGTAAGAATCGAGTGGACACCAACATAACAATAATGGGCCGTGTGGAATTTGACAAAAGATTTCTTGGGTGGTTTCGTGCCCGATGGCAGTCGTGCTTTTCTTGAAATCTTTCGTTACACATCACGTCACATCTCATGTTTCTTTATTGTTCTTTTCTAGCTCATAATTTATCTTCTTCTCATCTGATTGGAGATGGCGCTGTCCGTGGATTTGTCGAGAGGGGTGGATTATGGATTCCTGCCCTCGAAACCAAACCCAGCATTGAGTTTCTACTTGCATCGAATTCCAATTCAGTTTTGTATTCGAACTGCAGCACAGCGACTGTCAATCCATGTACAGAGGCGGCGTATAAAGAACAGAAAAAGGGTTCTTTTCATAGCTCTTAAGAATGAAATAAGGACGGAATGGCAATCCATCCGGTGGTTAAGCACAGGCAACTCTCAACCTTTTCAGGAGCCAGAAATGACGATAGCTTTTAAATCTATCTGCAATCGTATGACGAGATGTGCATGACGATCAAACATGAGAGCGTGACTTGAGTTAACGAGTCATTCCCATTCAAAACCAACTGGACTGCTCCTAATCTTGCGCCATGCGAGGAAATAGTAATTTACCTGAAATAAGTCGACCTTTGTAGCTCTTTTGGTGGATACAAAGGTTCATTCCAAAAGAAAAAAACTCCCCCAAAATTAGCAAGCATATCATATCAGACTCAAAACACATGATCAACAGGTCCTGTGATCATTAGCTTCATACAAACAAAATATATAACTAAAATTCCAAAGTTTCCTGTTGATTCTCACCTGTTCCTTTCCTTCTATCCCCCTCTTCTCTGGCCTGGGAATTGAGTTCTGACATGAGAAGTTGTTCGTGAACAAAATAAGTGTTAATCTTCAACAAAACTCATTTAGGGTAATATTACAACTGCTGACTTGACTGTTCCAGTATCCTGTCAGTTGCAATGAAATAAATTTAATTCTGGGGTAGCCATCCACAGATTGCCCTTGTTAGTCCGCCTTCTTATCTGTTTCATCAATTGCTGCCAGTCTTTCAACAAGGGAAGGACGGGATATGGCTACAGATTGCCCTTGTTAATCAGCCTTCTTATCCGATTCATCAATTGCTGCCAGTCTTTCAACAAGGGGAGGATGAGAGTAGTGATATGCTGAGTACCAAGGATCCGTATTCATAGATGACAAATTTTCTTCCTGAAAAAAATTGGCACACTGTTCAGTCATGTGCATTTCCTGATAATGGATTAGAAAAGAACACTTTGCCAATGTAGAACTTAGATCCCACAAAAATCTGAATGCAAGAAATATACAGGACTCTATCTCCACTACTGATGGTCTGTTAGAGGGAAAAAGTTAAAAGTTCGATAGATCACCTGTAGTTTCACAAGACCACCCCGAAGAGCAGAGCCATAACCAAGCTTTTTAGCAAAAGCATCCGCCTAATCGAACAATTACAGTAAGTGAGATCAAGGACTTTCAGACACACAGAAACAAGGAGAGAGGGTGTGAGAGGTTACCTGAAATTCAAAAGATCGGCTCACCAGATTAAGACCAAAGCTTACAAGGTGTTGGAGAGGTATTACAGTATGCTGCAAAAAAGCAACCAAGTCAGATAAACCCAACCACAACCAACTTTTGTGTCATATAAACCCAACACCCCCCCCCCCACAACACACACTAAAAATCCCATAAGCATTTCTTTTCCTTCACACAGCAATTCTTTTCATATCAGCAATACCTGAAATATGATCAGACCGATGAGCACTGGCTGTGTATCAAATCCAAAACTTCGGAAGAGATCAGTTGAGTTCCTCACAAGAGTGTATCCTCCAAATTGTAAAAATGTTAGAATCTGCAGAACATAAGAGCATTAAAAAAAAAAAACAATGAATCATACACCGGTTATAAGCTCACAAATTAAGTCAAAGGACACCTATAGGAGGATGGTTGGTAAATTCTTAAACAAAACACTGAACTCTCCTACCAAAACACAAGTTGAGATTCAAAAATATGATCTAGGCTTTTAGCATGTATTGAAATTTTCTTGTGCTTCAATCCAAGATGTTTTGGGACTATTTTCTCATCAGGCCCATGAACAAATCCTCAGAGGTTTGAATCTCAACCCAAGGACTTACAGTCTCAAAGAGAAAGAACATTCGTGTCAAAGTTTTCTCCAAGCATTTTCCTGATGATAGCTCTTGGGAGATGCCTTTCAGATGGTATATATGGTATTTCAATAGGATTTTAGTGCACAAATAGGAGCAAAGTACAAATCAATTTGCAAGAAAATAATTACAGCATACCTGCACAGCAATGAACGAGTACATTGTATGATTGAGTTTCCAATGTCCCAGTTCATGGGCAATAACAGCTACAATTTCCTCATCGTCTTTGCACTGCAAAGAATCACATAGATTTAAAGACACTTTCACAATTTATGAAAAAGCATAGCCATATTTCAACCATAAAGTCTAAATGAAGGCACAGCCTAAATGGTTCACACACAAAGTTGTCCAGGCTGTCAGGAATAGGAAATTAAGAAACTGGTAAGTATATTGCACAATTGCCTTAGTCCTTCCATAAATCACATAGAAAATGCTTCTATGGATGGATTGTAAGTTACATCAAACAGGTCCTCCCCGGTTGGATAGCTACTGTGTATTTGTTAAAAAATGTAAAACAATATTTCTTCAAGACTACATGGATATCAGAATCAAGAAAATTTAAGCAGGCAAAGAGCCACGGAGACACCCCCTTGGAACTTCTAAAAAGAGAAATCCAAGGCAAACACTGCAATTCTATCCATTTGAATTAGCCAGGGAGAATATCTTCCAACTTAAGAACCGACAAGGATCTAAATGGAGGCAGTACCACCAAAAATGGCCAGAGTCAGTAACCCACACCCATTAGGTTTATAATATTGCCATTTACTCGCAAAAGCAGCCAGTATTTCACTCCCCATAAATAGCAAAATCCAACCTTTAATTCTTATGTTCTAGGTTAATAATGTTGAAGGATAAGTATCAGATCGGAGTTAGAAAATTTGGTGCAAGATTTGATCAAATCCAGCACCCCAAGATCAGGAATGGAGGGCTTCCAAGGACTGGTTTCAGTGGAGAAGGCTCGTTAAAAGATTAGATGAAAGTAAGATCATGAAAGAAACCTAACAAGTGAGGAAGATGGGAAAACCTAACACCAGACTACAGTTCAGAAGGAATCACTCACTATAAACCCTTAGGAACACACCTAAAAAAAGAACGCATGAGACATGCAATTTAGCATGACATCCCAACACAAGCAAGAAAAAAAGAAGGCTGAAAATTTTATTTCCTTTCCCCAAAAAATAAAATTTTACAGGGCAATACATAGCCCATTTGGGAAGATATTTCCTAGAAGAATTATTCATAATTAAGCAACTAAGGGGGTACACGAGGAAGTTATCTAAAGAGGTTGCTTCCAAGTTGCTGAGCACCTACAGCGCACAGGGGGGGAGTGCTTTTAAGGACAAGCCGTCTAATCACTAAAGAGGCTACAGATTCAGCAGCTTGACCAGAAGCCACTAACTGGCATCATACTGTTCATACTTCTAGTATGTTGGGCAAGATTACAACAGAACCATTATCCCTAAATACAGCATTGTTTCCTCAAGCTGTTGAGTGAACCCAGCAGCAATGTTGATTGAATATCCAAACATTTTCATCATTCTGTACGCGTTTTAACTTCCAAGAAGGCAACCAACATCATATTGAAGTTAACAACTGTACCCGGTGAATGACATGACTAGGACAACATTAGTATTTCTAATATAATGCCATTTCAAAAATAAAAACACTAGTGGTGCCTATATTTCACACATCTTGTTTTAAACAAAATAAGTTATCAATAAAAAATGGACAGAAAAAATATTTAGTTTTCATGAGAATAAACTTCAGTTTGATAAGGTTAATATAGAAAAAAAATCCAGAAAGAACGGCTTCCTCACCTGCTGAATCAATGTGTCATAAAGTACAATTCGCTTGTTCTTAAAGAATCCATACATATAGGCCTGCACATTGTTGATAGAATATGAATTTGATCTACAACAGACTAGTAAAGCACAATTTTATTGTGAAAGTACAGATGACTTGACGATAGAGAAAGTGCCTGCAACCATGTATGATAACACTATGAGAAATGAGAGCTGGCCAAGTGTAATGCACCTATCTAATGCATTTTTTTTCTTCACTCTACAAAACAAATAACTCATCAAGGTTGCCAGCAAACACATCTTAAACCCAACCCCAACCACCCAAAAAAAGAAAAAGAAAAGAAAAGAAAAGAAAAAACACAAATAGCCTGAGCTTTTGGTACAAGTTCCCCTGCAATTTTCTGTGAGTAATGCCATTAGTTTACCACAGTTTGGCCAAGAAAAATAGATATTTCTTTTCATTACAAAGCAAGGAACATGGTAGACATAAATAGGGAGGAGAAGCATTAGTTAACTTCATGTTGCAGAAACAGCAGGTATACAAACAAAACAAGACACTGTATAATGGAAGAAAAGGTAGCAAGTAATGCTGAGAAACCTTGATAAACATATTAAAATAAGAATACTCACATTGCTATGGCTTGACCTTGTGGATCCATCTACAACAAACAACTTCTTTAAAGGAAACTTGAGGGAGGAAGCAAGTTTCTCAATTTTCTCCCTGAGCTCTCCTTCTGGAAGCTATTTGTCACATCAAAAGTAGAGGGAAAAAGATTACTAATTGAGCATGACATAGGTCTGAATGAATTTCACATGTTCAATACTCACAGGAGTGAACTTGTTGAAGAGGGGGGCAATTAAAACTGGGTAGAGTGTCATCATGACAAGAGAAAGAACAAACATGAATGCCCATAGATAAATGGCCAGGTAAGGACCTCCTTTCTGCAACCATGCAAATGAAAATTCAACAGTGTGGGAAGACTTGTTCATTCACAAAAGAGCTGTAACTTGTACGAGCATTTTTAGAATAAAATCTGCCACTTATTCCAAATCAGTATCTTTAATTCAGGCATAAAAATGGCCAACTACAGTCAAAAGACTGATTAAATGCTGCAAATAACTGGCCACTTCATCAACAATGGCAGATAAAAGTACCTGTACTATTAAAATAATTGCTGAAACAATTGGGGGGCCAAGTAGAATGGCAAGGCAAATTCCTTTGAATAAGTCCCTAAAGAACAGCCATATTGTTTGCTGTACAGATGGAAAATAAATTAGAATTGCACGAGAGATAAGATATAAGGCGGATTGGAAATCAAACAACTATAAATTTTATATCAGTGCACGTACAAGTAAAAGGAATCTAGATTCACCAACAGAGAATTGGTATTCTAACAAGTAACAAGATGTGTGAAAATCACAAGTTATGAGAGAGAAGGCAAACCTTGTTGAAGCCATGGCGGGCCTCAATCACAAAAGTTGAATAGAGAGAGAATGGCAAATCTGTAATCTGCATAAACATATTTCAAAGCAATCAATCAAATAGTATCGATAGAGAAACTTAAAAAATTGTACTTTTTTGCATGCATTTGCTTATGAGGGTACCACAATCCAAACAGCATTCCAAAAAATGCAAAAAATTGATAATCACCAGCAAAAATGGAATAAAATTGATTTATTTGCTTAAAAAAAATGAATAGCAGAATTACTGTGTTATTAATTATATAAGCAAACTCAATTATACTATCCATACAATCAAAAAGCAAGGCAATATGCATGATGAAAGGATATTGGTTTATACCTTATAGAACACCCTTCTGAAGAGGTAAAAACTCAAATATTATAAACCAGATATTATTTATATTAAAAAAAAAGTCGTCTGTGACATATACTATTACATCAGAATTATTAGCTCCGTCTACAAACAGTGTCATCAACCAGGGAGTCTCTACTACATAGACTGACAACACTCCGCCAGCTCACCTCTTTCAAGGTGTAGATTCAGAATTGGAAATTGTTGATGTCAATGTGCATGCTCTGAATCTACACACCACAACTATTACACAAAATAACCCAGCCTCACCTGTGTATATTCTTGCTTAATAATCTTTAACATAGCTGTGAACATTGAGTGCTCAATTCAAATGTGAAAAATACCACCTAACTAATTGTGCGAGAAAAAAGAAAAGTAAAAATAACTGAAATCACAGACCATAAATCTTAAACTGTTGCATAAAAGGCAGGCAGCATAAATACGGTGGTTATTATCAGCTACAGTAATTAGAAATCATGTGCAAACCTGCGACCATATCATAACACCAGCCAAAAAAGCAAGGGTGTGGAGTATTTCATTCTCCTCATTGAAACCAGCCAAAACCACAAAGCTTCCTGATTTCTGCAGATACAAAAAGAATTGGATGGTGACAATACAACCACAGAGTAGCTCCACTAAACATTGCAGCAAAGTACTTACCTTCCAAAACCAAGGCAATATCCCATAGAACAAAATAGCAGAGTCCAGAAGTATAGTAACAAATTCATGAACAAAATTGAAGTGGCTGAAAGTTAAGAGATTCTTAGTGAGAATCAAAGAAAACATGCACTAAGAATCAGATTAGGAAAAGCTAAAAGAATCAATGCTAGCAAGTTGCAATAAAGAACAAACCTTTTATCAAGACTATAAGCTCGAGATTTTTCAAACTTCTCCTGGCTGATTACTCCTACCAGAGTTTTTGGGAGAGTTGGCAGTTTCAAAGCAGCAAGTTGTCGCAAATCCAAATAGGTCTCAAAGAAATACACGAGTATCATAAAACCTGGAAAATCAGGACATACCAAAGCAGTTGTTAGAATCTCCATAACATAAAGCATCCAACCACTGATCCCAATGTCAAAGAGATTCAAATAAAGTGTAACAAAGAAGCATCAAATTGCAACTAACACAACTGATGTGTATCTAAATAGCCTCCAACTGTCGCAGTGTCAGCTGATAAATATCAAAGATAATAACAACAAAAGCGGATGCAAAAGTTCATTAGCAGCTCCTGCTATTGGAGCAGGTATGTTACCACAGTTGCACCTATGGTGCATCCTCAATCATCTAGCCCTAAATTTGGTAGCCCTAAGAAACTCAGAAAAAATAAATCTCCAAAGTTGTCTCTAACTTTAGTTTCTTAGAAATGAGAAAGCCTCAAATGAGCATTAAGAAACAGTAAAACAAAATGTTTTTTTCTTTTGTTGACCCAACATATGTAAAAAAAACTTTTACCATTCAAACATAAATTTCTTCTTTTTCACTGATTTTTTTCCCTCAGGAACCAAGAAAAGATTTGTCTTCATAAATAAACTCCGGTACTTTAAAAAAAAAAAAAACCAATATCCATGTTAAGAACCTCGAATAACCATCGCCGTAACAGAAATGTATAAAAGGAAAAATAAGATAAAATCAAGAAATGAATAAAAATTTAACGCAAGCTAAACCCTAATCAATGGCAATCGCAAAATAATCGAAAATTTTGTAGAAGAATAAACGAAGCGTTGAGAGAAAGATAATGAGCTTAAGAATTATTTTTAGAGTTGGGCGATAAGATTAAAGAGAGAACATATACCAACTACAGCTTCCATGTAAGGAAACGCCATGGTCGATTCTCGAGGAATCTGAGAGCTGCAGAGAGAAACAAAAAGGAGAGGTTTCTGCCTTAGCTTTCTTCAAATGACGGTCATGTTGTGTCTTGTGAAATTTTGGGTGTGAAGTATTAAATTAGATATCCGGTCGACCCGAATGTTTTCGTTTGGACTAGGATTGACCCGTATCTAGAACCCGCGTCCGTGGGCTTATACGAAAAGAATTTTCTGGAGCTAGCATGAAGATTTGCTTGCCGTGGCACGTGCGTTTCACGTGACAAATTATTAAAAAAAAATTAAAGAATTCTTGCTGTTTAAATAATTTTTAAAATTTAAAAACAATAGTAAAGGAAGGTTCAATGGTTTCAGGATAGAAGATGGGAAGAAATTATTCTCATCCCTAAATTCCATTCACCTTTTTTCAAGTTAAAATATAAAAATTTCAGATAAAAATGTCAAATTCTCAAATCTTAACCGTTAGATTACAGAGCTGCTTAATTAACTGGATAATCACTACCGCATCTTGTAAAAAGATCTCAATGCCTCAACAACCAATGTTTTTTTTTTTTTTTTAATGTGAGAGGCGAAACTATCATTACATTCATCTAAATGAAGAATAAAGTTTTTCAAAAGAGACTTGGCTTTCGTTAATGCATGGTGTTAATGTATTTGCACCCGTTCCCCCCCTCGTGGGAACCGGAAGCTTACCGAAAAATAAAAGAATTCCAGCCAGCAATGCTAGCTGTTATTTGGTGTATACTCGCCGCTACCAACATTCCCATCAGTAGTGAGTAGAGAACGCATGCTTGAACACCAAAAGTTGGTTGACGTATTCAGCCATCAACAACCTTGACAAAATTGCTTCTCAGAATTCCCGCAATTTCGAAAGGCGTGATGCAGTAGCATATGAGTCATGCAATGCAAGTAGCCAAGCATGCTCAATAATCACTTGTCTTTGACACAAATATGCAGTCTGAATAATGGACATTTGAAGAACGACTCGTTGCGTTGCAAGATATTACATTGATCTTCCTTTGATTTTTTATGAACTCGTTCATCCAAAATAGATTTTGAGGGAAACAGATTAGATAAATCTTTCGTCTGTTGCCTTAAATTTGGGATCCAACAAATCCTGCATGGAAATGGTTGAGACTTGGATGGGGATAATAACTATTATAATCATCGCCTACTCCTTTCCTTTGATTTTGAATCAGAGTGGCGTGCCTTCGATTTCTTCTTGCGAGGCTGAACGGCACCACCACCTTCTCTAAATGGCATACCCATGAGAGACAAGAGTCTCTGCGCTTCTTGATTGGTGTTGGCTGTGGTTGTAATGCAAACATCCATTCCCCTGGGTTTACCAACTGCATCAAAATTAATCTCTGGGAACACACTCTGGTCGCTAATTCCAATGCTGTAGTTGCCTTGTCGATTAAAGCTGTTTGGGGTCCCACCTTGGAAATCCCGTGTTCTAGGCAGCCCCAAGTTAACAAGTCGATCTAAGAATGAGTACATCATCTGTAAAATATAATCAAGGATCCAAGTTACAAAATTTCCATGTAAAATTAAAAAGAATGCAACCAGCAAAATGCACCAGGATACAAATGTGGTAATGAGATGAATCTGTTATGATCTGATCTGATCTAAACAGCAAGTAAAACCAGGATATGAGCAACAAGATCAATTGCTGACAAATTACATGACGTGTTGATTCAAGATCAAAGTGGCATGGGAATGTGTTCAAGTATAAGAATGTCCTACTCGGAAGCACAGACCATTGTGATAAAAGACAGAAGACTGAAAACAAGCTCTAGCATAAAGCTGCAAATCTCCCACAGTACAGTATTGGTGATCATCTTGAGGCTCTACCTATGGACCATAGCCGTCGTATCTACCGTGTTTCTTCTAAAATCTCTTTGAGGAGCATTGTCATCATTGAAGTGAATGGTCATACTCAAAGAATCCATCATCTTGAGCAATCACTATATCTCCCTCGTGCAGAAGTGAAAACCAAAATAAATAAAAAATTCATATACTATCATTCAAAACTTGACAGTAAGCCTCAAATCCTGTTTAGAATCGGAGTTTAAAAGCATTGTTTTCTAAGGATCAAACAAGAGAAATCCCATCATCTAATCAAAGTGAGAAGCTCAATTCCAAAAATCAATAATTTTTCCTTCCCTAATAGCCAGTATCATCGGCTAAGCTAAATGCCCCTACCATTGATCTACATGCTACTAAAAGCACACATCGTGGAATCAGCCAGGAAAATAATTATCACAAAATTATGCATCCTGGCATGTCTTCTTTATCTAGAAGGAAGCTCCAGATATGCAGCATCATTCACCCTTGCACCTGTAACTTCAACTATGCCCAAGCAGCTTCTCCTAACAGATCCATCTTTAAAATCACTTTCCCCAAATCCCCATCAAAAGCTACAACACCCTTCCAAAACACAAAAGAAGAAATCCTGCGCTATGATGTCCAGATAACATGTAGCCTCTAGTGTTTAGACTCCTAGCTAACTTTATCATGAAATGTGTAGCCACAGCCATGAACATAAACAAGAAAATCCGATAGAGAGAAAAAACAAAAATGCTCACATTTCCTCTAAGTGTAACATAAATACCAAGTGGTCGGGCTTCCCTACTCTTGAAGGCAGCAACCGCATTCTCGGCCCCCGTCTTTACGGGTCTTTGGCCTGTGATAAGAGCCAAATCATTTATCGCTGCCTCCACCTCCTTAGAACTCTGCGCGGCATCTCCAATCCCACAACTCACCACAACCTTCTGAATTCTCGGAACCTAAAGAAATGAGAAATCCAGATTTTAGCAAATTGCAAATTAGAATAACTTTATCAGTAAATTGGAAAATTTTTAAAGAGTTACCTGGTCAATGTTGGTGTAACTGAACTCTTGTAACAGCAAAGGGACGATTGTTTCAAGGTATGTATTTTTCAGCCGAATGCTTTTGTCTGATTCTGATTTGTCCACCAAGACAAATTCTGCAGTGGTTCTCACTGATATCACCCCATTCTGGCTTCCGTACGGTGCTCGTGCTGTTAAGCGCGATGGGAGAGCGGGGAATCGGCCGTGAAACGACGCCGCCAGGGAGCGTAAGAGCGAATGAGTGGCCATTTTTCTGGTTTGAAGGGAGGGGATTGGACTCGGAGATTCTCTGTTGGTAGGGTTTAGTGTGCGGGGTTGTGAAATGGGTTCGAAGGTTGAACTTATTTACGTGAGTGCCATTTAGGTTCATGCTGGCGTGGGTGTGTTGTAAATTTTGGGAATTGTTTTGTCAAGGTGAGAGGATAAGAGGGATGGCAAATTACGATTTTGCCTTTTTCTTCAGGGGAAAAAAATAAATGTTGTCGTGATAAAAAAAGGTATTCACAGCCCGTGCTGTCCTTGTGACCGTGGTAGCTGCAGTTTTTTTTAATTATTATTAATATGAGTATTTTAATGTGTTCTTGATTAATTTTATGAGTTTTAAAATGTATAGTTATATAAGTTTTTAATAATTTAAAAATAATTTAAATTTATAATTATTAAAAAATAAATTTAATAATTAATTAGTTGAGTAACCCTCAGAATTGTGGTGGCTGCGGTTCTTACATTGCGAATTGCGAAACGTCATGTAGTAGATTTTTTCTCCAGCATTTATTAGAAGCAAGAAATATGGGTGGAAGGAAAAGATAATATACAGAGTAATTTTGCAAGCTAAAAGGAATCTTTGCTAGAGTGGTTGCTTTGTATTGTTCAATAGTCTAAGCAATAATTATTATATTTATATTAAAACAAATGGTGTTTTCATGTATAAATAACATAATTGTAAATTTTATAATTTTTTTATTATAGCAATGATAAAATTATTTTATTTTATTTTTTAATAGGAAACAAGCTTTTCTTATTTTTTTTCTTTCTATATT
The DNA here is from genome assembly GCF_000495115.2 of Populus euphratica. Taxonomy (NCBI): domain Eukaryota; kingdom Viridiplantae; phylum Streptophyta; class Magnoliopsida; order Malpighiales; family Salicaceae; genus Populus; species Populus euphratica. The sequence continues at coordinate 5,096,403 of NW_011499846.1, forward strand.
TAGTATTTTATCATTTTATACTTGGCCTGTTTATTATTATTTTTTCTTATCTTCATTTTTTTGTTATATTTTTTCAGTTTTTTATTTTTTTCTTTGCAATTTTTTTTCAAAAAAATAAATATTAGTTTTTACACTTTGAATATATATCCCTCTAAACTTGGCTTATTTATTTTATTCTTTTTGTTTTCATCTTTATTATTTTGTAATTTATTTTAAATTTTTTTCTTTATTTACACTTTTTTTGATAAATTATTATATAAAGACTAAGAAAATTATTTTTTTATTGTAGCAATTGTAACCTTATTTTATTTTTTTACTATGTTAAAAATTAGATTGAGATATTATATATTTTTATTATCACATATAATATTTCTTGTATTTTATTATATATAAACATTGATTTTTTTATTCACAGTTATATTTTTTATTTAAAGTAAAAAAAATATTAATAATATATCCACATTGATTTTTTTACATTAAAAAAATTATTTAATTTGCAGCAAGGTGAGTTAAATAAACACATTAATATTTTATTTTTTATATTTATTAATACAGATAATTTTTAATATATTTAATTAAATATACACATGGACTTTTTAATTTTAAATTAGATTTAAAAATAAAACACATTTAAAAATTCCGCATATCTTTTTTATCAAAAAAAAATTATGGAACTGAGGAAGCAGGTCAGATAGCTACTGCAACTAATTCATGCTAAGAGCGCATGACATTTGATTATTTAGGAGAAATTTGGCTCGGCATTTTATTGGCTTGAGGTATTTTTACAGGTAGTAGGAGTGACGGCTTTTTGTTTTTTTCAAAATTTAATAAATAATGACGTGAAATTTTAGTGTGTTGTGACTCTAATAGTATAGGTGTTTTAAAATTGAAAATTTATTAAAATAATATTTTTAGTACATTAAAATAATTTAAAAATATTTTAAAAAATATTCATTCAAAAATTTTCAGGTATAAAGTAATTTTAAAAGAAAATCCAACCTTAAAAATGAACACTCCCTGTTAAAGATGGTTTATAATAAATTTCTTAAGTTTTTACCAGTTTAAGGTGATTTTGAAACATTATGAAAAATTAAAGGAAAGGCCACCCTAGTCGCTTCTTGAAATTGTTTTGTTTATTATTATGATAGTGACTATTTTTTAAAATATTTTTTATTTTAAAATATTTTAAAATAATATTATTTTTTCAAGATTTTTATTTAAAAATATAAAAATAAATGTAAAAACAAACCAAAAAAAATAGTAGTTATGCATGAAGTTGAGTTTGTGATGACAATGACACCAAAGGTGATTGCCGTGGGAATGTCGTGATAACAATGATAAAGTGCATGGAATTGATAATTAGGTGATGGTAGCGAATATAAGCTATTGCCATGAAGTTGGTGATAAAATATTGATTATGATAGATAAATTAGATAATTGGCATATAAAATAAAAGGAAATATTGAATTAATATAATAAAAAAATTGGTAAAATAACATTTATTTTTTTTATGCTGTGGTTTGAAAGTATAGTAATTGATTAAAAGTAGTGTTTTTTGCAGTCATAGTTGCGGCAGAAATTAAACTTCACAGCTATCCGATCAACCATTCAATAATAGTCAGTTAAGTTAGCCAATTGATTGACACTAAAAAACAAAGACAAACTGCTATCTGAACACTATTTTTTAGGGAGTTAAAAATTTTATAACTTTAACAAAATTTTAGTAAAATTTCTTCCATGTAGAAACTATTCGCTTAAAAAAACCTTCTAAAAAACAATAATTACCAAGCCCAATAAATTTTCATGTTTTGTAATCATAACTACATCTAGAAATGCAAATAAAAAAACATGTATGCATGCTAAGTGAATATAAAATACCTAAATAACATAGCATTCAAGTAATTAAAATCTCAAAATATATAAACATAAGTTATCTATTTATATATATTTATGTAATTTATTGGATAATCCGAACTTATCTGATTAAATCCAACTCTTGTACCTACTCGAGTGGCTTTATTTTTTACCACGGTATCATCAAAAATTAATATCCATTCAAAGATTTCAAATCCAACATAACAAACATTGAATCACCGTGATGTCAGGGGCCAACTTTCATTTTCTTTGGCAAAATAATGAAGCATGAATGCAGTTTATTGACTCTCTCGTGGCATAAAACTAGCCTAGTATTAATAAAACATTAACATCAAGTTAAAAGATCAATATATAAAACTCAATGTTTATTATATACTAGTTATTTAAAAATCATATCATTTATAATATTTTAAATTTGCTGGACATGTTACTTGTATTTTATATATGCAGGTGGAGGAACTTGCTTCAGATTTTGAATAATGACTTGACATATAATGTTCATGCACCAAATCAAATACTTCTTATTTGTAAGTGCAATAATGTATCTTTATAAATATTTCATTCTCCGTTCATTTCATTTTGATACATGAGTTTTACGACAACTTAACTAAATGTAGTTATCATTTTTCTTCTTCCAAGTTATAGCTTGCAAAATATTATACAAATCGAATGTCAACTAGAATATATTATCCCCGACTGAATTAATATGTTACTTGAATAATGTAGCTAAATCATTAGAGCGTTCAAGTGAGAAAATGCATATTTCCTTCCAAAATACTTTACATGAACCCATCTTAGCTCTCGATGCAGATTAAAACTTAAGAATATCAATTCTACTCGAGGGAAAAAAAAAAAAAAAACACCTGCGAAGATTGCCGGAACCGTTACAATCAAATATTCAAACTTTAATTTTTGTCACTCAAGTACGTTGGCGTTTTTAGAACTACCAATCAAGCACTTCCTTCAAAATTTCGTCTTTCTTTTTTCACTTTCTATTGATGTGGCAGTTGACCTTGCCCAACTAACTTCGAATCCTTTTAGCTATACTCACGCTACGAAAGGGAAAAAATTTCACTTTCTATGGAAAAATCCTTCAAAACTTCCATTAAACTCAATGAATGGAATCTTTTTAAATCGAGATAATTTATTTTATTTGGTTATAAAATAATTTATTTAAAATTTTTAATTATTAAGGTAGGGTTTTTTACTGGACTAGAGAAATGAGCTTAATTTTAGTACCTGAAAGCTAAGCCGGGGGCAATACATCAAAAAATAGAACTATAAAATAACAAGGAAAATGATCCTTTCAACTGTTTTTTTTTTTGCCACGTAAAGGAATTTTTTTTTGTAATTTTAAAGTTTTTTTATTAGATTAAATACAATACGGAGCCTGAGTTTTAAATTAGTCGAATCAAATTTAATTGCCACATCATAAAAAGGGTTAAGTTGATGGAATTCAAATAAAGGTATTTGATGGTAATTTTGAAAATAGAATGGCATGCTAAGAAAAAGTTTACACGTGTTAGTGTAGGAAAGGGTAACGTGGCAAGGACATGATTCACGGTGGATTAAAAAAACAAGTGGCTTTGGGGTAACTAAGTTTTTATTCATTTGATATTTTATAATTGCTGTGAACATCTTAATCTTTTCATAATTTTTTTGCACTTAAAATTACTTAGAATATCTTTAAAGGTAAAAAAAAAAAGAAATCATATTGTAGGGAA
>NW_011499846.1:5100085-5141934 GCF_000495115.2 Populus euphratica
GTAGGGAAATTTTTGGTTTTTATTTTTAAAGAACTCAATTGCTCTCATGAACAAATTTATTATAAGGTTTTTTTTTTGTAATTTTATAAAGTTTTCCTTGTAATATTTTTGTAATCATAGGGGCAATATGGTAATTTGATAAATAAAATAAAAAACAAAAAAACTATTGATATATGCGTTTACTCGTCAACTACTTTATCATTTTTAAACAGCATGTAATAGTGGTTCTGACAATTAAAATTATTGTTTTATTATATTATTTAGTTCATTATAATATCCTTTTTTTTACTGGATAGTGTGTATTGAATACTTTATCATCTTTAAACAGCATGTAATATTGGCCGTCAAAATTATTATTTTGTCATATTATTCAATTCATTATAATATCTTTTTTTTTATTGGACAGTGTGTATGATGATTTTATAACTAATTTGATTTTTTTTCCATTCATTGCTCTCGCACTTGTCTCGATTTACACGTTACTTTTCAAAAAATTCACAATTACCTTTCATTTTCTCTCCTTTTCAAAATTAATTTTACTATCCTTTAATTTTTGTTCATTTTTTACATTTTATTCTTGTTATTTTGTTTGTTATTTTTTTTTATATAGGGTGATTTATATTAAAAAAAAATTGTGATTTCATTGTTCATTTTTTCTCCGCTGGATTTAATCTTTTTTTTTTTGTTTTGCTATTTTTCTAGTTTCGAAAGTTTTTCAAGTTAATACTTTTATTCTAATTTTTTTATTTGATATTAAATTATTCATGAATTAAACTTTTTAATTAATCACGTGTGAGATTTCATATGTTATGGTGTAGGAAAATTAACCTAGCTACGCAAAATTTAAAGAGGTTTGCTCGGTTTTTAGTGCTATCAGATTAGGATTATCTTTTTATATTATTGAATTAATTAAATTTAGTTAACTTAATATCAAAGTTTGAATTTTTTTTACTTCACTTGAAATCATAGTATCGTCTTAACTTTATTTTTTTTATTGGCCTGGTCTGCACGTGCCTGTCAACAATATAAATTTACTTGGAGTATTTTTTTTGTTATTTTTTATTTTTTTAACATTTGATTTTTAATATTCAATTTGTTATAATTGAGTATTTTAATTTATTTTGATATGAGTTTCATTATTTTATTATGATTTGGATAAAATTCAATTCATCATTATTTTAATTTAAAAAAAACATGTTATCTAATATATTATAATTTAAATATTTTACAAGTGTTCATTTATTATCCATCAAATTTTTGACCTCCTCACATTTGAATGTTTTTTTTTTAAAAAAAAAAAGAGAGAGAAGAAACCAACCCACGACGTATCACGTGTAAAAATTCTAGTTTTTGAAATATTGTGAGACCTTCTCTGGATATAATTAGTTTTCAATTAAAAATTTGCATTCACGATTTACAAGGATGAAATGTAAATTTTTTAGTGTTCGCTTATTAATCCCACTCATTTGCTTTTGGACTGCACGTTAAACAATTGAAATTCAATCCTTGACAATTAAATGTATGTTTTATATTTGGGTAGTTTTTGAATTTGTGGTTTTTTTTTTAACTACTTAATAAAAAAACATTTTAGTTATTGCTCTGAAAAAATAGATTTAAAAAATATATATTTGGTTTAAATTATTTTGAAATGGATTTTTGGTAACAAAATAAATTAAAAATATTATCCATAAATTAACAAATAATAATTATACAAATGACCATACATATTTAATTTATAGTCATGCAACTTATTATATCACAGTAAACTTGCTATCATAACCAAAAGAATATGGATGGCAAAGATTTTAGTATGCACACTTAACATGTATTAAACTCGCAATTGACATTAAAATAAGGTTTTAACATGCTTAACAGTCATACAATGTTCTTTTAATAGAACTAAATAAAGATATTTGTTTGTTAAAGTAATTTAAAATTAATCAAGTTTTGCTATCGTCAAGAATTAATTATTGATATTTCTAAAAAAAATCTGATAAATTAGCAAAAATATTGCTCGCTGAGTGCTCTATAAGGACTAGACCCTTAGATTAAAGGAAGTTTAAAAAAGAAAACATGTGTTTTAAAACCATAATAGATGAGAAATCAAGGTAGAAAAGAATGTCATGTTTTATGGAAACCAGGGCAACGAAGAATGTCATCTTCTATCAAATCATTGCAGAAATATCTAACCCTGAACACTCTTCTTTAGCCTTTTTTATAGAGAATTTGATGAATAAAAAACTAACGGAACTCTCCCACTAAGAGCTTTGATCATCCTCAATTATAAAAAAGTTAAACCTGAATGTTTTTTTATTAAATCAAATGACCCTTGAGGAGCTTTAAAACCAAAAACGATGTCAGAAACTAAGGCAAACAAAAAAAAAATCAAATTTTATCAAAATATTGCAGAATTATCCAACTTTAAACACTATTTTTTAGACTTTTTTTATGGGGAATCTCAGGAATAAAAAACTAATAAAATCCATCCACTAATAGCTTTGACTACCCTCCATTAAAAAATAGTTAAATCTGAATGCTTGTTTTTTTTTTTTATCATATCAAATGACTTTTGAGCATAAAGACTTGTTTAGATGTTATTGAAAGAATTTTAAAAAAATTAATCGGATTCTAATGGAAAATACAGTGGTTTAGGCTTTAATGGACAAAGCCCGAGTTCAAATTCTAACTAATAAAAAATAATATTTTATAGCTTAAGAAAATATTTTACAGAGAACCCAAACTTAAACCCACTTCTAATTTTTCTTTGACTGTGTTCATTAACTATGTTTTTAGACATATTTTCTAATAAAAAAACAGGTTTTTAAAACAGGTTATTTTAACTTATTCAAGACTATGATTTAAGATACAATTACCTTGAAATCCACTGTAAAATACATAAAATATTTGGCTAATAAAACGTTTTTCTCTATAGTTTTTGAAAAAAATAATCTTCAGGTGGCATAATTTGCTCTAAACTCAATTCTTATACGACTCACTGTAGTTGACTCTAGTTAATTTGGTTTATTTCCTAATTGAATTTTAATTCGGTTGTTTAAAACCCAGACCTTTCTTTGTTCGCTGTAATTATAAAACTTGTTAGAGATTAGCAGAGTTTAAGTAATTTACGATCACCCTCTTGGTATAATAGCAAAGCATGGTGCTTGTTTTCCATTTTGAACTCTCTCTCCTGCAACGTCACGTTTCAACTTTCAAACAAGCTCCCAAAACTCAAGCAAACGGTTCAATCGGTGTATATGGCTGAAACTCAAAACTCCATGATTAGACAAAATCCATGCTTCTTGGCTTGTGAACTCCTTTTTCCCCCCCTCTCGTGACTACTCTGTAATTTTTACTTTTGAATGTAATATATAAAATTATAATTTTTTTTTCGTGTGTAGTCTACCCGTATAATATATACAAGGGTAAATCTTACTTTCACCACCTAGTTATTAGGGGGTAATCTTAACTGCACACCCAAAATATTTTCCATAATAATTGTACTATTAAATAATCTTATTTTTCAATTGAATCATTACATTACATTTATTTTTTATTTCAAAAGTGTTTTTTAGTTATTATTTTTTATTTTTATGTTTTTAATTTGTTTTGGTATGATAATGTTAAAAATAAAATTTTAAAGAATAAAAAAATATTATTTCAAATAAAAAATATTTTTAAAAATAATTACTAACATAATACTAAATAGAATTTAAATAATATTAAAAAGATGGTCAGATATTCACTTGCTTCTCGTGTGATCCCCCCATCAAAATGAGGGAATTAGAGAAAAATCCATTTACAATTTTTTAATAAAGTAGGCTGCATGTTTTGTGAGTTATCAAAATATAAAATCTAAAGTATTTTAAAAATCACCTTTAGTAGCTATTTATTCACATATTTTTCTCCACACTATGCTAATATATATATATATATATATATATATATATTAATTTTATCATCTAGCAAAAGGATCATGTGATTTTGAATTAGTAGTTACAGTATACTATAATTTTTTTTTTTTTATGAAAAGAACATAAATAATTAATAATTTTATTTATTGATTTTAACATGATGATAATCCAGTTGAAAAGTAAAAATTATTCAATAATACAAATTTTGCAGAAATACCTTGGGTGTGTAATTAAGATTACTCTGATAATTAGACGATGGATTAAGAATCTATCCTATATATAATATTTGCATTTCTTAACAGTGTTAATTGACATTCAACTTAAACGAGATCAGTGATCCATTAATTTGCGGACAATTAACCATGATTCTTGCATGCAGTGAATATCCACTGATTTTCTTCAATGAGTATCATTCTATCCATTCCTCACACTTTTGTGTCATTGTTTGTATCTCCCCTTTCGTTTCTGGTCATTGTTTTTTTTGGTCAAAAGAATCAATTATTTTTAAAGGATATTTGATATTGAGATTTAATCTAATTGTTTTTTTTTTAAATTAAAAAGGAAAAACAATTTACCGTTAAATCAAATGAAATTACCATGCACGTGCTACCAAAAAATATACTGAGACGCATCAGATAATACAGTATTACCATTGTTTTAACCACTAGAGTTAGTTGCAAGCTCCTTCTAAAGGCGATACAAAAATTAATGTATATATTGCACGAGTCGACAAGTTTTTCTTTATATTTTTTGACAAATAAGAAAATGTTATTGAAATTAAGCGATAATAATATAAAAAATCATTATGAAATAAAAACCCTGTAATCAAGGTTAACATTTTTTTATGGCAAGAGAGATTGAGTCATTACACTGATCACAGTAAAATAAGATTCCAATAAATCTCATATACCTGGTGTTAATATATTTTAACATTTAAGGGCAATACAATAATTTTATGTTGTAGGAAAATGGAAAAGACAATGTTGCTCCTGAACAAAATAAAGAGTGATATATTAATCTCATGAAAAAATCAGGTTCCTCGTCCAGTTCGTCTAATTCCCTTTGTCATGGGAAAAAAACTATAATATTACTATTATAATTCATAATAAATTCACAGTAAAACAATACAAAGATTTTTCCACGTCCTTTGCATTTTTATAACTAGATTGTTCGCCCATGCCATGCTGAGCCCAGACAATTTTTTTTTTTAACATAAAAACTAACATTTTTTTAGTATATAAAAAATTAAAATTATGTAAAAATTGTTTTGATATAACTTGTTTGGGTTGATATGTTTAAAAATAATTTAGATAAATAATAAAAATATAGTTTGATTTAAAAAATTAAAATAATATTTTTTAATATTAAAACAATAATTTATTTGATTGATCTAACCTACTAAATTCACAGCTCAGATTATGAGACCATTATAATTTTTATATAAAGCGAATCAAAACATATTATAAAACCTATTTCAGAAAATTTAATATTAAATAATTAAATTAAAAAAAATTCAAAATAATTTAAGTTAACTTGTTAAATTTATGACTTTGATCATAAAACCAAAATAATCTCATACAGGGTAAATCAAGATAAATTTTGAGGCTTAATTCTCAATCAATTTATTATTAAAAGATAAAATTAAAAAAATAAATAAAAAAACATAAAAATAATCCGAGTCAACTTGCTAAACTCACAAAAACAAATAAAAAAATATCTTTAGATAACATACCAAACTTGTATCTAGAACATAAGATTATAAGATTATGATAAATTTATAAAAAAATTTAAAAAATTATAAAACCAATTTATAACAAGCCCATTTGATAAAATTAAAAAATATTTGATTTTAAAAAACAGTACAATAAAATAACCTAATGCTTCTCTGGCTAATTCATAATATTCACATTCCGGATAATGAGATTAAAATAACTTTATAAAAAATAAATTAAAATAAATCGTTAAATATTATCCTTAATAAACCAAATACTGAAGGATTAAGTTTTTAAAAAAATCTTAATTAATTTTTTTTTCTAATTAATTAAGTTAATTTATTAAACTTGTAACATTGGTTATGATACTCGGATGATATAATTTTTAAAAATATAATAGATTATAAATTTTAATTTGAAATAAATAAAATATTAAATAATAAAAATAAAAATATATATAATTATAATACGTAGTGTTTTGTAAGTAGCACAGCATAAAAGCATCACCTCTAAAATTTAATTGCTAATCAATCTAATGAGTTTCGAGACTTGGACAACAATTTAAAAAATAAACCGTAATAAATGATCAACCTCAATCTCCATTAATTAAAATGTTAAATAATAATAAAAATGTATTTTTTTTTAAAATTGCAATGATCAATACTTTATAAGGTAATTACCGCTTCTTTTAGTTTTTGTTAATCAACAACAATAATAATAATAAACAGGAGCTCCAAAATACACGCACCAAGTTAGCGCGTATGATTATCCAACAAACACCATTTTTCATTGGTAGTAGTTGTCTTATTAAAACTCTCTCCTCTTGCCAGCCTTAGCTTGTATATTGTGAATAGCGTTATTTCTGCAACTCTTTGCCGTGTTGCAACTCCCATCCTCTCTCTCTCTCTCAAAAAAGAAAAGAAAAGAAAAGAAAAGAAATAGCTCCAAGCTCCCCGATCCAATGGAAAGCATCGGAGCTTGAAACCCTGATTTTCACCTCCCTCTCTGTCGCGTTCTTTCTCTCTGCTTCTCCTTCGATCCAGGTAGCTCATTCCTCGACAAAAACCCTAGTTTTGGAGCTCCATAGATTAGCTAAAATGAAAACCTAGGATATAGAACTTGTCTAATTCGATCTAAACTTGAACTTCTTTATCTTAGGAATTTTTATAATCAAGCGTTTTTTTAGACGGTTTAGGGTTCAAGATTTCAAGTTCTCGATCTTAAAAAGAAAGAAAGAACGAACGATTAGTGATTTTTTGTACATACGTGAAATTCGAGCTTCATTTCCGTGCCAAGTAAGGTTTTGTCCGTGTCTCTTGTGAATTTAATTGTGGATGGAGCTGGATCAGATAATGGTTTTAGCGTGATATTAGCTTGTATTTGATCATTTCTTGGTTGGTACTGAATTCGATGTCTTGAATCTGATTGGATATGTGTTAATGGTTTTGGATTAGCGAGACAGACGAATTTCTGGTCGTGAATTAGCAAATTTTGTTAGCGAACTTTACTGGGCTATATCGAGGTATATTTTTTTGACACATATAGTTGGTGAAACCAGAGAGATGGTGATAAGAAATACGGGTATTGCTTAGCCGATGCGGGATTTTGTAAATTTGAGCTCACATGTAGTGATTAGTGGATTAGAGAACGGGAGTGACTGAATTGTGATCTGCTGTTAATATAATCAAGTTTTAGCAGAATGAGTTTACAAAGTGGAGATCTACCTGGACCGAATCAGCACGTGGAAACGAGCAATGAATCACGAAAGTAATGACATTTCTTTCTCATGCTTTCTGTTTTTGTGCTATTGTTCTTTTTAATTTTGACGGGGTTTTTAGCAAGTGATATTGGTTGTTTGAATGGTACAGGAAGCTAAAAATTTCATATACAAGAAAATTTCTACTATCCTTGAGTGAATTGGATGTTTGCAAAAAATTACCAAGTGGATTTGATCAATCACTTCTAAGGTAAGTTGTAGGTTACGTGGTCAAGCCTTGTCTGTGGAATCCTTATCCCTTCAAAAGTTGAATGAAAATGGAGTCCCTGATAGCTGGTACTGCTATTGCTTTCTTCATGTGTAACTAATTCACATTTTCTTCCCTCTACCAGTGAACTCGGGGACACTTCACAGGATCGATATAGAATTCCTGGCAGTGCATCATCACAAAGTTTTAGACGTAATGATTATAGCTCATCCCCACCCACTAGAGGGGATTCAAGTAATTTTTCTCGGGGTATTCATGGAAGGTGGGATAGCCGTTCCTCTGGAAGGAGCGATCGGGACAGTGACTCACAATCTGATTGGGATTCAGGTAAGGCTTGACATAAGTTTGCTATTCTGTTGATCTCTCTGTCATAGGGACTAGTTTGCATTTTTGGGTCCTGGTAATAGTTAAACAGTCTCGTGTTTTACTTGCAAGAATTATATCAATGCCAATGCTATGGTTAGTTTTTCACTTTTGTTATGAGAAGCTAAATGGAAAAGGTGTTAAGCTGTGAACATCTGGTTACTATACCAAGAGTGGGCAAGAATCCCCTTCCTCTGTCAGCTTGATGAGCTAGTATTTAGAAAATCAGTGTTTCATCTTCATGAGGTGCATCTGAAAGTAATATCTTGAACATTTTGTAATTTAAGCCATTTATTAGTACTGATCTTAACTCATATTCGATGAGTTTCTCAAGTGATATGCCGTTTCAAAATATGATATTTTCAAATGGCTCTTTCAACAACTACTGGGACAGTATTTGAGTTTTCGTTGTTATCCTTCCTGGCCAACCTTGATTATATGCAAACCATTTTTTCAACATGTACGAGAGAAATCCCAGGCTGATGCGTGTGGATGTAGCCCAAATGTGAAATTGGTTACCCCTGACAGCCAAGAGAATCGAACTCATGTTGTGTGTTGAAACTACATCACTTAAGTAAACTCTAAATTATCAGTTCAACTCTGCCATTTCATATAATAATTAGTTTTTAAATAGTAAACAGCTATTATGTGACTCAGGTAACCCTCCTTTCTTCTCTGTTTACAAAGAAATGAGAAGATGGTTAAGCTGGCCTTTTAGTAACAGAAAACTATGAATTACAAGGAATAAACTCACTTATTTTTCCAGAAAAATACTGAATCACAGGCTTGTGATATTTAGAGACTTTTGAATAGACACATGCATTTTCCCAGGAAAAAATTGGTGTTTCATAGGAAAAATCTATTGACAAGATCTTTAATGTGGGCAAAACCAAAAGAAAAATTGGCCGATGATTACTGGAGTACTAGAACAAGTTTTGTCAAACCTTAAAGCTGGCTACTATTTCGATTCAAGTTGGTTTATCATATCATGGCTTAATCTGCTCAAGAAATTTAAAAGCATGTTTTAATTGCTTGCAGTTAATTTCTAGCCAACACCACACAGGAAATGTGGGTGCATACATGTCTTTACTCTTTAGGGCTTTTCAAGGAAAGCAAGCCAATACATTTTTACCTTTCTTTTGAACTCTAGGAAATTAGTAGAAGTTAGCAGTATGATATATACCAATTCCATGTTATTCCTGCATCTCCTACCATGAATGATATTGTTATAAAATGACTTGGGTTTGAGAAGTTTATAGCTGATTTGAGGTTGGTTCATGCTTCCTCCAAAGCTTGGCAGCAGGAGATAGGAAGCAGTTTGTAGTTCATGCATAGTACCAGTATGTACCCTGACATCATTAGAGAGGTGATTTGGAATTTATAGCATTCATTTTTCCTTTCTGTCATGCCAGATGACTGGGACAAAAGAGTAGATTGATGAATGTTCCGTGTTTGCATCTGTCATGCGCTACCAATGAGTTGAATTCAGTTGGCTTCTCATATAATGCTCTTGGGAGCAACAATAGGATTCTCAATGTGTCTTTTACTGCTGTTATATACTGCTCAATTCTGCGGCTACAATTTGATATATGTTGTCACTGAGATTTCAGTTACTGTTGATCTGTGATGCAACCATCTGAATTACAAATCCTGTAACATAGTTATTGACCGGATGAATGATGTGTATATGTCTAGACGCTGGAAGGCGTTATGGCAACCAATCTCGGCGATCTGGGCAAGTTCCTGAGCATGATGGACTTCTTGGAAGTGGTTCTTTTCCTAGACCGTCTGGATATGGTGCAGGGCTGTCAGCTCCAAAGTTTCGATCTAATGATCAATTCCAGCTCAATAAGAGTAATGAGCTGTATCAACCACCTCGTCCTTATAGGGTTAGGCCTATTCTTTTTGTCTTTTCTTAGTATGATACTGCTTACAAATTTTAATCGGACATATAAAGTCTAGTGAGTGGGTTTGGTGGTATGTGTAGCTTTTAATAACCACTCTAGTCCTTATCCTGGAAGTCTCCTCTTGAAGTTTGCTTTAACTCTTCCCTGTAATATTTCAGGCCATGCCTCATTCGCGTAGGGAAACTGACTCTCTTAATGATGAAACATTTGGTTCTTCTGAATACACGAGTGACGATAGGGCAGAGGAGGAAAGAAAGAGAAGAGGTAATGTCTCTGTTTTGGTGGGATTTATATGGAAGAAAAAAGAGCAAGTAATTATACTTTGCTTCTAGTTTAGAGTTAAGTTTCCTTCAGCGAATGCAAGTTTAACATATCATGTCCTTTCAGCTTCTTTTGAATCAATGAGGAAAGAACAACATAAAGCTTTTCAAGAAAAGCAGAAACTGAACCCAGAAAAGTATAAAGATGCATCTGATGTTGCTGAGTTACTGGAGGACTCGAAAGATAATAAAAAACTTCTGAATGGAAGCAATGAATTGGACAAGACAGTGATACAGCCTATGCCAATTAATGATCCTGATAAGCCTCTACACCCCTTACAAGCTCCTGTATCCAGACCTCTTGTGCCCCCAGGATTTTCAAGCGCCATAGTAGAGAAGCATGCTGGAGCAAAATCTTTAACCAATTCGCATCCCTCAGAGGTAGGTGATGCTCTTATATTTTCTCAAATACATATGCAGTGGATAGTTGGCAGGCCAGAATACTGTTTGTTTATATATTTTTTCCTCAAGATTATTTTTGACTAGCAAGCGTCAGGATCCTTCTGGTTAACAGACTAAGTCTTACAATATTTTATTTGTGGAGAAATATTCTACTTTCACACCTCATCAGCAATCAGCAGTGCTTGAGAGATCACCTGACATACCATAAACATGCAAGTGCCTATCATATGGAATTGCATTGTCAATCTGTGTATCATCATAGTCTTGCTGTGCTGTCACAGTATCATCCACTAATCCAATTAAGCACAATAATATGGAATTGCTAGTATATCTCTTGAATGAATATGTGATTGCCTTGTTTGTGCTGCCTGTGAAAATTGTCTGGAAGTCTCTTGGCTGAGGTTGAAAACACTTGCATTTTCAAAGGTTGCTGATTGTCTCCTTTTCCTTTTTAGCTTTTTGGTTGTCATATGATATATTGCCATTTACTTGTTCTTCACACACCAATTTCGGTTTAGATCTTATTTATATAGCTAGCTTGCAAAATAATATTTGGTACTGATCAAGTTGAAACACAGTGTAAAAATCAACAGATTGATCATATGTTTGTGAAAGTATTATGTTGCCCTGATTTTTCTATGTTTTGAGATTCATTCTCCAATTATGATTGTATGTAATTTTTGAGTCTAATTATTTGTTAATAAATCATCACCTTTTATGAACTGTTCTCTTATTGATTTGCTATAGGTTGACATTGAACTTGAGGGAAGCCTTCTGCAAAAAAAAGGTACTCATGTTTTAGATGAGTCCTCAAATAATCAAGATCGAAAACAATTTTTGGAGGAAATGAATTTGAATGCGCAGCATTCTAGAAGCCCAAGTGCTTGTGTTTCTGTTGATAACAAGAGTGAAAATATTCTGAATTTAGCAGCAGCTTTGGATGTTTCTAGTAAAAGAATTGGTTCTAAGACTTCTAATCTTCCAGAAGCCTTTATAGATTCTGAGAACAGTGAAGCAATAGATCTTGATGCTGAGAATGTGCCAGGGAATAAAAATGTGGGTGAATCTGGTTCATCCCATTCGACCTCAATTCTGGACAAGCTTTTTGGCAGTGCTTTAACACTAAATGGTGCTGGTTCCTCCAGTTTCATTGAGGTAACCAAACTCTCTTTCTCAATGCTGACATTCCTAATCACTTCTTTTTAAAATTCTATTTTGCAGAATTCCTCAGCTGGTGCTAATTTTAAGTGATGTACCTGGATTAATTTTGTTCAATTTCAGAATCTTTAGCTGTCTTCACATATATTTGTGTATATGTAAATGCAAGCTGGTATCGGTTATAATTTTTCCCTAACCATAGATAACTGAATTCCTGTCTTCCAATTCCACATTTCTGGGTTTATGTTCACCAGAGTTTTGGACAAGTTATCAAAAGGTTTATCAAGAATACATCATATTTTAGCATGGTTTGTTGACGCTTATAGTAGTAAAATGAAAAGTTATGACAGAGTTGCCATGAAGATTGTGTCATACAAGTCTCATGAAAAATTTGCGGTGCAAAAAGTAAAATTCCAGCCTCCAGCCTCTCCAAAATAAGAAAACTCTGTAATTTTGCTATCTGTTTTGGTATTCGTCACTTTAATCCCCATAAAAAGGTATGAAGTTGAATGCTATCAACTTGGTTGGATGAACTTCACCAATCCAAATGAATTTTCTCCTTCAGTTGGTATTTGATGGATTCACACCCTGCTAATTTTCTTCTTTCCAGTAAATGAATTTGTTGCCTGCGTCGTAAGTGGAACAAGTGCCTTTTGCAGTAGTATTTTGTGTCAAAGTTTAAAGCATGAAATGACATTTTTTTAAGTGTATTTTGTTGTTTTTTCAGCATCATGATGTTAAAGCAGATGACTCACGGAGCCCTCAGACCGGTCAATCTTCCAAGTTTGCTCAGTGGTTTAGTGAAGAAGGTTTAGGGACCAATTCATTCATTGTTGTTTCTTTTGTTGGATGCTGTCCACCATACCCAATTGCTTATAGAGTTAAACTTGTTCTACTGAATTCTAATTCTTTCATCCTCTTCTTTACTGAAACAGAAAAGAAACCTGTTGACAATCTCCCATCTGGCAGGCCAAATGATTTGCTCTCACTAATTGTTGGTGGTGAAAAGGGTGGATCCCAGGTTAAAACTACTGATCACATGCGGCCAACCTTTCCCTTCCAAAGCTTTGAACTTGCAGACAGGCATTTGACATCAAATCAAAAGTCTGTCAGCATTGAAAATAATGAGGAATTGTCCATCACTGGTAAACTAGATGCAGCTCCAGCTGTACTTACATGTGAAGACCTTGAACAATCTATTCTTTCAGAAATTACAGAAAATGGTTCAGCTTTGCCGCCACCTGTGTATGGCTGGGGAGGTGGTGATGTGAAGGCTGAGCAGCAGAAAGCTGATGTTCATGCATCCCAGCACCTTCTTTCCTTGTTACAGAAGGGGGCAGGCCTGAATAATTTAGCACCATCTGCCAATCTAGGGATCAGTGCTACAGACAGACAACAAAATAGTGGGGTGGCAAATCCAAGCAAGGCAGCTCCCAAGCCAAGACATGCAGATGCTGAAAACATTCCCAATTCAGGTAAGGCTTTGACTCTTGAAACACTTTTTGGAACTGATATCATGAAGGAACTGCAATCAGTCGGAGCACCTATTTCCAGCCAAAGGGACTCAATTGGATATGCTAGAGATGATGCTTCAGAGTCTCATGGGTTACCCATACCTGTAATAGATGATGGTCTCCTTCCTCAAACAGTTGAAATTCCGTCGAGCATGTCTAGTCATGGAAGTGGTGTCTTAGCATCAAAGCAAAGACAGCAAATTGTGTTGGATAGGACTGAAGAGCATTTGTTAGGCTTTGATCCTCAAAATGAAGCGGACTCTTCACATCTTCGAACTGAAATGAGCTCTAAGCTAGGTGGCTTTGATGGGTCTTATGAAATTCAACTTCCTGAAGAGGATAGCTTGATTGCAGTCAGTGACCCTTTGAATCTCCGAAACTTTCTACTTGCTAGGAATTCAACTAAATCTGAGTTAATGCCGATTCCAGGGACATCAGTTGACATTGCTGAGAAACTTGCAGCTTTGAATTCTGGATTCAGGGATGAAAGGCCTACTGTAGGTCACAAAGGTCCACCTTTTCTTCGTGGCCCTTATGATATGAGGGAGCCTGATGTTCATTATCATAATCTCCATGTCCAGCCATCTTCTCCCCAGCTTCAACCTCAGTTGAATCGTCCAAGGCCAATGCTCCATCCATTAGACTCTCATCCTGCAAATATGAATGCTCAGATGAAATTAGTGGCCCCAGAGAACATTCGCCATGATACTCCTAATCATCAATTCCCAGAAAATATGCTTCGTCCCCCTTTCCATCATCCTAGCAATGCACTGACTGGATTTGATCCTACTACGCGTGATGCTATGTTACATCAATTGCATATGCGTGGCAATTTTCCTTCTCCACTCCTACGACGTGAATTGCCCAGGGGTGCAATTCCGCATCCACATCCCAACAATCAGGTGACTGGTTTTATGCAGGAATCAAGTCCAATGCAAGGTTTCCCTATTGGTCAAAGGCAGCCCTACTTTGGTGCCCTTGGAATTCCACCACAAGGTATAGCACTCAACAAGTTGTTGGTTCCTTTCCGCCTTCTAACTATTAAACAGCTTGCCTTTTTATTGAACTTCAAAGTCCCTCCTTTTCTGTGGGTTCCTCGCACTAATTTTGTTCAATGATTTTTCATTGCACAAATCTTTCTTACAATTTCATTTAGTGTGGTAATTGTTGCTATAATTACTTTATCGTTCAAATTGATTGATTTAGGTTATGTTTGGTATGGTTTTTTGTAAATTGATTTAAGTTGATTTATGGTTTTTTGTAAATTGATTTAAGTTGTTTTTATTCATGGAAAAGTCATAAATGTATTTGGTTACAAACCTAAATAAAAAGTTACTAAAAAATTGAATCAACGCTTTGATTTAATCAAGTCATTTCAAGTTTTCGCTTAATTTTAACTCATACCATCTTCCTTATTCGAAAGAGTTGTCTTTGAGTCTTTTTTTTCCACACACTCGCAACCAAACCCATTTTTTTCCTTCCAAGTTATTTATAAAAATGAACTTTTGAATTATGAGTCAAAGTCAAAAGCTATAAATTGAATGCATGTTTGTTTTCCCATATGGAGTCACAGAAAGTCACGCACACAGGCGATGGCTCTATAATTCTGTACTTAAATTAGATTTGATATAATGTATGCTCCTGCTCATGCACCCTGTAATATCGCTATGCATTTGTGGTAGTGATCAAGGTACACGTTTCTTTGTTGTCATGTTAGAACTTCTGCCATTACTTTAATCTGATTCTTGTTCTCAATGAATGTGCAGCTAACGATGGTGGTGTTGAAAGCAATCAACCGGAGGCACTCCAAAGGCTGATCGAGATGGAACTCAGGTCGAACTCTAAGCAAATTCACCCTTTCGCCACACCAGGCCATGGTCCAGGGATATATGGTCACGAGTTAGACATGAGTTTTGGATATAGATAGTGGATTTCGTGTTGTGTGTGGCGATGCATTCATGATATCATGCTTGGATCCACATGGCATGGTAAATGGGTTTGACATGCTTCTTCGGAAGGGATTGCCAGTGGTTGGATGTAATTAATGGTATTGACTGGAAATTGGCATCTATTTGGGACCTTTGCCTTGCTTTTTTCACATTTGAAAACACCTCCCATCTTCCTTAGAATTGTTTTCTAAAAAAACGGTATCCAAGATTTTTAAGCAGCTCCTTTTCGACAATGGCCAGGGTCATAAATCAAATCACCCTGGAGAGTTAAGATCTACAATGAGAAGAAATCCTCCCTCGACCCTCACAAGATGACTAATAGGCCTATAAGAATTTGGAACGCCCGTGTGGATTAATCAGAACCATAAGCATACGATATCAAATGTATGTACCAAGTCATGGCTCAAATACAACTGCTTCACTATTAATAGAGTGCTAATATAAATTGGAGTGGTGTCATAACATCACTCTAGCAGTTCTTGGCTCAAATACAACTGCTTCACTATTAACATCACTCTAGCAGTTTTATTCCATCATCTTGTGTTCCAACTTACCAAGAGATCATTTGATTCAGTTTGAGTCTCTGCTGTAGAAAGAGGAGGCTGCAGTCAAGTGAAGAAAGAAGGTAGACTCTGCTGCGTTTTTCTAGCAGCACTTGGTCACCCACAGAAATCAATGACCAGTCCTGTAAATGAACTATAAAAAACTCCACAACAGCACACGCTTGTACCAAAAAACATGCCACCGCATGGACGGATGACTTTGGTCAAGCTAATGTCAGGTAATACAAGAGTAAGGGATTAGTTTGTTCACGATTCGTTCTTTGTATTATTTGTACAAGGTTTCCCCTTCACATTGATTCCTCAATACACATTATACAGCTCCTAAACACTGCTCCCGCAAACGAAAACCTCAAGAAACCTAAAAGAACACAAAAGTAAAAGCACTCAGCTCTATACAAGATTTCCCTTGGCCCATAAAGTGGAGGATAAAACTGTCCTAGATTCCCGGAAAGCAATGGGAACATGTGTATGTACACACAAGACACTACAAACTGACAGGCCTAGGAAGAGCATGTTCTATATTATACAAGACATACATATATACAGATGAACTTCTAGACACTTTCACTCATTAACGATGCCATCCACGTAGCCTTCTCTTTCAAGGTTGGCGTTTTACGGTTTGTGTCCACAAATACAGGAAGTTCATTGAATTTTCATTTCCACTGATCAAATTGCTGGAATAGGGTTTCCCAACCTATCAACAGTGGTATTTCTGTACGCACCAACCTCATTCGCCTTCTCAGAGTCAACATCATAAGACGCAAGCAACCTTCTCTGCATGGATTTCATTGGAGTTGACAAATGAGTGAAGACACGATGACTAAAAACCATTCTACTTATGTCATGGAAAAGTTTAAAAAGACTGCTAATAAAACTCGTAGCAGATATACGGAGATTGCAACAGGAAATCTAGGGACCCAATTGGTTATATCATTTCATAAAGTTACTGGTTGAGTACCAAAATGACCTTCAAGATAGCGGGAACACCACAAGAAAATTGTCAATCAATGAAAGAGTAAAATATCCATAACAATGCAAGGAATAAATATAGAACTTTTTGAGACATAAGTTTTCCAATATTGTAAATCCGTAACTTTAAACAATCGAGAATAGCCAAAACTTTATGAGGCATCCTTGGAATGGTGTTGAATGAACAGAACCAATTGCGGCATGCAGTAGAGAAAGTACAAATTAAATAACATCATGCACGTAAATTATACATGAACAATAGGTAAGTATGAACAAGGAGTCTGATTAATGCAAACTGGCTCCATGATTCAGATTTTGATGCATCACAGGTGAATGTCACAAAACACAACAAGGTTAAAGAAAGTAAATACTTACATGATCCTCGAATTCTGGACTTGTCAAATTGATAGAGAGGTTCCTCATCAACAACAAAACCTGAGAAAAGCCAAATAAAATCTCTCGAGTAAATTTGTGTTTTCCAGGTGACAAGAAAAACCAAAACCTGCAATTTCTTCAGAGGAATAAAGGCAAAACCAATGATTTTCATATAGAAGAATGATATATTTTCATGAAACGACTGAAGAGAAAAGGGTGAGGCAGAATGCAAAGTTGCTTCCACCCTCTTCATACGAAGCATGATTTTTAATAACTATGCTCAATCTACTCTACACCCCAACCGACCTACTGAATGCAACTCACATTGTTAGGAATCATGAAGGCATGAAAGATAGAAAAGATGAAAAAACAACTCACTGTTTCCAAATTTATTGGGTCCATCTGCTTCAATCTCTGCAAGTGATCACTGGCATTGGGGTCAAAGACACTTCCAATGAAGCTGTACACTTGAGAAAAGTCCGGCATAACTGCACTTGGAACAGTATGAACTCATCATGCATAGGATACAAGAAGATTTACATGATAGACGATGCACACAATTCACAACACTATCTACAAGTCCAGTTGAGTATAATGAAAAAGAGAGGTTCAGATTCACAAGGCAGAAAGAGCCTTAAATGCCAGCAACAAGAACGGGAATGGAAGCTTGGCGTGATGGACATGGACCTATTTGACAGAGGTAATATCCATGCACGCTTTATGATGTAAAATGAAAGCTAATTGCCAGTTTATGCAGCATGAGCATCATTATAATTGTTGAGCTACAAGATGTTAAGAAGCGGCAAAAATATAAAGGATGATACAGAAAAGGTTCGCTAGCAACAATGACTGAAAAGAGAGAGACTCGTGGGTCATAACCCTTTTCCTTCAATAGGAAAGAGAAACCCTTTTTTTCACCTGAAATTACCAAACCATCAACAAATCCCAAATACAACTTCCTTTTTGCTGCACTAAAACACAGCTAGAATGCTATCAACACTCATTTGAAGATCAAGACACGTCATTAGAATACCACTACAAGTATGAAAGAGGAGAGAAGAAGTCTAGTGTTCATGTGGAACAGACACAAAAGCATGATTAACGCTTAAATGCACTTGGTTTGTGAGTCGTGCTTTGGAAAGCCAAAAGGTTTTAAGAAGGAAAACAGCCCATCATTTTTCAGCTACATCTCAACTTCAAATAAGAAGCATGATACTGACCTCTTTCTGGCTTGCCCTGAGCCCGTTTATCAATTATTTTGCCAGTTTGCCAAGTTCTCGAGGCACTTTCATTACTGCTACTGTAGCAACATTTAGTTGCAATTATTGGCCCTGCCAATCCCGCATCATCTGAGAATACACACATAATTTACTATAATAACTGTAGATCTTGAAGAAGAAAAGAAAAGAGGAGGGGGGCTAGAAGAAACAAAAGATACCATTAGTCATCAGTGACATGCTGACTGGTGGTACAGAGTTAAAACTCCAGGTAGATAAAGCTCCACTTGTAATTGGATTTCCAAGAACTGATGTTGAATCAGGCCCGTAGAGATATCCAGGTTCCAGCAAAGCAGATGAAGATTGAAATGACCCCGTCACTTGGGATGCAACTGCAGCTGTAGAAATACACAAACAAACAAAGATAAATCCAGAATTAGAAGAATTCAATCCACATCCTCCTCTCGCCTTCTCAAAATATTAACACAAAGTTTGAACATACTAACCACTTTTAGGAGCCTTTTGAGGGTAAGGATGAGCTGCCTTTCTCTTTGGCCGAGGTGGAGGTACATGTTCACTTGTTCCACTCTTCTGAACCTTCAGAAAGTACTTCTGCGCATGGCTCCGTATCTGCCAAGAACATCCATTGCATTTTACATGCAAAAACATTTTGATGATGGACATGTGGTTCACGAATAGCTGTGACTGAATTGAAATACACCCAGACAGACACACAAAAGCACAAGAGAACACCTGACATATCCCAGGAGGCCAAAACTACCTCTAAAAATGTTTAAGTTTATGGTCTTGGGAATAGTGAATCAATATACCACATCATAAGGAAATCTCTAAATTGCTCTCATAAATAGGTGGTTTCATCATTTCTTTGATCAACTGTAATCATTACAACGAAAATATATTTACCGTTTCAGAGCTTTAACTTGTACGCAACAGATAGGTGTTATGCCTTTCACTAACAAATTTGTTCAAGTCTGACTATGTAATGTAACCTCATAAGCATATATAGCAAAATTATCAGATGGAAAATGAAGATAGGATGGAAGAACATCAAACCCAAAGAGTGATTTAACCTGCCACTTAAAGAAGATAGATTTGACTATTTAAGATACCTGTATGACAGTCTTTGACCCAACAAATGCTTCAATCTTCTTCCAATCACGATCAAATCTGTAACCAAAAGAATTTTAGGTTAGAACGCATGGTTTATTAACAGACAAATCAGAAAGCATGATTTATAGTGACATAGACAATGTCATAGAAAGTTTTATCACAAATTCACCTAACTGAATATAACAACATTCAAGTTATTAAGACCGAAACAAAAGTTTAGAAGCTTTCAATGTTAGGTTTTTCTGGTCAGAGCTTGATGAAAGTGATAAATTGAATTGTTTTTATTATCAGAACATAAAATAACATTTTTACCAAAATCAGTAGTAAGATTCAAAATCTTTCTCTCTCCGTATTTCTTCAGCAATCAACAATCTTCCCACTTCTGCATCAAAGACTAAAGCTCCCATTTCAAAAACTAAATTAATATTAAAATTTTATATGTATATATATAAACAAGCTTTCACTAACACAAGTTTACACCAGAAAGCAAACTCATCAGTAACCGCAAGTTCAAGTACCTTTAATTCCCTCAGTTTGTTATTCAAATTCTCTCGTTTAATTAATCACTGAAGTCCCAAATTCAAAATCAAAGTATAATGAAAATAACAAAAAAAATAAAATTAATAATTAAAACCCCGAATTGCCATGCCAATTATCAATGCCAGATTGAAAAAACCTTTATAATTTTTTATTCAACTTCTCTCATTTAGCTGACCAATTAGGTGAAACTAAATACAAATTCTCTTTTCTTGCAACCAAGCAAACATATAAACTAAAAACCACCACCCAATAATAAAAATTAAAAAGAAGAAGAAGAAGAAAGAAGATGTACACTGATACTTACAACTGGAGAGCTTCTAGAAACTTGTCGTGCTCTTGTTCAGTCCAGCTCTCTCTAGTCTTGGTAATAGTATAAGGTTTCCGAATCTTCTTATTCGGATCCTCCGAGAACGACACCAGCTTATGGCTATTATTAGTATTAATATTAGCCGCTGAAACAGTATCATTACAAGGATCGGTAGCAGTATTAGTATTAGTTGGTGGCAGAATATTGACACCGGGTAACTCCATATGACTACTATTATTCATAGGATCGAAGAAATAAAACCCTGGAGCCGGGTTCGGGTTAACCGACACCATTAAAAGAGAACAAAACCGATTCTGTTTTTCTTCCGGTTTAGGTTCTTCTGGGTGGTCTTGTTTTTATGCAAAGGTTTTTGTACCGCGTGTTCTGTCCTGCAAGGAAGAAAGACAACAAAGGAGGAGAAGCGTGTTGGGTGAGTCTTCTCGGTTAACGTTTTTGTGCTGAGTGTTGTGTCTTGCAAGAAGGAAATAAAGTGAGAAGAGAAGATGTACAGAGTAGATGTGTGGTTTATAAATGATTGATTGATGGTTTTTATAAATAATAGATTAGAGAGAGAGTGTGTGTGTGGGAGTTGTGATGGTGGTGTTAGTGGGCTTGGAAATGATCGTACACGTGGCAGTGTTTTTGTCTCGATCGAGAGTTAGGTGACCCGTGGACTCGGCAAACGGCAATTTTTGTTACAGTTACGTGGGTTTCCTCGTTTTTTTGTTTTTTAATAAGATTGGGGAAGACCTTTGGGCACGAATGTTTTCGAAAAATAGCAGTTCGGCAAGAATCCTAGAAGAATGATACAGGTGAAAAATATATTTGAAAAATAGTGCAATTCAAATATAAACATGTTTTTAAAAATTATTTTATACATGTCTGTTATTTTTAATAGTAGTTATTTCATCATACTTTAAAATATTACTTTTTTTACAAATTAATTAATTTAGCCTTGAAATTTTATGAACATCTAATGATCAAAATATAGTATTCAAGATCCAATGCATAAGAAAAAAAATAATATGATATGATGGAAAAGAAAAATGAAAACAAAAAAATAAATTATTAGAAACAAACTGAATGAAAAAATCTCAAGGGAATAATTCTAATAATATCTTTCAAACAAAATTATAATTAATCCTGAATTAATCTTAAACAAAACTTTTAATTAATTATAACTTTATTTGATGGTTTTATAAAATATTTTTATTGAAATTTTTTTAATAATACTAGGCATGTTGAAAATGGAGTCATAGCTTGTTCCTGTAACCTCTTTTTTCCCTTTTTTTTTTAATTTCTCATTCTTTTTTATAGCACATCAGCTTACTTACTTTTTTTTTGTTTTATAATTGTTGGATGTTAAATTTTATTTTTTGGTTATTGTATTTGTATAAAATTTTAAATTTATTTTTTATTGAGAAATAACTTTTGAAACAAGATTTATTCCCCATAATAATTTCTCTAATACTTTTTCTAATTTGTATCATTATTTTTCAAATTTTCTATCAAGTTAGTTAGAATGATAAAAATCCCTTGGTACAGCAAGTCAAAATTTGGTTGGTACTTGAACTAAAAGACCACGAATTAAAAACTTCATTGGTTTATATTTTCGTAGTTCGAATCCAAAACCTTTTTTGTTTTGTTTTGTTTTAACCAAGGTGAGATTAGAGTGACCTTTGGGTAGAAGTGAGACTGATAAAGCCGCGTGTGACTCTCAGCAGAGGTAACTTGCACCCTTCCTAGAAGACACCGCAGAAGGATGAATTACGAAAGTTTCGTTCGGGAGAGACACTTGGGGGCCT
Source organism: Populus euphratica (assembly GCF_000495115.2). NCBI lineage: Eukaryota > Viridiplantae > Streptophyta > Magnoliopsida > Malpighiales > Salicaceae > Populus > Populus euphratica. The sequence goes on from NW_011499846.1 coordinate 5,122,217, forward strand.
GTGATTATCAGCTTTGTCTGTTTTAAGTAGCTTGCCTTTGCGTTTAGCTAACATCTACTCATTACTATATTGTGAAAATGCTGATTATGCGTATCAAAACTCGGAAATAGCAAAAACATTATGGTTGAAAAGGAAGCTGAACTAGTGTAACCGATTATTCAGTGACAGCGACCGAGAAATTGCTTACTTTGTTGATCCCTGTATTGATTAAAGTCCCCAACAAAATTCCCAGGCAAATACTCTTGTAACAACGGCCAACGATGTATCCAAGACAACGTGCTGTATATATAGCAATAATAAACATCAGTAAATGCATTTGCTCTCTAGGCCATCCAATTCAGAAAAAAAAATTATCGTAAATATTGTAGTTGCAGCATGGATGCTTCGTTCAGAAACCTGAGAATATTTGTGAGCTGTTTTGTATAATTGAACACGGGCCTCCAATAGAAAATAAAGAGTGACAACAGGAATGACCCTTTCAGATCGCCAGACGAAGGTAGAATTCGAACTCAAGATTTGTCCCCACCTCCTCTCCAGCTTCGGAAGAAGATGGAATTTTATTAGCAATTATACTTTGGTCGATATCAAGCAGTATTGATTAAGACTAGAGATCCGAAATACGAGTGGGAAATTTTAAGCAATTATTTTGATCATGTAAATGGTCAGTGCGAGATCAGCTGATATTAATTGGATGGTTTTGAAGCATTATGTATGTATATACGAATGGCGATTGCAAAAGCTTTCCTGTCCCCCATAGTTTGCGCCTCTCTCAAGCCAAGTTGTGGGCTCCAAAAAACCATGTGAGCTTTCCTTTGCCAACTGCAGCAATGGGACATTCTTGCTTTATTAGATTAAGGATCTGCAGGATCTTGCGTTACCTTTACGGCTTTATCATTCCAAAACTGAAATCTTGCAGATCACTAGGGAAGAAGTAGCGCAGCCTCACCGCCCAATGTCACCAAGCTTGATGCTTACAGGCAAAAAAAACCATTAGCATCTCTGTTTTTATGTATCCTGACTCTGAAAGAAAATTTTGTGCGCTTACTGCAAATAGACATTAGCTTAATACACGAGTGCATTTAATTATTAAGACAGCATTATCAAAGAGAGTGAAGCAGAAAATCTTGCTCAACCACCTGTACTATGATCTTGTTTAAAAATTCTGACTTCTCTCCCGTCAAGGATTTCTGGAATCATTGAAAGATGAGATGCCTTGTGAACTTATTCAGTGATCCAAAGCACGCCCACCTTTGTGAATTTTGAAGTTCTGTTATTGATCAGTGATTACTTCACAAGCCCAGACGCTAGCGCAGCTACAATAAAAGGTAGAGATGATAAAGCATTGGTTGACAGCTATCTACTAGCTTCGACAACAGCAAAATGGTCACTGAAATGGAATTTCATTAATTCATCAAGGTAGAAACAACGATCCATTTGACGAAGCAATGGACAGTTCTCATAAATTATAAAGTACATTCATTTCAGCAAGAGGGCCATACATCCCACGGGTAATGGATGCATATATAACTGAGAACTTACAAAACCAGAAGGGGGGGAAAAAGGAAACAGAAAAGAATGCTTTTTACAAATTGTTTCGAGGAAACAACAAACTTAGGGAGAAAACAAAATGAGAAGCTGACAAGAATTATGAGATGGGCAAATAAAAAAGATTACGTTTATCAAATCTTGCTATCACAATCTAATCTAGCCAACGAGTAACACCATCATCTTCCCCTAAGGTGGCCAAAATCTCGATCCGTGCATCCAAAATAGCCTGCAATTTTTTGCACAAATTAAGACAATTCAAAGGGGAGAGGACAGGTAAATAGGAATTGGATTTCCTCTGTGCAAGTGCAGGGTGGAAGGCAGGTAGCTACTTAAGAATGATGGATTTATCAAAATTCCATGCACTGCTTCATGTGTGTTGATGCCCTACTGAAAAATTAATCTTAGTAACCATCTAAGCACCACTATTTTTTAGCTAGAGGGACTATAATTAACCATTACAGATCTCTGTTTATTAGAGCTCAAGAGAGTTTAAGACAGTTGGAGGAAAATTATCATGCAGCATAATACAAAGAGGAGAGAAATGTACCAAAGGATTTCTACAGTTAACCAGCCTGCATTCATCCAAAGAACCTTCCAACGTCCAACTCTCCCAAACATCAAAACTGTGACTGGTGAAAACAAATTCCATTCTCCTGTTAATCTGTGATTTTCAGAATAGAACTCAACCTTAATCCCAAGCAACCAAATAATTACATCAAGATACCTGAATTTTAGCAAGTTAGGCATTTACCATTCAATCATGCTGGAAAATGAATGACAGGACTTGTATATAGATGCAGATTCTCTAAGCACAATTTTCATTTTGCTTTCCAAATGAAGAGCATAATTGAGAACAAAAGGAGAGCCTGATTAAACAATAACAAGCTTCTATCTTCTTTGAAAACATGCAACCCTCAAAATAATCAATCCAGTGTCTGATTTCACACAGCAAATGTCTACTTTCCTAAACCAATGCACTGTAAAGGAGCAATACATAAAAACATAAAGATGTCTATGTTCCACAAACAGATACGAAGATTAAGTATGCCCCAGTCATAAACATTTTCCGAGAACTCAAAGTGTGTAAAGAATGCCCTATCAGCAAAAGAAAAGGAACGGTGCTAGTTGTAGAAGCACAACCATATCACACTAGCAAACCATGAGAACTTGAGCAGATATTAGTGCCCGTCAACAGTAACTTCTTATCATACCAGTGCAGCAGCACTCTCCAACTACTTAATCTTACAAGATATAAAGTACCTGCAATAACTTTCCACCAGCAGCAAAAGAGCGCAACCCAATTGTGTCCTGCAAAAAAATGCATCCACAAAAACACATTAGCGAACTCAACAGTTAATCTACCCAATTATGCTAGCAACTGTAATATGATGATTTGGTTGGAAAATGTGGTAAAGGCATGAATGATTTCTGCCAAACAAACCTTGTTTCTGAAAACAACAAGGAACTGGGCTGCAGGATCTCTTTTTGTTACATTTGACAGAGCATCCAGGAACCATCCACCTCCTTTAGATCTTTGCCTGGAAACATGGAGTGCAGGGCGATCTCTTGCATATAAAGCTATAATGTGCCCATCTTTGAGCAGCTCATCAGACTTTCCACTGAGCTTCTTGCCTGATCTTGAAAGCTGGCCTGAACTTGATTCTTGCATTAATTCTATTGGTGTTTTCCTACTCCTTGAGTCTTCAGGGGAAGCAAACCGAGAACTGGAACTTAACACTTGATCACTGCCACTCATAGCAGTATCATCTTCTTGATGTGAAGTACTTTCTTTCTCTAATTGAGAAGGATTGTCTGATTTCTGTCGAGGTTTTTGACGGCCATGTCTTTTTTTTGCCTTCTTGCCTGATCGGCTGCGTCTTTCATCAGATCTTGTGGTTGTATTTTGAGACATGCCAGAACCCTGAGCTTGGCTGGTAGATTCTATTGACTGACCACTCACTTTTTTGCGAGAGGTTTCTGGAGTTAGCTGAATATCATCAGTCAATTGCTCACCAACAGAATCCTGCAGAGTACTTTCTTTGTCTTGCCTGTGAAATGGTTCACTTTCATCACCTATTTCACTTTCTTCACCTTCCTCATCAGAAACAGCATTCTTTGGTACGATCCCATCAAAGAAGAATGACTGCAGAATAGAGATAGCTTTGTCCCTTATCTCCATCCACACTTCTTCACTGTAATCTGCACTGCGTGGAAGTATCAATACATTGGGCATCTCTTTTACCTGAAGCAAAAGTTTGGGATGGATCACTCAGACAGAGGTGCTATATTCTGAGTTAAATATCATACAACATTCACATAAAATCTTAGTCTACAGCACACATTTTTCCAAACATTACCAAAAATCAAAGACCATGCTCAGTGCTTTGAGACCTCAACCCTTACCGCTCACCATACTATATCTAAGCAGGAAGTGTAACAATAAGGGCCTTTACCCTCTAAAACTAAAAAAAAAAAAAAAAAAAAAAGAACTTGATTTTGTCCCAATCCATAGTCTAGTAATGGAAAGTTTGACGAGGATAGAGTTTTTCCCTGAGGAACATGTATATTCAGAAAAGAAACGGTTGATTTAGGCCAAAACGAATCAAGACATTTGCTTTAAGCAGCAATGCCACATGAGCATTTGATCACAGTTGAACATTGTAGGCTACTGGTATAAATAAATAAATAATACAAATTGACTAACAGGGGAAAAGGGTGATTAAATAGGGCAACAGGAAATACAAATCATACAGGCCCCCAACGTTTTTGAATTAAACTGGAAGGAGCATGTTTTATAGCACTCGGCATTTTAGTTACCACTGAAATGATACTAATAGGAGACAACTAGCGGTATCCATCAACCTACCCAACCCAACTTGCTAGGTTATTTAGAAGGGGGAGAGTATGTTATTAATTTTTTTATGAAGTAACTGATATTTCAAATTGGCCATGAAATGTTATAGATTCCAAGAAATAACATACTCCATTCAAACTTTTTATATATATCCTAAAAATAACATCATAATCCAATTCATAAATCATACATACCCATGCTTCCATCCACTGTGGCCCTTCAGCACCATCCAGGGCACAACCGGCCAAGGTCCCATCAATCAGAAGTTGCTTCAAAGCACAATCATCCAGCAGCTGACTACTGCCCGTATTCACAAGAAATGCCCCTATAAGAAAGCAAAGAGGTTCCTTCCACATAAATATCAACAGGAAGTAAATTATTGCAAACTTCTCAAAATGAGTAAGGAGAGTAATATGCCTGGCTTTATATGTTGCAAGCACTCTTCATTGATAATCTGAACAGTTTCATTAGTTAAAGCACAGTGAAGTGAAATAAGATCACTCGCAGCAAGTAAATCATTAAGAGTATCCATTCTTCGAGCAGCTAAAGGAAATGTAATAGAAGACCTCGCTAATTTTCCTGGCCCCTGCATTATTAATTTAGGCAAAAACGTGAATGGAGAGCAAATGCAAATAACTTGAGCACCGTAAAATAAAAGCAAAAGAGTGCACAACAAGTCAATGCATTAAATTAGAGAGAAGCAACACTTCAAAAAACATCAAATCCCACAACTAATCAACTTCTAAAAGAATGTTTCTCAATCATACCCAAATTGCATCTTCCAAATGCCAAGCTTATCAAATATAACAGGGTATGCTTAACCAAGATTTTATTTTCTTTCATTACAAAGATAAGAAAACAACTTGTGCCTTATAACCAACTAATTTGGAAATATTTACAGACACAAAATGTATTATCTCCACATAAACCCCATAAAACATCACAATGAAGCTCATTTCTGATCTGCCCATAAATCAACTGCATCCACAAAACAAAAAAATTCTTTTAAATTCAAATGGCTCTACTAACCCATCAGCCAATCCTATTAAAAAAATCTAACAATTTTCTCCTATTTAATTCACAAGCAACAAAAAAATTCTAAAAACGACATTGTTTGGCATCAAAATCAACACTAATCTAAGCAACTTGAATAACTGAAAATTCTAAAGTGCGTGAACAAGTACCTCGTGTACATCAAAATACAGCACACTCATTTTAAAAGCTAAGCTTCTGGTAGCCAGAGATCTAGCTGATGCAGATCTACCAACAATGCCCAATACCAAACCTCTACACCTCCTCATTCCTCTACAAAGCGGCTGCACCGAGCCAAGCCAACCGGAAGCTGATAAGGCATGTCTTGACAACAAATGCGTCCGGCGCAGCAACCCTAGAAACAAAGCCATAACCGTATCAGCGATCTCCTCGGCTCGAGATGTGTCCACGTGGACAAGCCGGAGACCTAAATCGGCAGCGAGAGCGGAGTCGACAGCTCGGTCAGCCGACCCCAGGCATAGGATGAGCTGGTAAGGACGGAGACGGCGTTGGGCGGCGCGTGGTAGGTAAGCGAGTGAATGGAGGAGGACGGCAGCGGCAGATTCGATCTTGCCATCGGAGAGGCGGCCGAGAGGGACGTGTTCGATTAAAGCGACGCCGGATAAGGATTCTTGTTCGATGGCACAATCTTCGATGCAGTTGAGAGTGACAACAAGAGGGAGACGTTGTTGTTGTTGTTGTTGTTGTTGTTTTTGTTGTTGTGGAGGAGGACGAGTGTTAGTGTTACGGCGGTGTGACATTGTCGCTAAAGATCTGGTAGTCGTGGCGCTCATTTACAATTTTTGTACTTGTTAGGGTTTAACGTGAGGAATTTGGCCATTTTTTGGATGGGTATGAAGGAGGAGGAGGGAAAAGGGCTTCTTTTTTATTTACTTATTTGTGAACTGAAATGTGAGAGAAAGAGGCTGATGGAGTGTCGTTTTTTCTGTTGGTTTGTTTTTGCTTCCTATGGTTTGGATGGGAGGGAGACGGTGAATGGTCCTGCTTCCTATGGTTTGGATGGGAGGGAGATGGTGAATGGTCCCCTACCCTACCCTACCCTTGCTTGTCTAGAGCAGTAGACTACTTCCGACCCCTCGTCCTTGGGGTTTTGAAAAACTGAGGTAATGCTTCGATGACTTCGATTCCCTTGCTTCGTTTTTTTTTTTTTATTAATGAAAACAAGTAAAGTGTTTATGTTTTCATAATTAGGCTTAGTGTTTTTTTAAGACCATCATGACCCGTTAGAGATTTATTCTCAGTAAGGATACCCACGTGGAAGAAGAAGAAAAAAACTGTAACTATGACCAAGGGTTGTGCCAGCCGCTCCCAAGAACATGGGTCGCTAATTAGATTCGGTGAAGTATAGCCATTACCCTGTTGGGGCGGCATTCTTTTTTACCCACTACTTTTTTGGATGTTTTTGGTACCGTAGTATTTGTTACAGTTATGATATAAAAAAATAGATATTTAGTTAAAATTAAGATTAAAAAATAATTTATTATATTTGGTTAAAAATATTTTTAAAATTAAAATTATAAAATAATTTTAAAAAATATATATTGATATTAATGATTTTAAATTTAAATATTCTTGAATTAATTATTTTTATTATATCATGAAACAAATAATATTTTATATGAAATATTTTTTATTGTTTTATTAAACTATTTATAATTTCATTACATACAAAATTTATTTGATAAAAACTATAATATTCATAATTTTTTCAGCGTGTAATAAAATTATATAAAATATTATCAGATATAAAATTAATATCACAATGTGAGTAAATTTAATTAACTCTATACTATATTTTTTTTATTATCAGATATAAAATTAATATCACAATGCGAGTAAATTTAATTGACTCTATACTATATTTTTAAAAAAAAATATTTTTCACAGTGAATTTAATTTATTTTAAACTAATTTTTTTAAAAAAAACTATTAATAAAAATAATATAAAAAAAACCATGAACAATATAATTAACATGTATAATATGTAGAAAATAAAAAATTTTTACTTTTCATTACCTGCTTATTACCTGTGTTTTAGATATAAAAATCATATATGATTCATAAATAATAAATTATTTTTTTTATTATCAAATAATTACAAACTATATTTTAATTAAAAGACAGCCACAGTCGCATAAATAAACAGGCTCTTCCAGGAGGAGGAAGTGAAAATTTTAAAAACCACTGTCAGAGGAATTCACCACGCCCTGTCGGTTGTCATTTCACCATTGGTGAAAGCAAGTTTCGTAGTCCTTTGACAGTGAGTTGGATATTATAATAGTTTTTATAATTATAATTTTAAAAAATTATTATGTAAAATTTTTTTTAATGATAATTTTAAAAAATTATTATATAAAAAAAAATTAATGAAGATTAATTTAGTATTTATATATATTTGGTAAAAAAATATAATTAAAATTAAAATTAATTAAAAAAATAATTTAATATATTTAATTAAAAATACTTGAGATGGTAAAATAATTTTAAAAAATATAAATTAATATTTATTTTTTTATTTAAATATTATAAATTCAACTATTTTATTATATCATAAAATAAATAATATTTTTTATAAAATATTTTTTATTATTTTATTAAATTATATATAATTTTATCACATATAAAATATATTCCTCAAGAATTATAATTTTTTTAGATTTTTAAGCATGTAACAACATCAAATAAAATATTATTATAAATAAAATTATAATTATAATTTATATTTAATTTATTATTAACATCATTGAATAACATTAATTTTTTAAATAAGATATAATTAAAAATAAAAAAATTATTTTATTTCACTGAATTAAATCTAATTCAATACATTTAATTTGAAGTGGTGCAGTCTCATCATTACCATAAAGAATAACTTCACTATTCACGAAGGAAAAAAAATTGCCTTTTAACTGTTCACTTAAGTAAACAGTGAAAAGTGATTCCCTCACCACAGAATCAAGGTCTGCTTCTTCTTACCCTCTGCTGCAAACATAACAAACAATAGAGTCCATAAACAGTAAATACCGTTTTTTTCTTTACCAAACATATGGCTCCTATGTTTTACTTCAGCCACTTCGTAAACAAACGGTTTCAAAAAGAAAGTGCACTGTGGGGGGGGGGGGTGATTCTCGTATGTATAGTCCTAACTAGCATTTCATATGGGTTTAGCCTCGGGATAAATGGAAATAAATACCTGGTTCAATGCTTCTACGTTCCTCCAAAGATGGCAAAAATCAGATCACAGAAATAACAGCACTCCGATATGATATGTCTCAAAGGACTTCCCCATTATTTCAGAAGTGCAATAAACAGCTTGAAACAAATTAATTAAATGCAAAAATGAGAAGCAGTAGTTTGAGTTTGAGACGAGAAAATAAACCTGTTACACTTACATTAGAGAGAGAGCTACACAAATACACTACAGGACCCAGAAAACTACATGCATTTTTATAGAGGCACACTCGCACCACCAGGAACCCATGCAGGCCTGTATATCTCTTGCAGGTTCATCGGAAGATCAAGGCCGTCATTTCCTCCAGAGTCTACTCCCAAGCTCTGCTAGTTCAAATATTTAAGCAAATTTGCATTATATCCGACTTCCATTTGGACCACCACAAGTCATGATCTTATAAGCACCTAGAGGAATGAGGAGATGAAATTTAAGCTGGTTTCCTTGTCAAGATATATAGATCTTACAACTACCAAACAAAAATAATGTACAATTTCCGTATCATTTACTGAAACTCACACTTAACAGATCACGCCTGCCTTATATGTTCCCATCTCCTTCAACTTCGTATATTGAACAATATTACAGATGTAATTCGACATTCTGAAATATTTCCAGCTGTTTCTGTTCATCCACGGTGACAAGCTAGTAGACAGAAAATATCCGGTTCATAAAAACCTCCTCCTAAAATTCCTCGAAGTTGCTTGATATGAACGCATGAGCAGTCCAACACCAATGCCAGCACCAAGACACATCCCAAGGCCAATTCCAACACCAACTCTCACACCAGCATTAAACCACGAGAGTTGTCCATCCTCACCATAATACATGTCTTCTGAGTAGTATTGGCTTCCAATTTTCTCATCTGATTCATAGCCATCATCATCTTCAGCTTCAGTAATCTGCACAAGGGCCCAATGTTGATGAGACAATTGAAATAGCACAAACTGCTGACGAAGGGATGCTATTCCAAGTAAACTGAGGTGTCAACAACCTTTCTAAAACACATCATCAGAAAATCACTCAATATATATTGAATCATGCTCATGTTTGTCCTTGTATTCAACCCAAGCAGCTATGCACATCATGGATTCACATTGATTAACACATGAAAAAAAGATGTCCAAAATATATCAGAAAATTTTCCAATTTGTCCGGTGCAAGAGTTTGTTAAGCTTCTTAAAGCTGATCTACAGTTGAATATCTAGAAGACCGTAATTGCTTCCTTTGAGGAACACGTATTTGCATGATTTATTTCAAGAAGACAGAAGCACATTATCCAACAAATCATTTGTGACCAACTCCAAGCTGCACCACAATGTAATCAATTGATAGACTTGTACAGGTAATAATAATTTCAAGGGAGACACTCATGTTACATAGAAGCCGCCTTCCTCTCTCTCGCCAAATAAACAAGTGGTTCAAGAGGCTGCACCTACTTCTCATGAAATAAAAAAAGCGGGTACCGTAGATAGATTCAGGGGAAAGAAATCGTCATACAATTACATTCACTGGACACGGTATAGAACAAGAACAGGAAACATAATGCTCCAGCGCTCAGACACATTGCAGAACTACAACTTAAAAAACACAATCAACATCAAAATCCACATTACCTGCATTATACAAAACTTAAATCAAATCATAATCAGAATTAACTCAACTCACGTAACTTCAATCCAACTTAAGCAACGATAAGGCAATCAAACAAAAAGCCTACAACATTCACAACCGCACTTCCCTGCAACATAACAACCAATACACTTGCATTTCCTCAATTAACTTCTCTAAAAAAAACATTTCAATTTCCCATCATTCTATTTCTGATTAAAAATCCAAACAAAGAGAGATGCATTAATGACAACAGGATTAATTTACCCGAACTTTGCGTTGTCTAACCAACCCATTACTAATAACACCGCTTTGCTTCCTATTATCCAACTCCTCATCCTCTGGAATCGCATCGAGCATCGCATACCTGGACGGTTTCTTCATGGGACCAACCAAAATGGTCTTCGTCAAAATCACCGGCACACCTCCACAGCAACCAGCAATATAGACCTCGATCACCGGCGCCGAAACCCCCAATTTAAACACCGAATTCCCTTCAAAAACACCAGCCGCCACACAGCATTCTAAACTCCACCCTGTCTTCGCATCATTCTCCAACCCCCCTACACCCCCATTATTCCCCCACGATGTCGTTTCGATCCTCTCCAACGACCCACACAAAACCATGTCCTTGTTATCTAATATTTCAAATTCAACCCCGCGGGTGACGCGCACGCTGTCCGTGCTAACATACGTAACCTCCGATGATTCCTTGTTGAGGCGGTCGCGACGGAGGGTTAAGGAGGCGGAATCAGAGGAGGGGATTTTAGAGCCGTTTATTTCCAGTGGAGTGCTGATTGAACGACGGAGATGGCGGATGGTCAGGTGGTCGGGTACGCTTTCGATAACGCAAGGAGTTACTCTTACGTAGAATAATCGGATTTCGAGCCATGAAGATGATTTGTTTGTTATTAGATATTTGTAGGAATTTGATTCGATGTGGTTTTGTTCCATTGAACCCTAGTATAGTTCCTTCAAATTGGAATCAAGATAAGCTAAAATTAGGGATTCTTGGATTTGGATTTTGATCTTTCATCAAATCCTGGGAATCATAGGTGGAGGTTTTCTATAATTTTGGCGGTGTTAGGAGATTAGGAGCAATGTTTGTTGGAGAGGGTATAAAATGGAGGAGATTTTTTAGTTTCTATTTTTTGCATTGTAGAGGAAAGAAGGGTTTTGAATTTTTATACGTGATTAGGGTTTTTGAAAGTGATTATCTGAGTGTCAAGAGTTGTGGCGGATGTAAAGGACGCAGTGGACCTGGTCAAAAACTTCGGACAGGAAATAGGAAGGACGAGGAGGAGGAAACCGTGAGCTGTGATTAACACGTGTCGTCTTCAGATGTCCTTGCTGGAGGTTGACGGTAAGGCTTTTGCTATTATTTTTATTATCATTATTATTATGTGAAAACTGCTGATTAGCCCCCAGCCGATGACGCACTTCGCATATCAGTCTCCAACCTTCAAAACTTTATTAAATATGGCTCAAAGTTTCCACATTCCCATCGTTTATTATGCACCAGGAGTTATTATCATATATACATTAAACTCGGCCTGGGATGAACTCGCCGTCCTAGATTACACAGATTAATTTAAAAAATAATATTTAAAATTTTAATATCATATATTAAAAAATTAAGAAGCAATTTAAATAAAAATAGATTATATTTATTGTAAACAATAAATTTAGAAAGATTATTTTAGAATATTAAAAAAATATTATATTTTTTAAGTTAAAATATGTAAATTAAAAAGATTATAATCTTATGTTGCGACGAGAACAGTGGAGAGAAGAGAAGGAGAGTGTAACAACGAGAGAATGGCTATATTTACTACATAAAAGAGAGTTGATTCTTATTATTATTTTACTTTACTCTAGCAAATTATATTCATTATTATTTTTTAATTTCCTCCCAGCTATTTAAAATTCAAGCGCGTGCTTCCCCGATGAGACCTGTTGGATATTATGGCGGGGGGACCAATCGGCTAGGGCGTTCCAAATATTAGAAGGTCGGGGGCTGATTTGTAGTTGTCCCCCTATTTTGGTACTTAGGTCAACGGAAAGCTACGCGGCGTGAAAAAGTTCACGCAGTAAATGGGTCTGGGCTTCGAGGTCTTTCATAAAATGGGCCCACACCTCAATTTTGAGAATCTGGAATAAACTGACAGCCAATGCTTATGAATTGAGTTGGGCCAGGGCTATTATTGGTGGCTAAGAAAATTTTGAGGCCACAGGCAATAGTCAAACAGGGGCCCCCACAGCAGCTACAGGCAATAGTCAAACAGGGGCCCCCACGGCGGCTGTGAGGTGAATAGATGTGATAGTAGGCCGGCAAGAAGGCATGTTTGCCCGGGCGCCAAACACTTGGAGAAGCACGGGCAGGATTTTTAGAGGCCAAAAATTCCTTTTTATTATTTTGATGTAAGCATTGCAATGTCATTTTTTTTTAGATGTGTGGGTGGTGTTGGGGTGATTTATCAATAATAATTTTTTTTTCCTCTCAAAAAAATCATAGCTAGATCTTTTTATGTTTCCTTTTTATTATTTTGATGTAAGCATTCCAACGTCATTTTTTTTTATTTTTTTTTTATGCGGGGGTGTTTGGGTCAGCTTACGCACACAATAGCTAGATCTTTTTATGTTAATATTTTAACTTTAATTTTAATTTTTTTGTTTTATGATTCTGGTTCTTTACTTTTTTGTCTATGTTTTATTTATTTTTAATTTTATTTTTTAATCCTAATTTGTTATATATTGTTTTTTTTTTTAATTTGATCCTCATTTTTTTCAATTTTTATTGTATTTTATTTTATTTTTAGTTTCACTCTTAAATAAAAAAATTGTATGTATTTTTTACTTCAATCTTGATTCTTTTTCTTCTTTTTCTTTTAATTTTTTCTTTTTAATTTCACATCTTAATCAAAGATAAAATTTATTTTATATTTTAATATTTATAATTATTTTTTTATTGTTATTTTTTAAATTTTATCCTTGAATATTTAATTGATTGAGAATTATATCTCATATTTTTTTCAAATAGGTTATAGATTTGAAAAGTTTATATGAATCGACATTATTTTTTTTTTAAATCTTTGTGATTTTGCATTATTTTACTTTCTACCATGTTATATTGATCTCATAACATTAGATCCAGGATAATTAAGGTTGACTTGATCTTAATTAACAAGATTATAAGTTTGTTATGTTAATTTAGGTTGATTTAGACTGATTTTTTAGGTTTTTTTTACCTAATTTTATCATTTATATTCAATAAAATAATAACTAAGTTGCATTATTTGTTCATTTAAAAAATATATATTTTTTCACAAGTTATTGTAATCATTTTTTATTAATTTGATTTATTTATTATTATTTAATTAAAATAAAATAAATTTATTTAACTCAGTTAAGTTTACCATAAAATTGTGAATTTTTCTTCCTGTTTTGAAATGTATACATAACATCAGAATATTTTTTAATAAAAATAAAAATCCAAGCCCGCAACGGATCATGATTAATAGCATACCATAGCATAATTTTATATTTCAAACATTTGAAAAATATAGCAGCTTTTTTAAATTAAATGCCACTACTTTGTGTTTCTCCAACCATGCTCGAGTCTGAGAAAGTACCTTGTCGGAATCGCATCACGAAGCATATTGTAAATTTTATAATTATAATTGAAATGTTTCAATTCGAAATGATCACCATATCTTAACAAAAACTGACAGGCTTGATGTTGAGGCACGCAAACCACTAGGCTGTTTTGTTTTCCTTCCTTTCACCCAGGTGCGGAAGAAAGGGACAAGCCCCCCACCGCTGGGCTAAAACCGCGCGCGCCCAATGAGCAGGTAATTTATTGCAACGTCATTTTTATTTAGACGTGTGGGTAGTGTTGGGGTGATTTATTATTAATAATTTTTCAGTTATTTTTTATGTTGATATTTTAACTTTAACTTTAATTTTATATTTTATGATTCTTGTTCTTTACTTTTTTGTCTGTTTTTTATTTGTTTTTCATTTTATTTTTTAATTCTAATTTGTTATATATTGTTTTTTTTAATTTGATCCTCATTTTTTTTTCATTTTTTGTTAAATTTTATTTTATTTTAAGTTTCAACCTTGAATAAAAAATTTGTATGTATTTCTTACTTCAATCTTGATTCTTTTTGTGTGTTTTTCTTACTTCAATCTTGATTCCTTTTCTTTTAAAATTTTTATTTTTTAAATTTTTTCTTTTTAATTTCACCTCTTAGTCAAAGATTAAATTTATTTTATATTTAATTTTATCATCATTTTTTTATTTTTATTTTTTTAATTTCATCCTTGAACATTTAATTGATTGAGAATTGTATCTCATATTTTTTTTAAATATAGTATTTTTAGCCTAATGACTTCAGTTATAGGTTTAAAAGGTTAATACGAGTCGACATTGTTTTTTTTTTTAAAATCTTTATGATTTTGCATCATTTTACTCTCTATCATGTCATCTTGATCTCATGACATTAGATTCAAGATAATTCGGATTGGCTTGATCTTAACCAACAAGATTACAAATTTATCATGTTAATTTAGATTGACTTAGACTGGCTTTTTCAGGTTTTTTTATTTAATTTTATTATTTATATTCAATAAAGTAATAATTGAGGTTTATTATTTGTTCATTTAAAAAAAAAAAATTCACAAGTTATTGTAATCATTTTTTATTAATTTGATTTATTTATTATTATTTAATTAGAATAAAATTAATTTATTTAACTCAGTTAAATCAAAACTATAAAATAATTAAATTAATATTGATCAACACTTTACAGCACTCAAAATGCTTGGAAAAAATAAAATGAAGATGAACTCAAACAAATTTGCAGCCAATAAATAACATGAAAAAATAAATTCAAATAAAAAAGTTCACATGCAAAAAAAATAAAAATCCTTTAAATAAATCAATTAAAAAATGATCTCATATGAAAAAAAATCTAACAATAATATTTATACAATTATTAAAAATAAAAACAATTAAAAAAAACTAAAAAAAAATATCTTGATGTTGAAAAATATAGTGAAAAAAATAAAAAAAAATTATCTTGATGTAGATTCAATTGAAGTTAAGAAGAGAAAAAAAAATCATAAACTATATTAATTAAAAAAAATGAGAAGAAAAAATAAAAAAGAAGAATAAGACATAACGAGTATATAGAAATGATACCTTATTATTCTTTTACTTTGTTTTGATTTTTTTCTCTGTAATTTTTTTATTAAATACTGAGAAAATATTTCAATTGATAAAATTTGTTGGCAATTATCAATAAATATATTTCCTTAATATTTTCATTTTTATTTATTGATTTTTTGATAATATAAATCTAAACTCTAAATTAAAAGAAATTTTAAGATGAAATAAAGGTTTAAAACTATAATACCAATGCTGAAAAATAAAGTTAAAGGGAGTGTCAAATTCTGTCAAGTAATAATAAAATTAATCACCCCAGGCACTCCTTTTCAACCTTGTTCCCCCGGTAAAATCTCTATCTAACAATTTTGTTTGCTTATCACAAACCAGAATTAAACCTTAGTTTTTTTAATTTAAATGAGGTGATTTTTAAATGAAAAAACTGTTTACATTGACAGAGTTCTGAGAAAACCCGATAATTTTTTTTCTTCCATGGACTGTACGAGTATTCCAAAACGTAGTTCATTTCAACATGTGGTGAAGCGTGGCTCTCACTCCTCTCTCATTCGCGTAGACATACATGGAAAACGATGGCTCTTTTACTTCTTCCTGTTAGTTTGAGGTTAGAGACTAGGGAGCTCGAGGCTTGGGACAGATATGGATCATATAGATTTCCGCACTTCTTCAACATTCATGCACTCAACTTGGATCATATAGATTTCCGCACTTCTTCAGCATTCATGCACTCAACTTGCTCTCTCTCTCTCTCTCTCTCACTCTCACTCTCTACTTTATTTTTCTTCCTCTCTCCTACTCTGCATTTCTTGTTTTCTTTCGTTTTTTTTTTTCGGTGTCCATAATCACACTTCTGACCTCTCTCTCTCTTGACAAAGAGTGATTTGATTCCTTCTTCTCCTCTATTTCTTTTCAACATTCATCTGTTCCTACTTCCTATCCCTCTTTCCTCCACTCTCTCTCTGTCTCTCAATTTTTTTCCACATTCTCTCATCTCTAGTTTTGATCTTCGCATCAAATGAAGGTTTGGTTCTCTCTTTTAGAATCTTTATTTATTTACGTATTCCCTTTATAATTCTTTATTCGGTTTTCATTCTTTAAAAGGTCGGATGCTTTCTAAAAGGAATTTAAGACATTTTGGTTTATGGGTTCATTTGATTCCTGGTAACATAGTTGTTTGGATGGGTCCATGAGTATCAGGGGTCTCTTTCTGGGACTGGTTTAAAGGAAGAATTAGTATTTTCAGTGCTCTTTTTAAGAACAGAGTCTTTTGAGTGCCAAAAGTTCAGGTTCAGAATTTGTACATTAGTCCAGTTCTGGTCTTTTTACAGACAACTGATCATTAAAAGTTTGTTGATTCTGTGTTGGTGCCGTGTATCTGTAACGTTTTGATTTTCGGTATCTATAGGAGTGAAGACAATTTGATGCTTTAGCCATTTTTTTAAAATAAAATTGGTTTTGATCGCTTTGATTAAGTTTGATGTGAAATGATTAATGAATATGTGGAAGTAGTTGAATTGAAGCTCTGAGTTAGATCTATTTGATTTATGCCTGCAGAAGTTTGTGTTGAAGGTGGACTTGCATGATGACAAAGCCAAGCAAAAGGCTATGAAGACAGTCTCTACTCTTACAGGTACCAAGTTCAATTTATTTTTTGGATTTCCATTGAAGTTTGTTTTTTCTTACGTGTAATTTGGGTTTTTTAGATTTCAGACAGGAGGGTAGTTCGTTGAAAAATCACTCTCTGATGTTTGGTTACAAGGGTGGGGTAGGTGAAGGGAAGCAAATTGCTTAAAATTGCATCTGTAACTTTTTTTGTTTGTTTTTTCCCCCTCCCTTTCCGTAATGATTGCTCTCTCTAATTTCTTACAAGAAGGGTTTTCATTTTTGGTCGGTACTTCTTTCTCTGCTTTAATTATTTCTATCTAGATGTAAGGTGATATGAATGTCCGTGCCAACCAAATCAGTCAGGACACGCAAACTAGCAATGAAAAATTTGGTGTTGGAGGGAATACCCATTTTATCAGATATTTCCTTGAAATTGTTTCATGAAAAATCAACCATGTATCGAGTGAGTAGATCCCATGATTGAATTCTTTCGGAAAATGATCTTGGGAAGAATATTACTTTCTGTAAGATTAGCTTTATTCTTGATGCAATAACGTGCTAGTGTTTGTTTTGTACTCTGCACAATTACTAGTGCACTGTTAATACTAGAAAGATCAGATTTTGTGAGAAAATTCAGGAGGCAGCTTCTGTAGGCCATCCAGTATACCTCCTAATCACGAAAAGGCACGCGAATGGATTTCAAACTTTCATGTGATGCGAGACAGGGTTGCTCATAATGATTCCTCCGAAAAAAATTCAATTTCTTTCTTGAAGACGTGGCAGGCTTAGTAAGCCTCGTGGGCAGAAATCGAAAATGATGGGTGTATCAATCTGCAGATGTTTGCGCTGCAAGCTGTTAGCGCGCGGGACAATAGTGTCGTTGTGGAACATTGACGTGCATTTATTTTAGAAAATAATTGTGAAGCGATTTTTTAATCTCATTTTGCAATTTTATAGGAATTGATTCCATGGCCATGGACATGAAGGCAAAGAAATTAACCGTTATCGGAACGGTTGATCCTGTAAATGCAGTCAGCAAACTGAGAAAATATTGGCCAACAGACATTATCACAGTAGGGCCAGCAAAAGAGCCTGAGAAGAAAGAGGAGGCTAAGAAGGAGGAACCCAAGAAAGAGGAGGCTAAGAAAGAGGAAGCCAAGAAGGAAGAAGCGAAGCCAGAGGAAGCCAAGAAGGAAGAACCCAAAAAAGAGGAAGAGAAGAAGGACGAGAAGAAGGAGGAGGAGAAGGGGGAAGAGAAGAAGGACGAGAAGAAAGAGGAAGAGAAGAAGAAAGAGCCAGCACCCCCTCCGGACCCGGTTATGGAGCTTGTCAAGGCCTACAGAGCTTACAATCCTCAAATGACCACATATTACTATGTCCAAAGCATGGAAGAGAATCCAAATGCGTGTGTAATTTGTTAGGTGTTGGGCTATTATAAATTAAATATGATAGCTTTTCCGGCCGGTTGATGACGGTTTTTAATCTCATCACTGTGTGTTTATCCTTGTATATAGTTGGTGCCGTGGTGATGTATGTGCCTCTTTCATCTATATTCAGACAATTTGTAGAAAGAATAAATGGAATTTCGCTACTGGCACACTGTTTTCTCTATACAGTCTGTGCAAGAATGTTAATTCCGTTACGTTTTTGACAAATCTTCATGCAGCACGAAGATTAAAGAAAAGCTAAAAAGCAATCGTGGTTGATTTGAAGATATATGAGAATTCCGGGTGGGTCACAACTCGTGCTAGATTTTGTTTTTCTTGCATATCTCCCACCGTCTTCCCCTGTGCATGTGTCATACGTCGAGGAACAAGTGAGTCTGTGGGTCGCGTTGATCTTAACTTGTTGTCTCTCCCTTTCGGCTTTCTCCCATGTCATCTAAAGTGCCGTGGTCCAGCTAAATTTGTCGGTGTCGTTATACCATGGTGATTTCAAAGGACCCGACTCTCTGCTTGACAATTAGCGTGCCACTGTTTAGTGACATTTCTGGCTAGCTATTTCTTTTCACCTTAAAATGCTTTTATTCCTTGAAATGAACTCCTCCTATCGGGGCTTGCTGAAATGAAAGAATCTCCAAATGACATGACATAACACCCTTGGATTTAAGTTTAATCACTGCTACTTTCAAATTCCATGCTGTAATACTGACGTCGTCGTCGGTACTGTAAAAGTCCAGATTTAAAGGGAATCTAGAAAGGAATTGGAAGACATCTTGGTTGTTGGGCAGTGTTTATTTCGCGGTGGTATTGTTTTTTTTAATAATATGTAAATTAATTTTTTAATATATTTTTTATTGTTACGATAGAATGAGGTTAAAAATAAAGTTTAAAAAATAAAAAATATATTATTTTAATATAGATTTTAAAAAATATTTTTAACTATTTACTACATTTCGTAGCTTAGCTTATGAAGAGAGGAGAATTTCTGAATTATGGCTAGATTTTCAAACTAGTTTACAAGCGGGGTTGAAATAATTAAGATAGTAAAATTACTAAAAATAGTACATTTTGATTATACAACAACATAAAAAATACAAGTCACTCGGCAAGAATTGAGCAAGAAATAAAATAATAATGGCAATAAAATCAAGCCATAAAAATTATCAAGAATGGTAAAATTAAAAACAT
>NW_011499846.1:5143225-5209236 GCF_000495115.2 Populus euphratica
AAATCTTAAAAAATAACAAAGCAAAATTCTAAAAAAATTAAATATTAAAGCATGAAATTGAAAAAGATTTAAGAAAAACACAAAAACAACTCAAGTCAACTGGATTAACCTATCAAATCCACAGCTTGAATTATAAGACCGGAATGACTTCATATGAAGCAAACTAAAACAAGTTAAAAGCTTAATCAACCAAATATTATTGGATGAAGTCAGAAAAAAATCTAATAAAAAAAATAGAACATAAAAACTTAAGCTAATTAAGTTAACCTGCCAAACACATT
The DNA here is from genome assembly GCF_000495115.2 of Populus euphratica. NCBI lineage: Eukaryota > Viridiplantae > Streptophyta > Magnoliopsida > Malpighiales > Salicaceae > Populus > Populus euphratica. Next base: position 5,143,507 of record NW_011499846.1, read on the forward strand.
TATATAGCTAAATTAACCTATAATTATGGTCACGAGACTAGGATTAATTCATAAAAAAATTACAAAGCCCCACTTACAACATATCTAATATTTAAAATTGAAATTGATAAATAAAAACTAAATTTATAAGACCGATAAATAATTTAATAGAAAAAAATAAAACACACAACCACATCTAATATTAAATAAAATTACATAAAAAAATAAACTAAGTTGTCGAACAATAATAATACCTAACTTAGAGATTAACTCAACCCAAAATCCATGTTAGAGGTGGAGAAGATCTAGCCTAGTTAACATAGGGTTTTCTTTAAAAGAAAAATGATGACGTTTAGATTAAAATATTACTTACTTGTCCCAACCAAATCCTGGGTTGTCAAGCCACTGAGGTTAACTAGCCGGACTAAACCAAGTCTAATAATTAAGATAAAAAGTGCCTAAGAAATATTTTTATTTTCTTCACACTGGCTCATTTTTTTTACCACGGCATAACTGAAATAAAAAGAAAAAGGAAAACTTATGACACCACGTGAAAAGCAAAAATGGGATTGATTGCTGTGAAACGTAATTAAGAATCATGCTGTACATCTCTATCCTCCTAAGAACTTTCAATTCGGACGGAAAGGTTATTATAGACTTTTACTTAAAAAATGGCAAAGAGTGTCCGAATTGAATTGTCCCATTAAGGGTACGATAAAACAAACTTTTTCCCCAAAATTTACATCCTCTTGTCTCACGTGCTACTCGCATGAAAACTATGGACTCGTTCCTCACTCACCACCCAATAGCCGTACAACCAGTGTCAAGACTCGGACAGCGACACCCTTCGAGCACAATAAGGTTGACAACAATCTGTTGCCTCAGTTTTTTGCATTCTACAGCACGTTGCTTTCCGAATACAACACTTAAAAATCTCGTGCTGAGACCAAAACGATTAATTCAATAGCAAATCAATGCACGCTTTGTTTTTCTGTCTTTGAAGATAATTAGTCAACCAACTTCTTCTAATCCTTTATAACAAACAATCTTGGTCTAACGGCCTGTTCTCTCTTACAGGAAAACATTTTTCCTGTTTCAATGTAAAACATATATTGGAAATTAAATAAAAAAAACATTTTTCAATTAACTCTTTAATAGAGTTAATATTTTTAACTAATGAGCAATGATAAGTATTTTTTTTCAATTAACTCTTGAACAGAGTTAATATTTTTATACTATTAATTCATAATATAAATCAACCACTTCAACAATCATAGCCAGCACTATCATCACCATCTTATTATTATATAATTTTTGTTTTATTATCATCTCACCATAATTCTCTAATATCATTATTAAAGTAGCTATCTCATTCATCATCTTAATCATTTTTAAATTATTAGTGTAACCATCATCACTTCATTACTATTTTTATTATTATTTTAATATTAAAATTACTATAACAATTATTATTATTAATTACAATTACTAGTATCACTATATAGTTGTTAAAATATTATCGACAATAATTTTTATCATCATTATCATTATTATTGTTATATTAATAATTTTATAATCACGATTTCTACAATATAATTATCACCATTATTATAAAATCATCATCGTAATAATTATTATTTTCACAAACATCATTTTTATCATTAATTCAATTTTGTAATACCATGATTCAAAAAATAAAAATGCAAATTAATTTACTATACAAGAAAATATTTTCTTTTCGCATAAACATTTTTCGCCCCCCCCCCCCGGACGGTCGTTTTCTTCCCCCGGGAGATGAAGGCTTTTCATGCTTCTGTTTCACATTATCTCAAGGTTGTTATAAAATGCAGGCAGCATGAATCAATCAAACCACTGGGCTGAAATAATGAAGCTTCAAGAAACCGGGATCTGACATGGCCGACAGGGGAACCATGCAGGAAATTAATAATGTATTTGTGAAAATTCCATGCCCTTCGCTGGAAGGGGATGATGCCAGGGAAAAAATAATAAAAGAAGGCCATGCTTTTCAGAGCTAGTATGGCTTCATACATGACCTTCCTCGTCTGGCTAGCCAGGAATTTCAACGAGAATGGCAGTATTCAATTTGCTCCAGCAAATAGCCTCCCAAGTTGAACTTATACCGTATATAAAATTTACCTCATGTACCAACATGGTCATGTGCATAAATGAGATCGCAACCAAAATCATACAATAATATTGATATCAACCCAAAAAGATACACGCTCATAAAGAATCATGTAACACGCTGAAAAATGGGAGAATAATTTACTTTATTTTTGCATCTACCACCAGTTAACCTTAGTGATGTGACTTGAATTTTTTTAATTACTTTTCCTTGATTTTTCGAAAAAAAAAGTACATCATGCGTAGCCATTAGCGATGTAATTTTTGTAGCGGCATGAAATATTTTTATTACAAGTAACGGATATAATAAACAAATGAAAGATTGAAGACATCAATAACATTAAGAAAAATAAAAATTGTATATTAAACCAAGAAGTTAAGAGGTTCAACCAAATCCTTATTTAATTTGAATTTAAAATTAAATCGGATTAAAATTGATACAATGTAAATTTATTAAAATCCAATTTGATATCAATAAAAAAAAAATTCCTCAACATCATTATTGCAAGTTTTCTTTTTTTATCTATATAATGAGGCAATTATATATTTTATAAACTTGAGTTAATTTAAATTACTTCCTAGACCTACAAGCTAGATGGTGAGTTTGAATGAATTTAATAATTTAATTTTTAATTTTTTTTTCTAACTATACAACAATAAAAATTGACAAGCAAAGAATATTCATGGAATAATTTTTTAAAAAAAAAAAACCTAGAAGAGCCCCTCTAATGTTACAAAAATCATGCCATAAACTTTCTAAAGAAAACTAAAGATGAATGGTATTCAATCAAATAATACAAAAGAAAAGGTGGCAATCAAATAATATTATAAAAAGTTTTATAAAATAAAAGTGCTCGCTAATATTAAAATAAAAAAAACTATGAACTTACCTAGAAATATTTTTCAAATTAATGAATCAAAGTGCAAAATATTGGAAACAAAGAAAAAAAAAACCATGTAATCACACAAGCTTAGCATGTGCATCACCTCAATTTTTTTATATATTAAAAAGTGAATGACATATTATTTATCTTTTAAATTTTTTAGAAAGACAAACATATACAATGCAAAATTTGTAAATTAATTAAAAAATTCAACAATAAAAAAAGTAAAAAATGCCCTAAAAACCTCGATAAACTTATTTATGATCTCAAGTAACCTTAATATCAATCTAAAAATCCAAAATCAATCTAAATTCAAAAACTTTCTCAATGCTAAGATCTACACTTTCAAGCAATGGAAATGGTGAAAACATATCACAATAAAACTTTTTTCATCAAATTATACATGTTGAATTTTAGCACTTAAAATTAATATCAACTAAAAATTTTTCTCTACCACTAGAATTTAGCAACTCTAACTTTTATCAATAGTGACAAAAAAAGTGTTTTATAATGAAATTGAAATTTTAAAAGGCAAAGGGAGTGGAAAGTAACAAATCCAAGAGTTGGGCAACTAAATTAACCTTTTCCCACCACTTTTGAAATTGACACCTATTTTACTGTCTTTTCCATTTTGCTTCTCTTTCTTTCAATCTTTTTCTTTCTTAGAAAATTAGAAATAATTGGCCATCAATTTGCCTTTAAAAGGATGAAAATGAAAGGTACAAAAAGATCAAGCACCAAAATGGGAAACAAAAGCAATGACCCGGTCTACCATGATTTATGAAAAGCTGCACGGTGAAAACTACACATTTTAGTATAAAAAGTTTTATAAAATAAAAGTGCTCGCTAATATTAAAATAAAAAAAACTATGAACTTACCTAGAAATATTTTTCAAATTAATGAATCAAAGTGCAAAATATTGGAAACAAAGAAAAAAAAAACCATGTAATCACACAAGCTTAGCATGTGCATCACCTCAATTTTTTTATATATTAAAAAGTGAATGACATATTATTTATCTTTTAAATTTTTTAGAAAGACAAACATATACAATGCAAAATTTGTAAATTAATTAAAAAATTCAACAATAAAAAAAGTAAAAAATGCCCTAAAAACCTCGATAAACTTATTTATGATCTCAAGTAACCTTAATATCAATCTAAAAATCCAAAATCAATCTAAATTCAAAAACTTTCTCAATGCTAAGATCTACACTTTCAAGCAATGGAAATGGTGAAAACATATCACAATAAAACTTTTTTCATCAAATTATACATGTTGAATTTTAGCACTTAAAATTAATATCAACTAAAAATTTTTCTCTACCACTAGAATTTAGCAACTCTAACTTTTATCAATAGTGACAAAAAAAGTGTTTTATAATGAAATTGAAATTTTAAAAGGCAAAGGGAGTGGAAAGTAACAAATCCAAGAGTTGGGCAACTAAATTAACCTTTTCCCACCACTTTTGAAATTGACACCTATTTTACTGTCTTTTCCATTTTGCTTCTCTTTCTTTCAATCTTTTTCTTTCTTAGAAAATTAGAAATAATTGGCCATCAATTTGCCTTTAAAAGGATGAAAATGAAAGGTACAAAAAGATCAAGCACCAAAATGGGAAACAAAAGCAATGACCCGGTCTACCATGATTTATGAAAAGCTGCACGGTGAAAACTACACATTTTAGTTTTTTATTTTTTTTGTTAATTGTTAATGTAACCGGTGTCTCAGCTTTATATATATTGGATTTTTGAGCTTGCAATCCCCCGGTTGAACGTTGAACTGCATTGAGAATCATACCTTAATATCAATCTAAAAATCCAAAATCAATCTAAATTCAAAAACTTTCTCAATGCTAAGATCTACACTTTCAAGCAATGGAAATGGTGAAAACATATCACAATAAAACTTTTTTCATCAAATTATACATGTTGAATTTTAGCACTTAAAATTAATATCAACTAAAAATTTTTCTCTACCACTAGAATTTAGCAACTCTAACTTTTATCAATAGTGACAAAAAAAGTGTTTTATAATGAAATTGAAATTTTAAAAGGCAAAGGGATTGGAAAGAAACAAATCCAAGAGTTGGGCAACTAAATTAACCTTTTCCCACCACTTTTGAAATTGACACCTATTTTACTGTCTTTTCCATTTTGCTTCTCTTTCTTTCAATCTTTTTCTTTCTTAGAAAATTAGAAATAATTGGCCATCAATTTGACTTTAAAAGGATGAAAATGAAAGGTAAAAAAAGATCAAGCACCAAAATGGGAAACAAAAGCAATGACCCGGTCTACCATGATTTATGAAAAGCTGCACGGTGAAAACTACACATTTTAGTTTTTTATTTTTTTTGTTAATTGTTAATGTAACCGGTGTCTCAGCTTTATATATATTGGATTTTTGAGCTTGCAATCCCCCGGTTGAACGTTGAACTGCATTGAGAATCATGAGAAAAATGACCCCATGCCTTCCTAGTAAAAAAATCATTTTCCTCAACACAGCATTTAAGAAACCAAGAAAATAAAAGAAAAGATCTTACAACAGCCATCCAAAAAAAAAAAAGTTATCCTCTTTCATATCAAAACTCATAAATACTGGCCTCGTATGTTTATGCTTTGTACCAACAAATTTCCAAATGGAAACCATCTCATCAGTAGTAATCTCCCCAAAAAGTTACTGATTGCGCGAGACTGAAAAGCACAGCAACCACTTTGCCCCTTGGTTAAATTATGAATAATGCTGGGGTAAGAGGAAGAAAATCATACGAGTATAATTGAGTGGAAAGAAGGTATTGCTATTTCATTTCCTTCTAAACATCCCAAAAGCATTTTAGTATTTCTTAGACACGATATCATAGCTGAGACATTACACACACTAAAGGGCACACCTTTGATTACTGACTGGCCCTCCCAAAGAAGTGTTCTATCTGTAAACAGCCTTGAGATTGCAAACTGCTTGTTTTAGCTCCATACTTGCACTTCTTGGCAGATACAGAATTTTCCTTGCCATCCTGCATAAGGTCACAGTTAGAAGTCAAGCAATCAGTTTCATAACGAGGTTGTAATAGGGAGATATGTGATTCTAGATAAGAAAACCAAAGAGCCAAGTTGAATGGATATGAATAGAAAACTAATTGATACCCTAGAACAAAATATAAGTATAGGCATGATTGCGTGACAGGTATTGAAGTAGCAACCAACGCAGGCAGCTACAAGTTGCAAAGACAGATGTTTCAAACCAAAATGTGTCAGACTAATAATTAAATAATTGTATACATGCATTACCTACCAACAAGGATTGATTCATAGATCTCAGCACTTTAACTCTACCACCTCGCCCATCAGATCCAACAGAAATTAAATCCCTGCTACTTGCACTTTTACCTTGCATGACCACTGATCCGTTGCTTTGACCACGCTTACACCATCTCCCCAAGTACCGGTTTGTTCCATCAGGACCCATCAATCCACTAGAGAAACATATATCCCCTGGAGGTTTAGTATCATAATAAACAGCTAATGTCAGATTCTGAACAATTAAATATTCCAAAATATATATTTTACAGAGGGCAAAAGTGTGCTCATGCATGTAATTATATCACAAAGTTTGGCTCAAGCCACTCCTTGAAACCAATTACATCTAACTCAAATTATGTTTGGAATTGTGAATTGTGGTAACTTGTTTTTCACTTAGAAATACATCAAAATAAAATTTTATTATTATTTTTTAAAAATTATTTTTGATATCAAAATATCAAAACAATTTGAAAATATATAAAAAAATCATTTTAAGCTAAAAAAATTCAAAATTTAAGGGAATGCAATTTGCACCACGTTCCCAAACACACCATCCAGTCTTTTCTAATGTTGAGAATAGGTTGAACTTCTCTGATGTCATCAAGAGTCACAATAACTTCCTCGTCTGTAGAGGAATCAAGAGCATTGCCCTTACCATTGTTGATTCTTATGCCAAAAGGTCCAGATGGGTTTACTGTTTTGTGCACTTTGGCTTCACTGTGAATATCAGAAACTGCTTCTGACTTTGCAAGAGCAGACCCACCCTCTCTGGTCTGATGTTTTGAATCAGGGTCTAGAATTATATGCACAGCTGTAGGAAGATTCAGAGCTGCTTCATCTCTTGCACAATAAGCATTTCCCTGTTTGTTTAGAGCAGTGATTCCAGTACATTCTTCGGATGAATTGGCACCCTTATCACCCTTGAAACTAAAATTTTCTCGATCACTGGTCAAGCTTCCTGTTAGATCCACAGATACACAATGTTGTTCCTTTGGACCAGCACATGAAGTACTTGTGGACAAAGCATTAGAATAGTCCTTAAAATCTTCTGCAACAAGCCCTTTGCAATTTGCCTTCTTTGAAGCTTTTAAAGCCCTCAAACTTTCGTTATCTTTAGATTCAACAACCATCTCTAGTTCTTTGACCCTTGTCTGATGATGGCAACAAAACAATCATTTCAGCCAAACCAGAGACTAAGCCATTCCCCGGCCGAGCTCTTATTGGAAAATTTTAAACAAAGTCCTCGCAGACTTACCTTTAATTTATTGATTTTTTCTTTTGCCTTCTCGAGTCTTTTACAAGAACGAGCCTCACCCTGTCCAAGTTGGTTACACTTAGCCATCAATTCTTTGTAAGTCCTGTTAGAAGCAATGTGGAAGAACAAATTATATTAGATATCAATACCCTGAAAAAAATAAGAGATGCGGGTAAATATAAGGAAAAACCATTGATAACATATGGTAAAAAGTAGCTAAATAAAAATGCAGTGAGAATAAATCAGATAAATTATCAACATGGTTATTCTTCAGTGGAAAAATCAGGGTAAAATCTAGCATTAGCAAAAGCAACTATCAGATAAAGTTAGTGCAGTAAACATTGTAAAGTGTAAAATAGTGCAGTAAACATTGTAAAGTGTAAACACTGATCGTTACAGATAGGTATCAAGCAAGAAAGCTCACCGCTATCATACCACAATCCTTCATGGTGAATCAACAGCTCTAATCATTTTGGAATTAAGAAGGAGCATTAAAATTCAATTGAATGTCAAAACTCAAAATAATTTTCTCCATCCATAAATACATTTAATTACTATAACCGGAAAATAGACAGCTTACTTATTGCGAATGACCAAGGACTTTCTCAGAATGTCTATGGTATCTTTGTTATTGGCTTCATTGCCAAAAGAGGCAAGCTTTAAAACCTCATCTTCCTCCAGATTCACATCCGATACCCTAAATTACTAATCGTATAAGTACAAGAGTTCATAACAAGAAACCAAATAATAAAAGTATATTTGGACCTGGCACGGCTGCACTTACAGCTTTAGTGCTACAAGCTCTTTGGCAAGTGCCATATTCCTATCTTGCAGCCTGATGCGCTCCAACTTCAGTGCATCAAGCTCCTACAACACAGTTGACCAAAACCTCTTAGAAAAATTCAGTTAATTAGCACCACCAACGATATGAAAAGGGGAATAATCTAGAACAACTGTGAAGACGATAGTACACCTCAGATTTCAATCGAAGCAGGTGCTGAATCGCTGCTTTTTGTTCCATTGCATGAGTCCTCGATTTAACTTCTTTCTTTAACTCATCTTTACAAAGATACAACTGAAACAAAAATAGCTTCATAAGACCCGGAAAAGAACAAAAATAATCGGTTTGCTTCAAGTACTTCATTGATATAGCCATAGATTCGGTCAGTTACAGCTACGAAGATAACTGCACACCAGGTGTTCTGCAAAATTTTCACACCGACAAAAATAACCATGTAAATCATAAGAGAAATCAATCTTACTTCCTCATTAAGATGCTTCATTTCCTTCACTTGACTCTCCAAAATCGTATTGAGACCCGACAATTTTCCTTCCAATCTCTTCACTTCTCCACTCAACAACTTAGGATCCTCCTCACACTCCCCCGCCTTCCGATCCCCGAACGGTTCGGTTTGGTCCCCGACCGACTGAAAATAAAGGCGACCGGCATTTTGAGCCGAGCAATTCTGCTTGCAAACTGGACAGCTACGCTTCTTTTCATTCGAACAATATTCAAACCACTGCTGCAGGCTAGGGTTTCAAACATAAACCACGGAAACCTTAACAAACTAGTTTCCAGGTTTGCAGAGAGAAATTGAAAAATTAAGCACATGCGAAATCGTTTCCGTACCAGAGTTCGTGAAAGACGTGGCCACAAATGGAGATTGATTGGAGATCTTCGATAATGGGCTTGAGATCTTCATAGCAGATGGAGCAGATTGTCTTCGCGAAAGAGTTGTTAGGGTTTGTGACCATCGCTCGGTCGCTGTGAGTCTGGGACTCCTTTTTTGCGTTTCGTTGCTGTCCTTTCGGTGTTTTTCAATTTTCCTGTCTCTCATTGTTGTGAATGAGAGCGAAATTTAAAATGATGAGGGAAAGCTCAATTTTGTTTGGCGGGACATAGAGGGAAAATGGAGATTTGGGTCAGGTGCCGCGTGCATGCCACGGAGACCAATGTAAATGGTGAGGCAGACAGTTTTTTTGGGAAATCTCACTTTAGCACTTAATATGTTATTCAATTATCAATTAAGTACTAAATCTTTTGATTTCGTTAATTTTTCCATCTAACACACCATGATAGTATTTAAAATTATAATAATGGTTGTTTTTTAAAGTATTTTTTATTTAAAAATATATTAAAAAATTAATTTTTATATTAACAAGTCAAAATAATCTAAAATAATAAAGAAATTAAAAGAAAAAAAATTCAAAACATTTCAAAAACGTTGTTAAAGGCAAGAACAAAAACAAGGTTCAATCTCTCTCGAAAATAACTTTAATATAAAATCATAATAAAATTTTCTTGACCTTGTTTAAAAGTGAAATTATCATATTTGGGCATTAAGATTAGCCTTTATAGCATATTCAGCTTTTTTTTCTTTTTTAAAAGAAAATATGGTATAAAATAGATGGGTAAAGGGTGATCTTTTCTGGTGCACGTCGCGTTTGGATAAAAATGATATAACCAGAAGATTTATTATGTCCAGATTGATTATGAGCAATATATTGGGGGCTAAATTGAGATTTTACTGTTTGATTTGTATTTTTTTCTTTGAGGATAACAATAAAGCTATTTTGAGTTTTTTGTTGTTATTGCGACTAAATTACTCTTCTAGCGGGAATGATTGTTCTTCGCATCTTCGTTGCTATGTTGAGAGAATAGATTGTGATCCTTCCTTGTTTTATAAGAGTCGATGATTTAAAATCTATAAGACCCGCGCTTTCTTACCGATACATTAACACAATTTATACAGAAAGTTAGTATAAAAAATGATTTTTATAGATTTATTATTTAAATAAATAATACTCTGTGAAACATGTTTTCAATCAAGATTATATTATATGTGTGCGTGTTTTGAACTGGATGTGAAACATGTTTTCAATCAAGATTATATGTGTGTGTGTTTTGAACTGGATTTGAAAATATTTTAAAAAAAATTAAAATTTTCATTTAATAAAACACCAATTCAAAACTTACATATAAAAATCACCAACCCAGAACCCAGTGAACACAAAATTATATGATTGAATTGAAAAAAAAAATGAAGGTTAAAGGTAAAATTTAAAAAAATGACCAAAACTGGCAATGTATCTTTCTAGAGATAAAAAGCCTAGTATTTTTTTAAAAACATTTGGCCCACTCGTTTTCACTCACTTGTAAATAAAAAAATTAAAACATGTTTTATGAGATCAAGTACCTGTTTAATGCTGAGATGGTTTTCTAGGACTGTGATATCAGTGTAAAATATAAACTGAAAGGATGACCCCTCTCTAATGTTAGAGTGAAAGGCTATTTATTTTCATGCCTGAGAAAATAAAAGTCTCAGATCATTTTCCATCAAATTTGCATCCAAATATCTCAATTAATTAGCCACAGGACCACACGAACATGACAATGTTTGCTTCATTGGAAAGCACTGTGTTGCGATGATTTGGTCTGCGAGTGCTTGTTTTTGTATTATAACTTGTTTTGTAAAATATTTTTCAAATTATTTTTTATTTTAAAAAAATATTAAATTAATTTTTTTATATATTTTTATATGTTAACATTAAATAAATAAATAATATTTTTATATGTTAACATTAAATAAATAAAAAATAATGTTTTAATATATTTTTAATTGAAAAATATAGTACACTACATCGCGAAAAGAAATCAATAGCCGAGGGAACACGTAACAAAGCACAAATTTGACAGTTTATATGATAATTAATAAAAAAATGTTTTATCAGGGTATTCTTTCTTCTTTATTTCTGTCAAGATACCGAAGTCAATATATGTGTCATCTATTATGATTATACATACAGTATATGACTACTGAATTATGAATTTATATTATTCTATATATTTGCTGGACCAAAACAAGTTCACGTAAGTAGTTTTGTCAAATATAAGCTATGGATCTATCATATTTTATAATAAACTAAAATTTTATTTGTCATGTACTTGACTAATATACCCCCGTGAATATTAAGTCTAACAAAAACATTAATAAAACCAGCACGTGACATCACAGATGATAAAACTAAACTCAATGTCTTTTCATGTCAAAGGATGTAAAGAAATCAACATCAAAGCTGTTGGGTAATGGACAAGTTACGAAGAACATTACGGAAAACGACACAAAATATAAAGTTGAAAACGATAATTATCTAGTGTAGTCTTTATTGCAAATAAAATCAATTTATTTCAAATGCCAAATAAAACCTAACACGCAAATTATGCTCTGATACTGTAAAATTATACAGGGAAAAGTTACAAGTAAAGTCAATTTATTTAATTAAAAATCTTTTTTTTTTGTTTTTTTATGTTTATATTCAATAAAATTATTCAATCGTGTGATCTAAATTATAAATCTAAAAATTATTTCAAGTTAATTTTTTTTAAAAAATATTGTTTTAAATGTTGTTTCTTGAGATTTTTTTATCTTGTTATTTACAGAGGTATTTCAATATCATATTCTAAGTCATATTTTTAATTTTTTCACTTAGGTTGATTATTTGGTTTATTCAATGTTTTTTTATATTATTTTTATATGTTTTCATTATATTAGCAAGTATCAATTCTTTATATTTTTTAACATCTTTTACCTTTTATAATATTTTTATCATACGTGTTTATTTAGTTATTTTTGTCTGTATTTATTATTTAAATTATTGTTTTTTTATGATGAATTTATTTTTTATTTATTTAAATAAAAAAAATCTAGTAATCATAATCATATAAATATATGTTATTTATATTTTTTCCTGGTTATTACTAATGAGATTTTTTATTTATTCACATAAATAATTATTAATTTATTTAGTTAGGTAATTTTATAGATTTTTCACATGACACTTTTAATTTTTCATGTCAAGAAAACACACTAGAGCAACTTGCTTATATCATATTTTTTTTATTAAAAAAAATATAACATGCATGCTAAATTCATGATTTTTATCTGTTTTTATCTTTTTAATTTTTTTCTCTGCATTTTTTTTGAAAAAATATTATTTTTTATTATTTATATTTGGTCTATTTGTACTATTATTTTTGTTTATTCCTTTTATTAACTTGTAATGTTTTTTTTTTTATGTTTTTTCTTTACACTTTTTGTTTTTGTAAATTTTTTTTACACAAAACAAGGAAATAATATTTTATTGTAGCAATTACAATATTATTTTATTTTCTAGTTATGTTAAACATTAATTTAAAATTTTATTATATTTAAGTGTTGATTTTGTGAGTCATTCGTTATATTTTATATTTGATTTAAAAAAAACTCTAACAATATCTACACATTAATTATTCTATGCTGAAATTATTCGATCCATTCCCAAACAAAAACTTATTAACATAAATAGTTTTTATAAATATTCTAGCTTTAATTAGATTTTTTTGAAAATAAAATTTTAAAAATCAAATATTTATTTTTACTACAAAAATTTATAGGAGCAACAACGCTACTCGCATAACCAGTTGAAAATAAAATTTATAGGGTTCCTAAACTGACTAAGAGCCTGTTTATTATGTGTTTCAATTTTTTTTTGAAAAAAGTTGAAATTTTTTTATTTTTATTTATTTTTAATTAATATATTCTTAGTATTTTTAAATTATTTTAATGTATCAATATCAAGTATTCAATAAGATTGTCCAAGATCTAGACTATAAATCTAAAAATTAGTTTAAATTAATTTTTTTTAAAGTATTTTTACTTGAATATTTTTTCTTAAGATTTTTTTGTTTTGTTATTTATAGAGTTATTTTAATTTTATATTCTAAATTACTGATGAAAATTTTTATTTATTCACATAAATAATTATTAATTTATTTAGTTAGATAATTTTATAGATTTTTCATATGACACTTTTAATTTTTCATGTCAAAAAAACATATTAGAGCAACTTGCTTACATGATATTTTTTTATTAAAAAAAAACATAACTTGCATGCTAAATTCATGATTTTTATTTGTTTTTACCTTTTTACTTTTTTTTTCTCTACACTTTTTTTTTGAAAAAATAGTATTTTTTATTATTTATATTTGGTCTATTTATACTATTATTTTTGTTTATTCCTTTTATTTACTTGTAATGTTTTTTTTATGTTTTTTCTTTACACTTTTTGTTGTTGTAAATTTATTATACACAAACTAAGGAAATAATATTTTATTGTAACAATTACAATATTATTTTATTTTTTAGTCATGTTAAAAATTAGTTTAAAATTTTATTATATTTAAGTGTTAATTTTGTAATTCATCATTATATTTTGTACTTTATGTAAAAAAAAAAGCTCCACTAATATCTACACATTAATTATTCTATGTACTCTCAAACAAAAACTTATTAACACTTTATATTTTATATTTATCAACACAAATAGTTTTTATAAATATTCTAACTTATAATTAGATTTTTTTGAAAATAAAATTTAAAAAATCAAATATTTATTTTTACTAAAAAAATTTATGGGAGCAACAACGCTACTCGCATAACCAGTCAAAAATAAAATGTATAGGGTTCCTAAACTGGCTAAGAGTTTGTTTGTTATGCGTTTCAAAATTTTTTTAAAAAAATTTGAAATTTTATTTATTTATTTATTTTTAATTAATATATTTTTAGTATTTTTAAATTATTTTGATGTATCGATGTCAAATCCTTTTTAAAAAATAAAAAATATCATTAACATATATTTAAACATAAAAAAATATTTAAAAATTAATTTCAACCACATTCTTAAATAAGTGACTGCTATATATATAAAACGAGGACAGGCTACTTCATTGCATGACTCTAGATCTAATTTGACCTTTCAATGCACCGCAAAGGAAATTTAATTTACAAAATATTTTCTTAAAACAATTCACAAGATAACATAGAAGAGAAAAAATAGGAAAAACAAATATGGCGGTGCACGATCCACGTCTATATATATAATAAGCAGAAAGAGCGTTCTAAGTTCTAACCTTTCAGCATTCCATTCACGTGCTCTCGCTGTTTCTTCTCTATCCCTATAAATTCACTCCTAGCTGGAAAAAAACCCGCAAATTTCTAGACAAGATGATTTCAGCCGATCTTGAAGTTCTAGGACAAGGAGGAAAGACCCTAAAACTAACCATCAATCCTGTTGAAACAAGCGAGGCAGCAAACAACACCTGGGAATATTGCAAGACCCCAACCGGGGAGGAACACAAAATACCTACCCAGTACGAGTGCCCTCCTGCTCCAGGTCCAAAGTGGCTTCTGGATTCTCTCTCTGCGAAAAAGAAGGCGTTGAAGAAGAAGTCTAGGTGCCAGCCAAAGGTAGTAATGTTACAACCTTTTAACGTATCTTATTCCAAGCGAATCACTCTGCCTGGGATGCTGCCTGATGATGTTAGAACTTCTGATGTTAGAGCTTCTGATGATGCCTTAGAGGATCACATTGTAAGAAATTTGAAGTGGTCAGTCGAAGAGATGAAAAGACTGCAACATCGTTCATCAATAGAAAAGAAACACGGAACAATTTCTCCCTCGTTGAAGGTTGCTGGGAGAAGGTCATGAAACTCAATGGGTTTTGGATTATCACATCAAGACAGTACTTATGCGTTGTGATATGATCACCACCTTGGTTAGGTTTCTCATTGTTAATTAAAAACTAGATTATGTTTTATTTCGGATCCCTTTTTATAATTTTCTATAGTAATTAATGTTTTATCAGCATCTTAATTTATTCACTTTTTTTTTTCCATAACCGCAGAAATTAAGAAGATGGCATTACCTTTCTAAGCGACAACAAGAAGGACGTGGAGTCTAACACATCCTGGAAGCTGTACCCTTTTTTCTTCCTTGTTATTTTTCCAGCAGTGAATGACACCAGGTATAGGGAGCTAATTATCATGCGCAGAGCCCACTGGTCAAACGGACTTCTTCTTCTTCTTCTTCTTTTTTTTACAGTGCAGGCTGTTTATATGATGGTTATTTATTTAACCTTTTAGATTCAAACCCGGATTATCAATTAGAAAAAATATTAAAATTTTATAAATATATCAAGCTATTTTTTTAAATACATGAAGCTGATACGAGAGTGTAGTACTTTTAAAATCATTTAGAAAGAGATTTGACTCCAATTAATGTATAAGTTGGTCTTGAAGTTAAAAGAAAGAAAGAAAGAAATTGAATTTTCCTTTTCTTTTTTAATTTAATTGTTCAACATAATTATACTTTTAGAATTTTAAATGCCTTGAAATAAAATTTTAATTATTTAATTTTTCATATATCTATGTTTCATGTACTTAAAAAATTAAAAAATAATATTATTTTAACGTATTTCTAAATAAAAAACATTGTAAAAAATTATTATTATTACAATTTTAAATACCTCATGAAAATAATTATTATTATAATTTTAAATACCTCAGTATAAAATTTGGATGTGATTTAATAATTATTTAAGATAATTTGACTTTTAGGTATCCAAATTCATTGTTTTTCAAGCAAGTATAAACATGATGTTATCCTTTTCGTTTGCAGTTGCAATAAAAAAACTATATGTTACTATTGGTGTATTGGTAATTTAAGTGCCATTTTTTTTGAAAACTTTCATAGTGCATATAAAATATTTTTAAAAGTAATCTATCCCTCGTGTATCGCATTTTGATGGTCAAGAATGGTCTTATTATTATGTATTGGTACCATCTCGTATTATTTCATGTACGAGTTCATGACCCTGTATAAATTAATTTATACGAATAACAAGTTGCTCAAAATTCTTGTTATAATCATACAGACCACGAGTTATTATATAAATTATCTTATCATAGTATCATAATTTAGTCTTCTTCTCCGTCCATGATTATACATATGAAAGAATAATTTTATTGTTATTATTTTCGGATTGATTATTATATCCTTATATTTTCAATGAACGTCAAATTATATTACATAACTTCAGTGAATTAAATAATCTTAATTATAATCATAACAAGATTCTTAAGAAAATTAATCATAATTAGATCTTTTTTTATATTTCTGATAACATGAGAAAAAAATCTGGTCATCAATTTTCGAAACAGTATGACTATATGTTTTGTATCTTGAAAAGATTACTTTCAAATCATATGACATATATTTTTCTAGTTCTGTAAATAAAATACCTTACAAAATTTAATTTAAATTTATATAATAAAATATCTTATTAATACACGGATATATACATGAGCTGGCATATAATATTCGACTCTAAGAAAATTAAAACCGGAATTAAAAAAGAAAAAAACTAGAAAAGGAAGTGTTTTTCCAGGGTGAAAGTCTATCAAGACACCGTTTCATACCGTGGTCCAATTGTATTTCTGAAATTGTTTGATTTTTAATAATTTCAAGGTTAAAAATAATTTTTTTAAAATAAAATAAAATATTATTTTAATATATATTTTTGAAAAAATCTATCTCGCTCCAAACTCTAATAAGCAATAAGTGGTAACAGTGATTCCAATAAATCCTGCCTTATTTCTTACGATCTATTGCTTCTCTTTCCTATTCCCGACCCTAACCTTTTTTCCTGAATTCAATTCACGGGAAGAAAAAGAAAAGAAACGAAAAGAAAATTACAGAATCGAAGATCATATGATGATACCAAGCTTGGAAAGGGAAACCCTAAAGGTAAATACTAGTCCAGTTAACAAAGACGAAGAAACAGAGATGACACTGGATTGCAAAACCCCAACCGGGCTGAGACATAAAATACCAGAGACGACATGGGATTGCAAGACCCCGACTGGGGAGGAACACAAAATACCTATCCTGAAAACTTGCCCCCCGGCTCCAGGTCCAAGGTGGCTTCTGGATTCTCTCTCGGAGAAAAAGAAGGCGTCGAAGATGAACTCTGTTGCCGAGCCAAAGGTAATAATGTTACAACCTTTTAAGGCATCCAATTCCCAAGAGAAATAGCGGGTCTCCGATGCGCGCTGAGGGTTATGTTAGAGCATCTCCAATGGAGAAGCCAAACAAAATGCTAAAATGCCTTTTCTCTTCCACAAATTCTATTTCTACATATCTCTTTAAAGAGCCAAAACCAACAAAGTGGGACCTCTAAAAAAATAGACCAATTAAATGTAGACATGTGGAAAAAAAAATAATATTATACAATATTAAGAAATAATAAAACACTTATTTTTTTCACTCCAATATAAATGGCTCTTCAAATGGCTTTTTTTCATTGGAATAGATATGGTAAGATAAGCTATATTTAAACTATTCAAAATGCTATTTTATCAATTTAGCTTTTCAAAATAGCATTTTGGATTGGAGATGCTCTTAGAACTTTGAAGAGTCCAGTTAGAGAAAATTAGAATATTGCAACATTCTTTTCGGAAAGATAGATACAGGGTATGATTTTTCTGGGGTTGCTAGTAGAAGGTCATGAAACTTATGCTGATTAAAAGGACAGGATTGATAGGTTTTGGAATATCACAACGAGGTAGTAATTATGCTTTGAGACATGGTCAACAGCGTAATTAGAAACTGGATTATAATCTTAATTTGGATCTTTTCTTTTCTTTTTTTAACGTAATGTTGTTGTTTTAATCAGCATCTTTATTAAATTATTTTTATAACCACAAGAAATTAAGAAGATTGGTAGAAGTTCTGGGCACACAAAACTTTGCCTGCTATGCTGTGCATATGCGTGTGTAAAAGTGGAACCCAGTTATCACTGGTATTTCTTTTGATTAGTATAATCTTCTGGGAAAGTTTGTTTTCATTTTATGAAAAACTTTTGGGGAAGCTGTTACGTGGCATTTTCCATTTTCTTTCCGAGAATCACCATCATCCAGCCCTCTTCCCTTCAAGTTGATGCCTAGTTTGGCTTGTATTAGATGTCTGGAAATTATTTGTTAATGTTCTCATCTTCTCGGAGGAGCACTGACAAGTGACAATCCATTTTTTTTTTTAATTATTAATCTCCAGGATATCTCAATTAATTTTATAAATTTTAAAATTAATTACTAATTAATCTAATGACCATCAATATTAACAATAATAAGATTTAAATTTGAGATTACAGATAAAACAAACATTTTCATCCTAAATTTTTATAACTAGAATACCTAGGTTGACAACCCAGTTTCTTAAATTGCTGGTTTAGCCCCTGACAAAATAACCGTCGATGTTTTATACTTTATGGCACCTGCAAACATTAGAAGTTTATAGAGGAGGCATGAAGATGCAGCTGGTAATTCTATTGCCTGTGCGGTTATATTTAACGACCAGGTTGATTCTTCCTCCTTTTGATTTTGTGGTGACAATGGAGGATCATAAAATGACAATAAATCGGAATTTCAGTGCTTTTTTTATTAATATTTTCTGTAGAAAATGATTACTGAGTCCAGCATTGTTTCATCTGTCTGGACTATGAAGTTCAATTGAATCGAGGTGTGTGGAGTATGACCAGTCGAGGTACTGTTTTCTTTTCACGAGATTCAAGAGATCCAGTGTTATAAAGTTAGATGGGATTTGCCTTGTGTTTTAAAATTGTGTTGAAAATATTAAATTAATATTTTTTTAAATATTTTGATATATTATTTTTTTAAAATAAAAAATAAATATGAAAAATATTTTAATAAATTTTCATGTAAAAAATACTTTTAAAAAATATTATACAATTATAAATAAATTACAAATGATTAGAAAGGCAAACTTGTCAACTTCAAGCTTCATTCATGCTGGGTTTTATTTTAAATGGAGATTGATCCGGTTTAAATCCAATGATTTTTTGTTTTTATATTTATCTAAAATGATATTCTTTTTTATATTAGAAATCAAAATAATTTTGTTTTATTTTAAATTGACCGGATAAACTTACAACCAAACCGAGTTTAATAACAGATTGAGTCTAATAACGATGAGCAAAAGTGTAGCAGCGAAGACCTATAGAATGCAGAAATCATCACCAGGTATGAAGAACATACAGGGGCAGACAAGATATAGGAGTTGTTTGCAGATTTCATCCATGCTATCAGATGACTAACATGGTTGACTTCTTGTTTGTCAGGGGTTCTGCACAGTGATTTGAACCTCTTCTTGTGTGGGTGAATTTAAACCATTGAAGAGCTGCTTCAGCTTTGCTCTTGAATTTAGAATGCCTCTGCATTTCCAAGGAGCAGCGGCTAGAGTTTTTAGCCACTTGATTGTGTTTCATGAATCTGATGAGCTAGCTGTGTTTTTATTGGTGGAGCTTATTTCTAAAGCTTCAGTAATCCTGTGTAGCTCCACCTCCTTTGAGTTAATTTTTCCAGTGGGGCTTGGAAAAATACCGATGAATTTTCCAGCACCATTATGAATACCTCTCGTGAAGTCCGCAGCATGAGGCTTTCCGATAGATAATCCGTCCACGTTCTCCTTCAGGCTGTTGGCACTTGGAAGTGACCAAACCAAACTCCATACAATCAGAACAAGGGAATCTTGCTTTCTTGCTTTGATATATTAATCTGATTTCTCATGGAACCATCGAAACAAGGGAGCTTGAAACTTATTATGCAAGCTGGAAAGGTGCGATAATTCATGGAACAACTCCGTGCAATTAATCTTTTCGGTGCTTCAACTTTTCAACGCTTGATCTCGCATGAAGAAGCAGCGGGAATCATTTCCATATCTCCCATCACACACGCACACAGTAGTGTTACACATGGCTGTAAGACTTTTTTTTTTTTTTTAAGATTAACGTGGGTGTTCGGGCCAGCTTGCGCGCACCACAACTAATCCCACGGGCCCTGAAGTTAACGACCATGTAAGCTTCCAGTGGCCATCATATGAGCAACTAAGGACTCGAACCTGAGACCACAGAGGGAGCAAACCCTTTAGTCCCAAGTCTTTACCACTTGGCCACCACTTAGATGGTTACATGACTGTAAGACTTGATCTTGGATGTAGTTGATTGAATCTCGAGCAGTAGTTTAACAGGTAAATTTTTAAATTTATTTTTTAATAATTAGGTTTTCTTGAAATTATTAAAAAATTATATAATAATTAATTTTAAAATTCATAAAACTAATAGAAAAGCATACAAATTGGTTTAGACATTTATATTAATAAAATAAAAACTTAATCATAGATAAAATCTTGCCTAATTTTTTTTAAAATTAAAATAATAATATATATTTTCTTAAAATTAAAATAATAATATATATTTTCTTAAAATTAAAATAATAATATATATTTTCTTAAAAAATTAATAAGAGTTCAGTTTGAGTAGATGAATCAGTTTTTTTAAATTTTTTTCAATCTAGACTGGTCGAAGCTGTAGATTAATAAGGTTTTAAATATTCAAAATAATTTTATTTTATATTTAAAACAAAAGAGAAATGTATTCATCTTCTGTAATTAAAAAAAGAATATACGGCACCAGTAAAATAACAAATCATTATTCTATGGAGATAATTGGGATATTAATTTATCAAAACAACATTTTCGTTCGCTTTTTTGACCCCTCCCCTGCCTTGCTTTCTAAAGCATGTAAACAAACACAGCAAGTAAAAGCAAGGAAAAAAAAAAAAATCAGCTTTGAATTCTGTCTGAAAGAGTAGTAGTATTGTGTTAAAGTACTTATTTTATTTAGAATTATATTAAAAAATAATTTTTATCTTTTTAAATTTATTTTTAATATCAATAAAAAAATTAATTTATAACCTCCCATCCTAATTCCCCAATCTACCCCTACCCATCATCACGATTGCCTCTGAGAACACCGCCAGGGGCAAAAGCGTAACTATATTAAATACAAAAATAATTTCATTGTAGTTTTCGTTGATGAACAGTCTGTTTTCTTGTCTCTCCCTCTTTGTTTCTCATCAAAAACTCGATCTACCGAACCAAATCTTTGAAATTAAGACCCAAATCCTGTTTCTGGAAATCGTCTCTGCGTTCCGCTCCTTCTCATTCAATCACTAACGAGGTAATCGTTTTACCAGTTCTAATTCATGATCTGTAAACTGCACGCGCCTTGGTTTTCATTGAATTTTCTCAGATTTAATGGA
Source organism: Populus euphratica (assembly GCF_000495115.2). Classification (NCBI taxonomy): domain Eukaryota; kingdom Viridiplantae; phylum Streptophyta; class Magnoliopsida; order Malpighiales; family Salicaceae; genus Populus; species Populus euphratica. The sequence goes on from NW_011499846.1 coordinate 5,165,063, forward strand.
GGAGTGTTACAGTGATCTTGTGATACTTTTGATCGATTGAGTATTTTTTAATGGATTTATCTGTGATTAATTTCTGGATAGGAAGCCGGATTTGTTTTCCTTTTTGTTTGGTTGATGAGAAAATTGAAGAAAACGAGAGATAAATTTAGATTAAATTCTGTACTTTTTTTGTTATTTAGGTTTATCTGAAATGAAATTTCCAGCTTAGAACTTACTCAAAACAAAAATCAGCTCGCTTAAGATAAATCTTTCTGGCATACTTAGTATTTTGCTCCTCATTTGATGATTATGATGTTTTGGTTAGGTTTCTGAAAAATCGACACCATAACTATCAATATCCTTGAATTCTTAACTTATGGTGATGATTAACGATAATATGGATAATGAGAAACAGATGAAACAGAGCAGAGATGGAATCTGGAGTGATAGAAATTCAAAATCTTCATCAGTTGCCTCCGTTCCCCTCATTCTCGATATAGATGATTTTAAGGTAAGGAATAGATAGTGGAGTTTTTACGTGGAAAATTTGGTATCGTACCTCATTTAGGATCAATTTTTTTTACTTAATGATAAAATTTATATTCCAAATTCATTTTGTAGGGTGATTTTTCATTTGATGCGTTATTTGGCAACCTGGTAAATGATTTGCTCCCATCTTTCCAAGATGAAGAAGCAGATTCAGCTGAAGGTAATATAGGTGGGAGTGATATGTTAGCAAATGGGGATGTGAGAGCCCCATCTGACGCAGCAAAATTGGCGCAAGGGTTGTCTTCTCCCTTATTTCCTGAAGTGGATAGTCTTTTGTCTTTGTTTAGGGATTCTTGTACGGAGTTGATAGACCTCCGAAAACAGGTAGATTGTTGGGAGCATGTGATGAAATTTCTGAGGTCATAATTTTTTTTTTTCTGCTGACATTTTGTTTTTGGATTGAAGATTGATGGAAGGCTCTACAATCTCAAGAAGGAGGTTTCTGTCCAAGATTCTAAGCACCGTAAAACACTTGCTGAGGTGAGTTTTTGGGTGTCTGGGTGCATGTGTTTTGAATCATTGTAAAAACTATACTGGAGAAGAGGTATCAATAAATAAATAAAAAACTGATTTTTATTTCAAAGTAAACTGCAAAAGCTTCTTTATTTTTTATCCTAGATTAGATGTCTACAGCAGATATTCGTGCACGTGCGTGCATGTGTATGGAAGTAAATTCCATTTCCTTTAGGTCGGTGATATTATATAGTAATTACTTGCCATTTGATTTTTAGTGGTTAATGTTATATATTGATTAGATTAAAAGTAAAGCAGAATAGAAGTTGGACAATCGAAAGAATGCATTCTTTTTGAAATAAAAAGAAATAGAAAGAAAAGTAAAGTTGAGAGGTTTAGGCAATATGTAGAATCCAGAAAATTGAGAATGAAAGGTGTGTGGTTTCTTTCATTTTTGGCAAGAGGTTTTTAGGTCTCAAGGGGAATATGGTTGGTTTGGCTCCTCTAAGATAAAATCATTTTGTTCCTCTTTGTTCTGTTTCCAAGATCCATCTAACATAGTTAGCATTTGCTATTTATTTTATCTTTTCAGCTTGAACAGGGTGTAGATGGCTTGTTTGATAGTTTTGCTAGGCTTGACTCGCGTATTTCAAGTGTTGGACAGACTGCTGCCAAAATAGGAGACCATTTGCAGGTAAAATTTTTCCCATGCTCGATTATAATTTGCTAAGCATTCAGTCTATATTTATTTCACGCTTTTATTATGATCTTATCAGAGTGCAGATGCTCAAAGGGAAACAGCTAGTCAAACAATAGAACTCATAAAGGTACTGTCTGTCAACTTATTTTTATGCATTCCTTAGCTCAAAATGCATTAACACCTTGTTTACATAATTTTTGCAGTATTTGATGGAATTCAATGGCAGCCCAGGTGACCTAATGGAACTTTCACCTCTGTTTTCAGATGACAGCCGTGTTGCTGAGGCTGCTTCAATTGCACAGAAATTACGTAAGATGACATTATGTTCTTTCAAAGCTTTGAAATTGCATAATTCTACAACCTCAAGTTCTTGTTATGCTGCATGAGCCTTTTGGACTAACTTAATTGTTTTTCTATATCAGTCATGCATTCTTCTTCTTGTTTTTTCTTTGAGACAGTAACGAGTACCCTTGCAGCTTAGCTGTAGCTTTCCATCTCCTTTAATTAGTCTTCTGTACTTCAGTCCTAATCCTAACTTTATACATTGAATCATTAGATCCACTGCCGCTCCCTCCCTCCCCTCTTATCTGTGATAATATCTTCTTGTTTTAGTACATACTTCTAAACTCATCCAATACTATTGTCACACCAGATTAAATGATATCCTTTTAATCCGACTTGATTGCTAGTAGTTTTAGTCATCTATATTGTCATTTGGATTTTCATTGAAATCTTCTCTTAAAGCATTCCAGGTATTTTGGTTGGATCTATTCTGATGAAATACAAAATTTTTAGTAGATTTGGAATGTTGGAGCTTTTCCATAAATTAAGGAAAATCAATTTGACCCATTCTTTTGGATAATAGTAAGGCATTAGAGTGCTGAATTCACAGTGAAATTTGTTTTAAACTTTGTGATTTATTTAAATAAGCACAAGTAGAAAAAACAAACAAATAATTTGTGAATTGTGAAATTCTTCAATATCAAACAATCTTTTTAAAGATTTATGCAATGACTCTTGTTTGCTTTTCACAGCCATGTGAGTTTTTTGTTACTTTTGTGTTTTTTAGGGTCATTTGCTGAGGAAGATCTTGGAAGACAAGGCTTATCCGTACCATCTGTTATGGGAAATGCAACTGCAAGTAGAGGATTAGAAGTTGCAGTTGCTAATCTTCAGGATTACTGCAATGGTATGGGTTCAGCATATTGTTCTTTTTGATTATTGATATTACTGCCACAGGAAGTTCATATATGGTGCATCAAACAATACAATGATTTAGTGGGTAGTGAAAAATAGTAACAAACTAGGTCCAAATAACAAACGGTATGGTTTAATAATTATTAATAGTTATACCATATATGCTCAAACATCATCAGGTTTGAAGAAAAGGACTAGCTTGTGGTATCATGAGAAAGAATTTACAAATACCCATTTCCATATGGCCTAATCTCCTATTATTTGTGTTATTTTCCATCATAATGAAGAATCTTGGAGTGACTTCTTTCTGCATAGCCTTGTAGCTTGGGATATGTTTCAAAGATTGTTTGCAATTTAGCAATGAGTCTTGTGCGATCCTGAGGACAGTAGAAGAAGCAGTGTTGGATTCTTCTGGGGGGTTTTATGGAGAAAATTCTTAGTTCTTTATGGAGATATGCTGTGTGTGCATTTTGATGGAGAGGAGTGAAGAGTTCTTCTATCATCACTTCACAGAGAGTCGATTGTTGTGGAATATAGGATAGTCTTCTGGGCTTTGAATTCTCATGTCAGCAGGATTCTTTAGGGGCACTTCCCAATAAATGGATTGGGGTGCTATGTTATTTTGATTTAGATGGTTGCCTACTTGCCTTTTCAAAAGATGTTTCTTTCTACAATTTTTACCATGCAATTCCTTTCTTCTAATAATACTTTCTCCTTTTACCCTAAAAAAACTCATTTCCATATTGGCAAAGCAGGAAGAAAAGCTATGCAGATCATGATGCTTCGAAGAAAAATCATTACTGGCTTTTACGCATCTCCTTTGAATCCAAATTTTGAATGTTGGGTTTCAAAGGATATTTTGATAAAAGCAATTATCACCATGCATTCGTTGTCTGGAGATTTCCTTGTTCAGAATTCTGAGAATATTGTGATCCTGTTGTATCTTTTAGTCATTAAAGCCATGTGGTCATGGAAGGTCGTAGCCCATCCCTCATGCCCATTCCCCTCCCAAAATAAAAAAAAAATAAAAAAAATAAGTGAATTGTAAAGGTGTTCATGATTGGTGGATTTGTTTCTTTTGTTTATCATAACGTTGCAGTGATGATTTTTTTCCTCTTAATATTTTTCATGCAGAACTGGAGAATAGATTGTTGGCTCGGTTTGATGCAGCATCACAGAAAAGAGAATTATCGACCATGGCAGAATGTGCTAAAATTTTATCTCAGGTGAATTTTTTATAACATGTGACTGGAAAGGATACTTTTGTTGCCGAACACCTTGACTGGGGATTGACTGAACATGTCTTCATTATACTGGGTGTGGGGGGTTCCTATTGTTTCACCATATGGGGTTGAACTGACTGATTAGACATAATCTTTCCGACTTTCCTCTTTGAACTGAAGTCTTCAAGTCCAAATTATATCAGAATAAGTGATGATTGGAAAATAAGCAGAAAAGTCCTCCAGACTTGCAGGGATTGGTCCAGAATGCCAACAAATTTGCTATTCCTTTCTGCCCTTTTTGGTGAAAAAACAGGAGGGAGATTGTTTAAGCCTTAAATTTTAGTTATTTTTGTTTCCTTTTGATTCCTTTTCATCCGTGTTTGAAATAAGATGGATCTTCCATTTATAAGGGGATCTTGCAAATCTGTTGAAATGTTTTCTTTTTCCTGTATATTTCTTGGGTTTCCTTTTGCATTACAGTTCAACAGGGGCACAAGTGCCATGCAACATTATGTGGCAACACGTCCAATGTTCATTGATGTGGAAGTCATGAATGCAGACACTAGATTGGTTCTTGGTGATCAGGGTTCTCATGCTAGTCCAAGCAATGTTGCTCGTGGACTTTCTTCCTTGTTCAAAGAAATCACAGGTTTGGAAAATAACCATTTATCTCAAGCAAGGATCACATTCTTCCAAAGATTGTTAAAAATCTTCAATTCTCTCCTGCAGACACTGTCCGTAAAGAAGCTGCTACTATTATGGCAGTATTCCCTTCTCCTAATGATGTCATGTCAATTTTAGTTCAGGTAGCTGGGCAGGATTTGTTTTTTACCATACCTCATATTTTATGCCGTCTTATTCAAATTGCACAAGGTATATGATATTTTTTTGTTGTGAATTCATATTTTTGATGTTTTCCATACACGTGCAGAGAGTTTTAGAGCAGCGAGTTACAGCTCTTTTGGATAAATTGTTAGTGAAACCATCTCTTGTGAATTTACCTCCCATGGAAGAAGGTGGTCTTTTATTTGTATGTAGAATTGCTTGGTCCAAACTGTTTATAGTTCCTTAGTTTCAGTCTGAAGCAACAATCAGATCTTAACTTTTTTTGTGTTTGACTTGAGGCTTCAGTATCTTAGAATGCTAGCAGTGGCATATGAGAAGACTCAGGAACTGGCTAGAGATTTACGAGCCATGGGATGTGGTGACTTAGATGTTGAGGGTAATTAATTAACTATCTTGATTCTTGGTAATTTTGTGAATATTAAATGTGTAATCATCAGCAATATGGAAGTGTGGAACATCATCAATTGATGAAGAAAGATGAACTGGGCCTGTCTTTCTCTATATTTTAATATTGTGGAAAGCTAATGATGTCATGTTGCAAGGGGTAGGCTTTTCTCTATGTGATCCCAGGTAATACCAGGGCTGCAGGGTAGTGGGATCATTCCTACCACCCCATCCTCCACACTCCTGCTCAACCAAAATGAAAAAAGAAATAGAAAAACAGAGATAATCATGTTGGATGATTCCTGGTGACTTATTCCTAGTTGTTTGGGAGCTAAGTTGTTGATTCTGTCTCTGATTACTTCAAATATATCGATATTCTATAATAACTTCAACTAGCATTACCTTCTACAATCATAGTATTAGCTCTTCCAAGTGGTGTATGACAAATACTGGAAATTTTACTCTTTTTTGCCTTCTATTGTAGAATACGAGTTTGAATGGTGTAGAAATGAATTAAAATAAATTTTCGAGCTTCTATGAAAAGTCTGGGCATAGTTCAATGAACTTGTGGATTTCTTCAATTCAGAAAATTTCTCTTTTCTTGGTAGCAGAGATTGCCACTGAGATTTGATGTATTTAAATATGTTACTGCAAATCATAGTTGACAATGTGACTGATTTCCCGAATAAAAGTGTTAACATGACTTTGATAAATGTGTATATCAACCAATATTTGTAACATTTGTCCAACATCTTGCAGAATTTTTCCTCTTTTATTTCTGTGTCTTAGTGGCTTTCTTTGTTGATACAGGCCTCACAGAGTCTCTATTCTCTTCCCACAAGGATGACTATCCTGAACATGAGCAGGCCTCTCTTAGACAGCTATATCAAGCAAAGGTTTATGTGATTTTTTTTTAATATATATCAAATTTCCAGAACACATTTTTCTTTTGAGACAATAGACTGTACCATGATATGCAGATGGAAGAACTGCGTGCTGAGAGCCAGCATCTTTCTGAATCAACTGGGACTATTGGGCGCTCAAAAGGGGCTTCTGTAGCATCTTCCCACCAGCAGATATCTGTAACAGTTGTGACAGAATTTGTGCGGTGGAATGAGGAAGCAATATCAAGATGTGCTTTGTTTTCATCTCTGGTAATAGTCAATTCTGCGATCAAATATACCTTGTCTCATACTCTTTTTCAGTTATCTAAAGGGTAATTAAGCAGTAACTATCTCTATTTTTGAATGATTAAATGTTCCTTTCTGGTCAAGTCATCTGGGAATCCTGTGCCCTCGTCCGAAATTCTCTTTCTTTCAGATAACCTTTTTCTTTCTTTCCTCCAGTAAAGTAAGGTTAACAAGCATTCATGAAATTGTAGCTACATTGGAAGATGCATAGATTTGCACGAGGCTACTTTGATTATTTGTCCTGGCACATAGATAAGATTGTCAAATTGTCCTTTGTTTTATATTCTAGTGGACATGTGATTAAAATGTATATTTGCAGATGACATTTGAAATAGTCTCTTTTGGATGCTTGGAATTGTCTTTACCACCTTCAGTTGTGGATTGTCTTGGCCTTCTTGTTGGTGTTAAGGCTTCCATCCACTTATAGTTTGATATGGTTTATGTTATCCGGCCCCATGTCTAAGACAATGAATCAAATGGCATCAAATAACACATAATCAAAAGAATGGATGGTTAGAATTTAGAAGAATTATACATGTTTTAAGCAGAATGTTGAGTTAGAAAAAATGAAATGAAATGAGGAATAGCCATTTTGGGTCTGATGGAACTTTTATTTCTATTCTTCTCTTATTTTTCTTTGTTTATAAAAGCTACAAATATTTCACTGGTATTTTATTGATTGATTCCAAACATGCTTTTCTGCAGCCTGCTACGCTTGCAGCCAATGTGAAAGCAGTGTTCACTTGCTTGCTAGATCAAGTAAGTTGCTTACGAAATCCAGTTCTTTGTTAATCTATGCCATGGTTATCTCAGATTTTAATTTCAGCAATAAAATGTAGGTAGGGCAATATATAACAGAAGGTCTTGAACGGGCTAGAGACGGCCTCACTGAAGCTGCAGCTCTAAGGGAACGGTTTGTGCTGGGAACGAGTGTTAGTAGAAGGGTTGCTGCTGCAGCTGCCTCTGCTGTAAGTACCTGATCATATACCTTTGCTTGCTCTATCATTACCCCTTCTTTATGAGATATACCTATCATGTAGTTTCATATAAAGGTGATGTACATGTACTCAGAATAGTGTGCTTAAGTGAGATTGATGTTGAGATGCAGGCAGAAGCTGCTGCTGCTGCTGGTGAGAGCAGTTTCAGATCTTTCATGGTTGCTGTACAACGTTGTGGAAGTAGTGTGGCTATAGTGCAGCAAGTATGTTGGATTGCATTGACACTACTTAACTTTTTGTTAAATTGGCTAAAAGGAGAATCCTGTGATATATAGAGAACTTAAAATGGCTTCAACTTTCATCTTCAGTATTTTGCAAATTCCATATCTCGCCTCTTACTACCTGTGGATGGCGCACATGCTGCTTCATGCGAAGAAATGGCAACAGCCATGTCCAGTGCAGAGGCTGCAGCTTATAAGGGGCTTCAACAATGCATTGAAACTGTTATGGCTGAGGTTTGTTCTTGACCCCTAGTCTTTTACTTTAGCAATGCATGGATTCTGATGGAAACTTGCAGGTCTTTAATTCTTAGCCATTTTTATTGTTGCATTAATGCTTCATCTTATTTTCTCTAGTCATATTTTTGTATCCAGAGGGAAATGCCCTCGATCTATTCATGAATATGCTTTCATCATCCCATGTCTTGCTAATATGTTCCCTGCTCATTTTTTAATTTCTCATTAGTATAGTTTTCTTTGGGGAACTCCTACACAGGTAGAGCGATTGCTATCAGCTGAACAAAAGGCAACAGATTATCGGTCACCTGATGATGGAATGGCTCCTGATCATCGTCCAACAAATGCTTGCACAAGGTAAATTCAGCTCGATATACTTGGGACATGCGTTTTGAACTAAAAGCATGTTTGTTGGGTTTCTGAGAAATAAGTGATACGAAGTCAATCCATTTTATTTTTTGGATTCTTAGAAATTTATTCATTGTGTTTTCTTGTCACACTTGGTGAGTGGGGGTTTCTCTTTGACAACACAAAGTGCCTACTATTTTAATTCCCCAAGGTCCCAAGCCTCAAACCAAGTTCAGTCATACACCTACTAATAGTATGAATCTATGAGTATTTGTTTTTGAGGTAGCTTTTGTAGTTGTGGTTTTAAAAAAAATAAGTTTTTAAAAAATGTGGTTAAGAGTCTATTTAGGAGTGGTTGCGGTTGCTTTTCAAAGTGCTTTTCGTGCTGAAATGTATCAAAATGATGTTTTTTCATTTTAAAAAATTATTTTTGAGATTAGCGCATTAAAACGATCTAAAACATACAAAAGAAATTAATTTTTAGCAAAAAAAAAAAATGATTTTTTTGGGAACGTGGTTTGCATGGCATTCCCAAATGGTGTCTGAGTGCGATTAGTTGGATTTAGATACGTGTTTGGTAAAAATTGTGATTGAGGTTTATGTGTAGCAAGAAACATATATAAAATGTTTGGTAGTTGTGTCTGGAAGTGTGGTTGTTGTTGTTTTTGAAAGTGTTTTTAACTTGGAAATGCATGAAAATATTTTTTAAAAATTATTTTTGATATAAGCACATCAAAATGATTTAAAAACACAAGAAAATATTAATTTGAAGTAAAAAAATTTAAATTTTTTTCAAAAGTGCTTTTGAAATGTAAAAACAAATAGGATTTTACGATCAGTTAAAAAAACATGTAAAAACTGCTTCATAAAAACTGCATTTTAAACTTAATTTTTTAGTGGGCCTTGCAGTGTAAAACGCAATTTGGTTTGTTATCAAACACTTTACTGTGTTGCATCGCAAATGCAAAAGTAGTTGCAAAACAAACGCAACCTATGACAGTCGAATCAATTCATTTCTTTTCTGTCATGTTTGTGCTTCAAATAGCATATATCTAATCAAAAGAATACATTATTTCAGTCATTATTAATAGTAGCTGCTTTATTTCTCTTGACCAGGGTTGTGGCGTATCTTTCACGTGTGCTCGAGGCTGCATTCACTGCATTGGAAGGTCTTAACAAGCAAGCATTCCTGACTGAATTGGTTAGTATATCTCTGGGATTCTTTTGACTCTTCTGTTTGCAATTGTTTGTCCAGTTTGCCCTTCACTTATCAGTAATGACTGCTCATGCATCTGCAAATAAAGGAGTTTTATGTGCACTGTTGAAGAAAGAATGGCATGTGTGCTTTTAGGTTGTCTTTTTATTATTTCAGACACAAGTGTCTTGGTGCATTGGAGGGGATATTGCTTTAACAAGACTGTTTTGACCATTCCATTTACTATTATTGCTTCAATGATTTTGTTCTCACTGGTCTTTGTTCTCTTCCTTTTTTGGTACATGTAACAATCATCATCTCTGAGCTGTAAGTGAAAATATGTGTACATTTATATCAAAATAAACCTTATATATATGGTGTAGGAGTTTCATTGTAACTAAAATCACAGTTTACAGTACATTGCTAAAGTGAAATTACCATTTTACCCTTGAGTGGGAAAAATGAGACTTTGTTATGAGGGTAGTTAGTTCTTTTCCTAAGGTCCAGTGGACATTAGAAGAGTTCCGGGCTAGTTAGTCTTTTTCAATTTTTTTGCACAATAGAAATATGTTCTTACCACTGAAGTCAACAAAATCTAGAACTATTGACCAAAGGTTATTTAGTCTTTTCAAAAACTTCAAAAATGTCAAAATACTTATTTACCCCCTGGGTAAAAATAAATAAAAAAGTTGGTGACCTAGAGGTTTTTTGGTTTTTCACTTATTAGGGTGCAATAAAAATGTTTTTACCCCCTAAAAAACAAAAATCAAGGCATGAATCTGGGGGCATTTATTTCCTTTCACAATGGTATTTTTGTAATTCTCGGGTTCATGGAGGGAATTTTGGTATTTATTATTTGGAAAAATATTTTTTTATTTGAAAAGGCTGTTGGAGCGTGATGAAGACGCACCAACGCATGGGTGGCGTACTCACTCTTTGGGTGGGATGTGCGATATCATATGTTGTCAAACATTTTTTTTTTTCGTGTCCTTAGAAGCTCCATCGTGTCCTCTTCCTTATGAAGCAGCGCTTGAAAGCTGATGGTGAGTGGTTTTTTGTGGGTGGTTGTTCTTTTCTTCTTTTGTCTCTCTTCCAGATAAGGTGCACGCTTGTCTTCTTTTCTTTAGATTTTTCAATTTCAGTCCCTATGTTTTTTATTGTTTATTTTTCTTCCTTGGTCCTTTTTATAAAAGTTTTTTACATTTTCAATGTAGTTCTTATTCTTTTAATTTCTGATTTTTTTTTCCCAGGTTTTTTTGTTAAAGTTTTGTTGGTTTTCAATTTTATTCTTCAATCAAAGTTTATGTTCTTTTTTTTTTTTTTTTTTCTTCTTTTTTTTTTTTTCAATTTAGCTCTCATTTTTTTTTTTTTCCTTTTGTTAATTTTTTTTTCTTTCAATTTAACTCTCCCATTTAAATTATTTTATTTTAACCCTCATTCTTTTAATCTTAATTTTTTGTGTGATTGATTTTTTTCAAGTTTTATCCTTCTACGTTTGATTTGTTGGGGAATTAGCTTCATAGTTTCTTCATTGTCGTGCTTTTGATCTAATGACATGGGTAACGAGTTTGGAAAGTTCATGCAGTCTGTCCGGGATCCTTTTTTCTCATTTTCTTTTATGATTTTATCATTCTAGTTTGAAAATTTTGCGAGTTTGAAAAATATATGACATATATGACCTGTGGCGAAGTGTGGTAGCTAGTTCAAACTATCAGGTGAACTCTTTCAGCTCTTTGAGGACACTGCTTTTGCATTCTCAAGATTATAACCAGTGCCATTTCTAACACATGACTCAACTGAAAAGCTTATCTCTGACACCATCATTCTTGGCATTTGGATCAAATTCGACCTCTTCCCTCCCATACTAGAAGCATTCCTGGAATATACCGTGACAAGGGAGATCATTATGATTTCCAGAAATATGATCTGCAACGCCTGCAATTTCACTTAATGCAGTGGTAAACTGACATAGTCTGTGTGCTCTTGCTTGGGGAAGGGAGGTAGCGTGGGATAGTGATTTACATGCAGACACTTTTTTTCTCTTTTCAGTTTATACATAACTGAAGGGAACATTTTAGTATTTTGAAGAAAGAATGCTTACGGAGAAACTTAACATGGACACATTTATTATATCAGGGAATTCGCTTGCACAAGGGGCTGCTTAATCATTGGCAGAAGTTCACTTTTAATCCCAGGTAATATGCCTTGCCCAGATGCTTCTTGCATGAAATTACCTGATGTTTATACTCAGTAGTTTGATGAAACTTTGGTTGGCATTTATAGTTATGGTTGGTGTTATTTGTAAAGAGAAGCATGTTTCAATTGGTGACTGCATGTGACAGGGTTGGAATTATTTGCAGTCCATTAAGAGTATGTGAGTTTCTTATCTAATAAAGAAATGTTGAGATCTTTGAAGAAAGCATTTTAACCTTTCATGACATATGATAACATCCGGAAAAGGGAAAACGCTGGATCTGGAATTTATGTTGTCTTTACTTGGTTTTGGAGCTTTCTCATGAGCATAGAAGTTGCTCATAATTCATGATTGGGTTTCCCCTGCATTTGAGGATTATGTTTTGGTGGTTGAGAGTTTGCAGTGACCCATGTTCTAGTGGGATTCCGGAAGTTGTGAGTGATTCTTCTAGATGACTATATGTGCTTTTTTGTGTGTGAATTTGCCAGTTCAATTACTTCAATAATTCAGTTTTGTTGATTCTCTTCCAAAGTTGATTAACCTATCTATTGCGTCAACTGTGCACTAATCTTGTGATTTCTGTTTGGATTTATCTCTTAGTTTCTGAGTTTGAATATTTGTTGTGTATGGCACCAACAAGTTATTTTGCGTAATTGTTCTATTTTTGGTTCTCCTCTGCAGTGGAGGATTGCGGCTGAAACGTGATATAACTGAGTATGGAGAATTTGTGCGTAGTTTTAATGCTCCTTCTGTTGATGAGAAGTTTGAGTTGTTGGGCATGTAAGTTGCAAGACATTGACAAGATTTCAGTACTGATATAGAATTCCTTATCTAATTTTACTGAGGGAAATTTTTGTCTCCAGAATGGCCAATGTCTTCATTGTTGCTCCTGAAAGCCTTTCCACTTTGTTTGAGGGTACCCCCAGTATACGCAAGGATGCACAAAGGTATCGTGTATATTTTTATAGAATTGACTTGAATTTGAATTGCTTTACAGTTACTACTGATAGTCTGATACGGTGGATACAATATTTAACACAACTGAAAGTAGGTTTTAATTTTAAACTAGTGGACTTGGCTACATAAATCTTTTCCTTTCTGTTCTTCATAAAGCAAAGAATTTGTCTCCTACACATACACTCTTTAGGACTGCATGGAACATCAAGTGTTTGTTATTTTAAAGAATTATGAATCCATGTCCCGCACAATGGATGTGGTTTAGAGATACCTCAAAATCTTTCTTGCTTCAGTCAAAACTCTAGGGTTAAAGTTCTTTGTCTTATTATTTAAGGATTTTCTTTATTGTGGATCCGCCCCCTCTTTCTGGTTTTTTATTTATTTCTCTGATGACTGAACTCTGATTACTTGCCAATTCAGGTTTATTCAGCTTAGAGAGGACTACAAGAGTGCTAAACTTGCATCAAGACTTAGTTCCTTGTGGACAAGCTCTAGTTGATAAAGCATCTGATGCATGTATTATTTTCCATATTTCTTGGATTTCTTGCATGAAATGGTGGATACTTCGCACGGAGCACTTTCTCTGGTGGGCAACAGTCACCTCTAACTGGATCGCTTGTGGCTCTGAGACCAAGTTGTTGAGCTGTTTGGAAATAAACTTTATTCCCCCGTCTATTCAGCTCAGCTTGGTCGGGAATCCGGTACAGTAGAGTTTTCTTTGAATTTTTTCTTTTCCATTTTGCTTGTATATTTTATGGACACAGTGTTGGTAAGATGCGGGACGATTTTTGTTTTCAACTGTCATTTTACATATTAGACTCACAGTTTTGCTCTGATGATTCAGAGAAGGATTATGCTGTCCGTTGTGTCCTTGTAAATGATTCTCTTAGGGATGAAAATGGCACTTTAGGGGTGATTTTTTTTTATTTTTTATCTCCAAGTCGTAAAACTCGTTATCTTGTTTTTTTGGAAAAATACAATGCATGGCTGTTTTTCAAGTTCTAAGTCAGTTTCGAGTTGATTTCTTTGTGTGTATAAAGATGAGATTTCTGAATTTGAGGTTTCAAGAGGAAATACAGAGGAGTAATGCCAAAAAAAAAAAAAAATGATGAAAGGAAAGAAGGTTCATGTTTTCATGTTACAACGTTCGAGGACTGAGGGTTGGACATCGCGTCATGCAATCGTTGGGTAGGGAGAAAACAAGGAAACAAACTAACACCCTATAGTATTTTATTCCATCTCGTTAAGCCTGCAAACCGGAGGTGTTTAATTATTAACTAGGACCAAAGGACGGCCATCACGTCGTGTAATTCGGCCTCAGCTTTTTGTAATGGTAGAATCTCAGGTTTCTATCTTTGTAACGTTCTCGGAGTATAGAGTGCTTGTTCGTTCCATTTCGAAGTTCCAAGTGGCTTCCATACAAGAAGACTGCCATAAACATTCACTGCAATTGCCAATTTTCAGCCTATGTTTTGTGCGTATGGAATGTCTTAACACAAGAAAGGCCACGATAGCCTGTAATGATGGAGGCGACACAAATGAAGGCCTCTAATTGTTTGCAAGCAAATCCTCTGCCTTCACTGCCTCGTTCATGAATGGCACACAAACGGAAGAAAAAAAGTGGAGGTAGCGATTGTGACACATGGCACTGCCTCTATGTGTGGTGATGAGGTGCGTCCATTTTTTGTAGTGTGATGCATACCTCCCACTATAAAGTGCTCCCTCTATCAGTTTATCTTACGACAAAGGATAGAAAGAGAGAGGGCATTGATTGATGAAGTACGTTTGGTGGGTGGTTAAGTTGCTTATGGACGGTTATCTTCTTTGATAGCAAAGGCATCTATCTATGTGAAACATTTCCTATGTGCCAATCTCATGACAAATTGACTTTTCCCTTCCCTCTATTGAAAAAGAAAATCAAAGATGTGCTAAGACCCCACAAACCACTGCTGTAGCACCGTGGTCAATCGATTGTATGCCATCGAAAACTCTTTTCAAGTCTCTATCTAATCTCCAAGTAACCAAACCAAGTATTATTGAGATCTAAAGTCTTGTTCAATCCGAATGCCTAACTAGATATACGTAGACTTTGAAGAGGCATTTCTGAGTATAAATGTTTGACCAAGCAAATGGGGACTCTACCAAAGCCCAAGAACATGCTCTACCTATATAGGATGGGATAACGAATGAGAAAGAAATATGAAGCAGCAAAACCCATCCTCCACCAAAGTCTCATACCAAGTGCTTCCCAACTATGTCAATATCACATAATAAATTGGAAAAGTGTAAAGAGGAAAAAAGAAGTGCCTATGCCGGTTTTTGTCATGGGTAGTGGTGGTGGACCAATTCTGAAAATGCTCTCTCTCTCTCTTCAATAGTACCATCATCACCACTTGAGTAACTCATACTTCTTCTTCTTCTTCTTTTTGACTAGTTTTTTTTCTCCATTATAAGTTTGAAGATTTTAAGGATCCATCGCTTGATGGATTTGGCCTTGCTGGTTCCACAACCATCTGGAAACTGAATAGGAGATTTGGGTTACTGAATTGGCAATGAAGGAGCTCCCGCCATATAAACCAGGAAGGCGCCGATCGAAGACATTGTGAAGATATTTTTGTTAATTTGGTAGTCTGTATGGGTTCTTTTACCATGCACGTACCTGTGCACGCAAAGATTTATATACAATTAAAGATATTATATTGAACCTCAAAAATTAATAATTAGATTTATATACCTGTACATATATATTTGCTTGACATCAATGTTTGGGGATCTGCGTGGACTTCTTTACTTGCGTATGGACGTGCTCACAAAAAGAAAAGAAAAGAAAGAAAAGGAGACATGTAATATAAAAGGCTACTCTCTCTATGTTGGGCTGTACAAAACATGTGAACTGATCTCTGGATAAATCGAGATTTAAAATTGTCGATTCAAATTAAGTTCTCATTTTAATAACGAAAAGGTTGATTAGCACTAACCCCTTTTCTTAATGAGAATTTCTCTCTCTAATCACGTGTCATCTTCTCTGATTCTTTAGGAACTAAAAGCCAACGAAATCGGAAAGGATGGGGAGAAAAAACTGTGTATGCAAACGAAAATAATCTTAGCAAAAGTGTTGGGAATAAACTATAGATTAATGGTCTTTTTGAATAATATTGCTGTATGCTAGTTTTGGTGGTGGGTTTGAGAAAATATAGTTTGTACCGTAGTTTTAAGATTTAGTTTGGTGACCGGCCTGGTCTAAAACCTAAGTTTTTAGTTTTAACTGGTCATCTACTCGATCGTTTTAAATTTTATTTATTTTTTTAAAATTAAAATGATATTATTTTTAAAAAAATAAAAGATTAATTGGTTCTTAACTGGGTCTTGCTAGGTTAACCAGGTTGCATGTCAACCGAGTTTTTTCTTCTCTCATTTTTTTCTTCAACCCGGCCTGGTTTCATCCCTAGATTGGTCGGGTCTCAGGTCAACCAGTCGGGTCGGGTCAGGTTTCAAAGCTCTGGTTTGGATTGTAGAGTGAATGTATTAAAATAATTTTAAAATAAAAAAATATTTTAAAATAAAAAATAAAATAATTTTAAATTTTTAAAAATGTTTTCAATTAAAAAAACAAAAACATGTTTATCATCTTTTTAAAATAACATATTTGTATACTAGTTTTGGTGGTGAAATTGAGAACATGTAGTTTGGACGGTCCAGTGAATATATCAAAATAATTTTAAAATATAAAAAAATATTTTAAAATAAAAATAAAAATAATTTTGATTTCAATTTTTTTTTTTTAAATTCTTTCAATTAAAAAAAAACACAAACATGTTTATCATCTTTTTCGTGTTATAGCCGAGCATTTTAAAACGTGTTCCACTACCATCAAGGAGTCAAATCATCTTCGTTTCAGAGGAGGGCTGGCTTGCTTCTTGCCACGACACCCAGCCCTAGATGGTAACGCTTGCTTTTATATTGACCTTTAAATTGACTTATTGAAAATCTGACTAATCTCAAGGAAATATCAAGCCCACTCGACGAGGATAAAAATATGGTTTGGTCAAAACAAATGCGTTATTATTAGTATTATTACCCATGAAGTCATAAGGACCCCACACGTTTGCAATTCAATGCCCTCGTGCCACCCACGTCTTTAGGATACAAAATGTTTCGTCCCTCCAATGGACGTCATTAGCCCCTCTCGTCGCATCGTCTGCCGTCACAAAAAAAATAAATATGCAAAGACTAATCCATGTGAGCAAGATTTTAACATTTTCCTTTTGCATTTTAGTGGCCTTTTTTCTGGTTTTACAGATACAAAATAATAAATAAATATATGAACCATTGAATTGATAGAATCCATCGGTAACTTTGACATTCAACTTTTTTAAAAAAGAGAGTTGATTTCAATTTAGGTCGAAATAAATCCATCAACATTGAATGACCTCTTTTAGGTTATTATAAGTAGAAGACAAAAGAAAATTTAGTCTTGAATTTTTAAAATTCCATCAACAGATTATTCATTAAAATATTTTAAAATTATTTGATGAGATTAGATCTTCAACTCTTGTTGAGAAATTTTTAATGATTTCATGTATATTATTTATATTAAAAAGTTAAAAATTCTTGGTGTTAAAAAGATTTTAAAAATACAAATATTGAGTTAAAAATATTAAAATTCAAATGCTTGGTGTTAAAAGAAAACTAACTTCTAAGCTTCTATATCTCTATGATGGTATAATCATCAGCCAATAATGTAACAATATATCTAATAAAACTGATTAATATTGAGAATCAAATGTCATGAGTGCTTGACCCGTGATAGAATAAAATATTTATTTATTAATGGGTTCCGTGGTTTAAACTTTATCTTTGCATATAATTTTCAGATTGGTATATATATTATTTTATTTATTTATGTTTTTAATTATAAATGATTTGCATTTGCCTCGAACCCCGTGAGAGTAAATTAAAATTAACTCTTAAGAATACGTTTACAAGGCTAATCACATAAATATTACCCTTTCCAAGTACATACATTTAATATGATGGTCCAGAATGACTAATTTACAAATTGATATTACTATGAATTAGTGATTGAATTATTGTTTTGTTATTTTTTATTTAAATTAATATTTTTTATAAGTAGATTAAAAATTAAAATCTTGCAATTGTTTTTATATTTTATATAATACTTTAATTACATAAAGCGAGGGTTAGCGTGTCTTTTGTAAGCCAAGAAAACAAATAAAATCGTTACGATGATTAGCTAAAAACAAATCCTGACCGCCAGATCCTTTATCATAGGATTCGTTAGAAAGGGAAAGCTCGGTACGCTTTGAATCACGAGGCACTGGTAACGGCTATGACTTTTCTACAAAGCTGTGGGCCCAGGAAAATCTTCTAGCTGTCAGCCCACCCCCCGTCGGTGTGTATGTTTTTCCTTTTCCCATTCTTGGTTTCTTCCAGTTGTACATTCATCTCGGAGAGAGAATACTGTACTGTAGCAGACGGAATGGGATTTGGAGTGGAAAATAAAAATAAAAATAAAATATATATATATATATAACGTTGAAGGTGGCACTAGGAGATTCCAGCCTTCTAGTTCCACCATTTAAGTAAAAAAAACAATACTATCGTGTGTTTCCGAGAGCAAGTGGTTTGGCACGTGCGAAGGAAGTGACCGGCAGAATCTGAAAAGAAACCACAGCCACAGATCATGGGCAGGCATCTGTTCAAGAAATTGACGGGGTCCGTGTCCGAACTAAAGTTTCAAAACATCCTCTTTTCATGCTGGTGATCTGGCCATTGTTTCAGGACACCATATTCCGAGAATAATAGTCGGTGTAAGCCTTTCATTTACCTACGATATTTGCTTTTTATTCAGAGAAGAACACTTGGTAATATTTTTATAACAAAGTATAAAGGGAAAATCAAATGCTCACGAATACCAAGATAACATTGATACGAATAAAAATCTACAATACCATATAGTTGAATCGATATAATTTAACGAGCTATTAAAATAATGATTAAATAATAAGAGTTAGAGTTTTTATTAACAAAAAAAAGATGAATTTAAAATCAATATGAAAACATTCACATGAGTGTGACTGTGACCGGAGGTTTTTTGAGTATTTTTATGGATATTTTTCAAATTGATTAATTTCAGGATTCATTATGTATTTTATTTTTATTTTCTTTATTTAATCATTATGTATGTTCCAGGTTTTACAACGGGGTTAATTGTACTAATCAATCCTACCACGTTTCCATTTTGTGCCGAAACTTGGTCATTGTATTCCAGGTGCTTCATTATTATTTACAATACTGTAACTGATTTAAACTAGACACACAATAAATAAAACTAAAACCAAGTCTCTTAAAAGGATTATCTCATCTTATATTAAAAGAGCACTTTTGTTTAAGGGCATAGCACTAATATTTTAAACATGTAAAAAAAAAAAGTCGCATAACAAGCAACATTAATTTGAATGTTTATAATTGTGGTAATTTTTTTTTAAATGTATTTGAAAAGTATAATTCATTTAAAAAACATAGGTGCTTTTTAATGATTTTTATTTGTTGATATTAAAAATAAAAAAATAATTTTTAATATATTTTCAAATAGGTAATATTAAATAAAAAAAATTAATTTTAATATATTTTCAAATAGATAATATTAAAAAAAAAAACATCATACAGCACAATAATAATCACATATTTGTTCATTATTTTTTAATATATTTTAAAATAAAAAATACATTTTTTAAAAAATCATACAACATAATAATAATAATAATAATGATCATCACACATAAAATTTGTTAATTATAGAAAGAAAAAAAAAAGCCCACAACATTTATTTTAAAGGGAAAAGTAAATTCCTCCACGGGGTGATGAGCAGAACTTAAATTGGAGCACTCGCCCAATAACTGGCTTCCACTTTATTTTCTATTTTGTCGGCAATTCACGAACTTCCATTTAAATACACAACCGTGTGGACTTTCCAACACTCA
This sequence comes from Populus euphratica, assembly GCF_000495115.2. Lineage (NCBI taxonomy): Eukaryota > Viridiplantae > Streptophyta > Magnoliopsida > Malpighiales > Salicaceae > Populus > Populus euphratica. Next base: position 5,184,735 of record NW_011499846.1, read on the forward strand.
TTAAAAGGCGGAGCCACCCAAGTCATAACCCAGCCCAACCCAATCCAAGCCAACGCTACCAAACCCCACGTAACCCTTTGACATTTTACCAAGTCAACCCCAAAAAACCAAAACTGGTTTTCAGCTTGTCTAGAGTGAAAAAAAAGAAAAGAAAAGGAAAGGACAAGATAAACATTGAGATGCCAAATTGCCATTCTCTCTCTTTCGCTATATATTATTGTTTCCCCAGTCCCCACTCATTACACCCCCTAACCCCTCTCTCCCTCTCTCTTTCTCTCTCTTAAAAAGTCAGCGCCTTCTTTTGTCTCCTCCCTATAACATCAGTTGCAGAAGGAAGGTACAGATTCACAGACCTTGTCTCTGAAGCCATGGAGGATATTGATTGGGATCTTCATGCTGTGGTCCGAGGCTGCACCACCTCCACCTCCAACCCTTCTACAACCACGACCACCACCATCAACAGCAACAGCACTGCCAGTGGCTATAGATCAGATTATTATCCTCAATACTCTTGCTTTTCTGGTTTTGGAAGTGAGCAAGATGGGCATCTTTTCTCTCATCCAGATCCCTTTGAAACAAGAAATGCTATTGGAGAATTGCATGAGCTTTACAAGCCATTCTTTCCCAAATCTCAGCAGCCCCTTTATTCTCCACAAGCCTGCACACCCCTCTCTTCTTTTTCTTCTATTACCAGTTTTACCAAGGAACAGCCACAGCAACAGCAAAAACAGCCACAGCCTAAGCAGTCTCATACTGGTTCTGTGATTAGTAGTGCAAATTCTCATACACCTCGATCCAAAAGAAGGTAAATCTGCTTACTTCTCACTCGCAGCAAGGAAAAGAATTTGATTTGGTAGATAATCATCAAAGACAGACAAACTCTTTCGCTAATATATACTTCATTTGTATATGTTTGTTTTGTCACAGAAAGAACCAGTTAAAGAAAGTATGCCAAGTACCAGCTGAGGCTCTCTCTTCAGATGTGTGGGCATGGCGAAAATATGGGCAGAAGCCTATCAAAGGCTCTCCTTATCCAAGGTAATAACATACTATGCATCCATCTTGAATTTAATCAAAGCCTGCCTTTTATTTTGGTATTCTCGGTTTGGTATCAAGTCAAAACTTGTAAATTTTCTTTTTCTAATTGATTAAACTCTGGTTTGTTCAATGAATAACAGGGGTTATTACAGATGCAGCAGCTCAAAAGGGTGTTTGGCCCGGAAACAGGTGGAAAGAAACAGATCCGACCCAGGAATGTTCATAGTGACCTACACAGCAGAGCACAACCACCCAGCTCCTACTCACAGAAACTCTCTAGCAGGCAGCACCCGTCAGAAGACCTCAACACCTCAAACTGGCAAAGCTAATGATTCTAGCAAACCATCATCACCAGCCAAACCCGCTTGCTCATCTCCAGCAACTTCTCTGGAAGATGAGCTATTAGCTCAAAGTACTTCAAACACAGAATTAAGCAGAGAAGAGAAAGATATAACGGAAGATGATGATGAAGATGAGATTGGTGGGTTCTCAGATATAGCTGTTAGTGACGATTTCTTTGCGGGTGTAGAGGAGTTTGTTGGTCCTGCCACCGAAGATTACTTCCCTGATCATTTTCCAGCAAGTTTTGGTCAGCCCTGGCTTGCTAACAATGCTGCCACGGCAGCCGAAAGTATTTGACATTAGTTGAGAATGGCATCTCTGACATCGGTCTTATGCTTTTCTTTTATTTTTTTTGCTTTTTTTCTTTTCGGTTACTTGTATCATTTTGCTGGAAGTAGAATCTCAAAGGCATCAATGCCTTGTGCCTGTGAAGTGAGTGCCGCGGGTGAAAAGTAAAGAGTTTATTCCTTTTGTTGATCTTTAGACTGTTAGTAAATTGGTCTGTACATTTATCCGCCTTTTGCTTTTGCTATGTCAAGGCATTTAATTACTTACGAGGGTGAGAACTTTGGTTGGGATGAATTCTTGTTAATTGTCGGGTTATTACTGGCAAATCTCATGTTTGGAAGAGATAAAGATAAAGATATCCGTGGCCTCAGGGTGTCTTACCCTAGCCCCATGGCATGTTGCCTCTTCAATTGAATCAGGCAGCATCCACCATACGTGTACGGCAGCCTCGAGGACTTGGACATACACGGTTGACATCTCTTTGGTTTCTCAGGGAGATCCAAATCATGGCCACAGAAAGTAAAATGAGTACTAAAATTTCTCGATGAGGTGATTATTTTGACAACTTTCCGACAGACAGATTTTCTCGCAGAGTCGGGCCAAACGAGAAAAACAAATAAATGGAAGTTAATTGGGATTAAAACATTGTGCTTAACTGAAAGGTTGGACATACCATTGGTCTTGTAGAGTTCAACTGGCTTATAGGATGTCACAAGATTCATGATCCTCTTCCATCTCATTATTTTCCAATGGAGTCGTTCACGCCGCTAGCTCACTCGGCTCCTAAACAGAAGCCAGCCCTTCTCCGGTTGCTAACACAAGTCAAGATGATAAAAAGATTAAAAAATCTCCTTTCAGACATGTTTCACTAGATGACTGTCCGGCAAAACAGTTCAACCATGCAAATCACTTACCCTGGCAAGACATACTAAGCTATGCTAAGCTTATTATAATTTTAGAATCAATTTTGGCACGAAATTCAACCCTTTGTCTAGAGATTCAACAGTGGATGACTTTCAGCAAGCAAATATCAAAATGCAATTTAACTGTGACAAGCATCACAATTATACCAATCTCCCCTTTCCCATTCTTCAAAATGAGAGGAAGGAATCCACCATCAATTGGATGGTGTTGTGGGACTAGCACGCTCGTATTGATACACCTCAGGAGAATGTGGTTCTCTAGAACAAGTCCGGCTGGAAGCCCCAACAAATATAGCAACATGGAGAGAGAAACCATAACAGACAGAAAACTGGACTCCTGGTCTCTCCTAAACATTGCTAACTTATCGGGACAGCACATATGTTTTCAGGAATCACGTCCTAGCAGAAGCCTTTTGTGCAGTGGAACCAGAAACCTCACATCCCGCAACAAATTTTTTCAACCTCTCTATTTCACCAACTGCAGAGAGCCACTCTGTGAGGATCTCCATGGTTATATAATCAGGATTACAAGCATGCTCAATCATTCTATCCATAAATTCAAAGACTTTTTCCAAATCTTTCTCGTCTCTAAGGCCTTTGAATATAGCATTGTATGTGGTGGTATTTGGCGTCACCCCCCTAATTTTCATATCTTCCATCAGCGAAACAGCAGATTTCACTTTATTATTCTTGCACAACGAGTCGATTAGGATGTTGTATATCACAGTGTTTGGTGGAACCTTCGAAGCAGCTTTCATGTCTTTGAAAATCTCCATGGCTTCATTAACATTTCCATTTAAGCAATATGCATTTATTAGAGCACCATATGTAGCGACAGTGGGCACCACACCGGCCTCGATCATCTTTCTCATCACTTTCTGAGCAAACTTTAAATCCCCAGTTTTGCTGGCATAACCAATCAAAGTGTTATATGTGATAGTATCGGGTTTCAATCCAACTTCCTCCATTTCCTTGAGCATCTCAAAAACTCTATGAAACTTGTTCGTCCTGCAAAACCCACCAATCAAAGTATTATAGCACACTGTATCAGGGCGGATCCCAAGCTCTTTCAACTCTGCCAAGACAAAACTGGCATCAGCCATCCTTCCAGCTTGGCTAAAACCAGAGATCAAGGTATAGTAGACAATTGCATCTGGAGAGCATCCACTTTTCAACATTTCATTGAAGAGTTCCATTGCCTTCTCAAAATTGTTCACATTACAGAAAGCATTGATCAAAGCTGTATAAGTAACAGCATCACCTTTCATACCTCTCCTTTGCGCCTCAACAAAGAAGTCAACTGCACTACTGACTCTCCCAGTTCTACACATGCCACCAACCAAAGTATTAACCGTGACGACATTTGGTGCAACACCCTCTTTATTCATCTCGTCAAACAGCTCCTTTCCCTTCTCTATCTCACCAGCTTTACAAAACCCATCGATCAAGCAATTGTATGTAATGGTATCAGGAGCGCACCCCTTCTGTGATCTCATTCTTTCCATCAAACCCAATCCTTCTTGTTGCCTTCCAACTTTACAAAGTCCATCAATCAACGTATTATAAATAACAACATCCGGTTCAACCGAAACACTTATGCCACCACTCTCTTTACCAGCACTCATCTTTTCAAGAACCTCCAACGCATCATCGACTCTCCTAAACTTGCACATATGATTAATAAGAATCCCAAAAGTAACAACATTCGGCTGAATATCCATTTCCACCATCTTTGCCATTAGTTCATTCATTCTATTAAAATTGCCCTCTCTTGCTAATCCTGTCAATAATGAATTGCAAGTAGCAGATTCCAAAACAGCCCCTAGTTTTATCATTTCAGTAAAAAGATCCCAAGCTCTATTAGTCTTCCGATTCCGACACAGCTTGGTAATCAATCGACCCATCCAAAACGAACTAATAAGAATCCCATGCTCGCCGAACTTCAACACCAGATTAACAATCTCATCTTCACTCAAAAGTTCTTCATTTCTTTCTCTCTTCAACAAAAACGAAAACAGAATATCCCCTGTAGCATCGTTCGGACGACAATTAGAGTCTTCATTTGACTCAAACATTTCATCGATCATCTTCAATGCATTTTTAACACGCCCGGACCTCAACAAAATACTGAGCCAAACATTACGAAGATAGGTGTTTTTAACAGATGGGTCAAGATCATTGAAGAGAATGAGAGATTCCTCCACCAACTCACTCCTTCCATAGGCGCGAAGGAGAAACGACGCAGCATTGACGGTGAGAGGAATATTCAACTCTTTCGAGGTTTTGTAAAGCCTGGATAGATTAGCATTTGAATCCGGTTCACAGAAAGCGAGCTCGAAAATGGCCTGGAAAGTATAGGAGAGTAGAGATTGGGTGTCTGGTGAAGAAGGGGAGTTATTTTGGAGGTAATTGAGGAACTTGAGGGCTTGAGAAGAGGAAGGTAAGCGGCGGGTGATTTGATAGAAAAGGCGAGGAGAAGAGGAGGAAGGAGGAGAGTCGGGGAAGAGGAGTTGATTGAGTTGAGTGGTGTCCCATTCATTTCCTGGTGTTTGAAGGAGTTGTAGGGCTTCGGTTATGATTGAGTTATGGTTGCTAGTTTTTTGCTGTGGCGGTGGTTGTGGTTCTGGAGGTTCGGTGGAAAGGCGGCGGAGGAAAGTGTGGGATGTGAGGAGGCGGAGGAGGTTTGAGTGCTTTGATGCTGAAACTGTTATGATGCTCATTTTGAGATGGGGAAGAAGTAGTGATTTTATTTTTAGGAGGGGCTTGGGAGCTTTCCCTGCGTAGTTTCAGGGTCAGGAGGGAAGGCTAAAGGCAGTTATGTACTACTTTCTGGAAGACGGATAGAAATTACTTTTTAAAGTATTTGTTTTTAAAAATAATAATATTTTTTTATTTTTAAAATTTATTTTTAATTTTCATATAATCTAAAAGTATATAAAAATAATTTATAACTATTTAAAAAAAAACATTTTGAACAATTATACCAAACAGAACACTCAATAAATGATGCTCTTTCGATCCCATCATCGGTAAACAATGCTGGCTTTTCGTGCAAGTATACACTTTTTTCAAAAAAAAATTCAGTTTAAGGCACCGTTTTAAATTTTTTTTTTTTTTTTTTTAAATTATTTTAATATATCAATATTATAAAGAGTTTTAAAAAAATAAAAAAATATTTTTAAAAATAATTATTACCACTTTTTCAAAAAAAAAAACGAACAAACATAATAGAAACAATTATAATTTTGTTTAAGTTTTTGGTCGTTTATGTCATGATTGTGTGAATAATTTATTTAAAAAAAATATTTTAAAACTCATAATAGTGCTGCGGATTCTGACTGAGACCGGTCTTTATCTTAATCAGCAAAATCGCATGGTTTCACCCTGCTTAGCCTTTTCTTTTTTACAAAAAAAAACACGAACAAACATAACGATCGCAACAACTGTAATTTTGTTGAAGTTTATGGTCATTTATGTCGTGAGAATGTTCAGTAAATAATCTTTTTATTATGAGACAGTCTCAAAATTTTAAATTTGTTCTTTATTTTAAAAATTAATATTAAAAATAATTTAAAAAAATATTATTTTAATATATCTTTAAATAAAACACAATTTAACCGAAGTCCCGCAAACTAGTCCGCCACGCACGTTCCAACACGAAACTGCTAATATTCCTGCTATCTAGCTACCTAATAAGGAGCTATGCATAGCCAGACCCGAATATATATATATATAGCTCCGAATCCAATTTCAAGATATATTTTAATTTCTATTGATTTTTAGGAGAGAGAAAAAAGGAAAAAATATGCAATTATTTCTACCGCAAAAATTTTCCTTCCATATGTATCTCGATTTCGAATGTCGAGAACTGATGCAATTTCTGGCTTAGCTTTCAAAGATGCACCACCAAACTAGTCTTCCGTTATTTCACTCTTCTTTCTGGTCAGAAAAGGGGGGGAGGCCGAGTAAGAAACACATCTGCCCGATTAACCAGTATTCAATCATTCGCTGGACCATTACTTGATACAGACATTTTAATTTTCTCAGCTGCTGCAGCTGTTGAAGCTGCTGCCTTGTCCAAACCTAACTTTTGCAATTCGCTCATGAAACCATTTATCTCAGTTTCACTAATTTTATATGGACTGTGGGCAGGACCAGGGAACGAACCGTTTGCCACTTCTTCCTTGTATTCAACTAGAGCTTTGTTGATGACATCTCCAACATGAGCATACTGCTTACAGAACTTTGGAGTAACCTATAACAGGTAAAACAATCCCTATCTCAGCATACAGAACGTTAGCTATGCGAATGAAATCAACAAACCAGGGTGGCAATTATGGGATTAACCTTGGCATGATGTGGATGTTGCATCATTCCCAATAGATCATGGTAAACTAGCACCTGCATGAACGATTAGATACAAATCATGCTACGATCCAAGAAAAAATTGAATATGAAAATTCAAACTCTAGTGTAATTGTGTCTACTGTCTAGTTTTACGCTATCAAGCATAACTCTTGATATGACCGTTGTAAACTGAAATTTTATCAGTAATTGCTAGACATATTGTTCTATATTGGATTACAATTTCAGATCAATCAAAATTCAATAAGGTCTTGCAATACAGGTCAGCAAATACAATATGAATTTTGTTATTTGTTACATTTTGGAGATGATTCTTTTCCTCGTAATATAAGGATATTCAACAGCTTATTTTTAAGAATTTCCTAGTTCTACAAGAATCTTTAATGGACAGCAATATAGTTTACATTTGAGGTAAAGATTCCTTGTGTTCTAAAATCCTTTTTTTACAAAGATTTCTTATTTATCCTAGTTATACAAGGAAATAAGAACTGAATTATTTAATGATAGATTATATTTAGGCTGAATTTTTTTTTTGTATTGATCTAAATTATTTTAAGGTTTTATTTGTTGTTTTATTTTATTATTTGGATATATACATTTGATTTAGGGCTTATGTTTTAGTTTGAGTTTGTTTTAGCTCAAAAATCAATGTTTTAAAATTGTTTTAAGCATTAGGCTTGTGTTAGCTGATTATTAACTTGGGCTCATTAATTTGCACCTAACAATAGTCCGTTAGGATTATTTAGAAGTAATATTTATGGTTTTTTTTGGCAGCAAAATTCAACTGCTGTGATATTTTGAATAAACTTGTGTTTTGCATGATGCAACACATAAGTTCATTCCAATTATGACTTATTGAGGTATAACTAATCTTATGACATCTTCACATACTTCGGATTCTTAATTCTCTATAATCAACAAGTCCAAGTTCAAATTTCAATGCATTTGATTCTTAGGTACATGATTATTTTTAGGTTAAGAATTCTATCCAAACCTGAATTTCAGTTTTTTTGGGTTGTTTATCTACTTTGTTGAGAGTTTCGGGATTGCTATCCTAGGGGTTCACATCACATCATGGATAGAAACGTTCAATTTCGAGAAAAATTAAGACTACAAGATTTCAAGTTTCCTGAAAAAATGCAGATATATTTCTAGTTATTCATGGGTACTTGAAAACGATAACTAAATGATTGTGTCTGGCAATGGTCATAAGTAAGAGATTCCCATGAGCTCATAGATAGTATAGCATAATCAAGTTAAAGGTAAAGTTCTTATAGTAATTATTTGGTGTACCTAAACACACGAACTTTCACTCACATTGTAAGTTTCAGAACTCTTGTTCATGTAATGCCATTGAAAATATCTTCTCTAGCGTCATCAGAGACAACCAGGACATTAAAAAAGGCCTGTGCCCTGTTTAACAAGATTGAAATCCTAGAACCAAGCACTTTCGGGCCTTTGGCTTTGGAGTATAAAACCCAATGAAATCTTCACATTCCTATATTAATGATCAAAACTAACTTGCATTACTTGGGAAAACCATAGCTCATAAGCTTTCTAGTATGACATATTTATCATCACCCAAACCTCTTCTTTTTTAAGTGTAATATGCTAATATTGCTTCCGGTCAACATAGAAGGTAGCATGCTTTAAATGCTTGAGTTCAAAATTGCACTGCCTCGCTTACCTCCTCTAGACAAGCAACATTGTAGGAAAATCACAAAGATAATCAAATTCTTTGATCATAAGAATAAACTTATAGTGGTGATCACCCCCATTCTACAGTCTAATTTGAAACATAACATGCAAACATCTTTATCAAAGGATCAAACAAAGAAACCAAGAGTCTATATGATAAACCTGGCCACTGCAAAAAGGTCCTGCCCCAATGCCAATGGTTGGGATTTTAAGAGCAGAAGTTGCTGCAGCTGCCACGGGAGCAGGCACGCATTCTAAAACTACCGAGAAACATCCTGCTTCTTGCAAAGCCAGTGCAGTTTCTACAACCTGTGCAACATAAACAAATTCAACACAACACAAAACAAACAGTCTCGTAAACAAAACACATAATCAACATACCTTTACAGCACTGGCAATGTTTTTCCCTTGAGGCCTGAATCCTCCAAGAACACTAATAGCCTGAGGAGTAAGTCCTACATGTCCCATAACAGCAATTCCAGCCTCAACAATTGCTTTAGCCGCAGTAATTCTTGATGGCGACCCTCCTTCCAATTTAATCGCATCCATCCCTCCTTCCTTCAAAATCCTAACTGCCGTATCAACTGCCTGCTCATAATCCAATCTCACTCAACATCACCAACCAATTCCTCACTTCAAAATATTCACATTCAGACAACACAAAATCCTCTCCACCACAATGAACCTCCAAGAAAACTTCATACATAAACATTCTACTATTTCATAACTTTCAAAATATAATATTTACAATTAAGATAAACAACAGACAGAGCAACATTTTAGCATGAGAATTCTAATGGGCACCTGGTTAGAACTAGACTCGTAAGTCCCAAAGGGCAAGTCACCTACGAGAAGCGGCCTTTTGGCACCACGAGCAACAGCACGGCAATGAACAAGCATCTCGTCAAGAGAGATAGGGAGAGTGGTGTCATGGCCGTGAACAACCATAGAAGCGGAGTCACCAACTAAACAAACATCGATACCTGCTGTGTCTAAGTGGACAGCAGAAGGGTAGTCGTAGGCAGTCACAACAGTGATCGGGTCACCCTTTTTGTGTTTTTGCTTTAAATGGGTTAGTGTTACTCTTTGGTGTGGGTTTTGTGGCTTCGGTCCGCCGTAGACGGTGTTTTCAGGGACGTTGCTCATGAAGCGGAGGTGGCGGAGAAGAGTTGTGGGTTTGAGAGTGGAGGAGGATTTGGTGAGGTAAGTGAGCAAACCCATTATTTGAGCGATAGGGAGTGAGAGGCAGCGAGAGATGGGATGCGTGAATGACGAGAAATTTTGATTGAATTTGTAGGTTTATTTATGGAGGGAGGAGTTAGTGGGGGAGGGTGGTGCATTTTGGCTGCGCCACCTGCACCGAGTTGGTAGAGGAGTCCGATTTTGAGTTGCTTTCTTCCATGGTTGGCATTGTTATCGACACGTGCCTTTCAGAGCTCGTGAAGGCCACTCTTTTTTGGTATGGTATATACTGGTATGTCATAAAAGAATAAAGAGAACCTGGGAGCTAGCATGTGCTAGGAAAATCGAATTAGGCTTTGGAAAATATTTATTTGAGGGTGGATGATGGTAACGTTAAATTCGAGAGAGAACCCAGGCTTAACATGAAGATGGGTACAATTGAGGATTTTTTTCTTCTTTTATTCATCTACGAAATGTATCTTTAGATCACTTTATGCTGAGTTTGTCGATTTTATTATTGTTGGTGTTATTTTTTTTTATTATTAGAATGATAAATTTTAGTTTCAAAGTATCTTAGCATTTTGTTTTATATATATATATAAACAAATTCAAAATATTGATTAAATATGCATGATTTAAGTTTAAATTTAAAAATAAATTTATTTGTATTATACAATATAAACATAATATTATTCATCTAAATATAATTTTAAAATTTAAAACATTATTAAATAATTAAGAGGCGAGATTGAATATAAATTTAATTTGAAGTAATTTAATACAAATAAAATGTTAAAATATTATAAAAATAAAAAAAAATTAACATAAAATAAGTATAAATCCAACATCATATTCATAATCACATGTGAAAATAAAAATTTTAATTTATAGAGGCACGTGAGAAAATTATCAATGAGATATTCCAATAAATGATTATTTCCATAAAGTTTATCCTCAACGTTAAAATATATATTTTTATCATATAAAATCAGAGTAAATAAAGATATCTCAATAATTTTATAACTTAAATTATAGCTGTTAGGGCTGTGTTCATATATCCATCCATCTAATAAGTTAATATTACAGAGTTTAATGAGATCCAAAGTGTTCTTTGCTTTATTCAAATATATATAAAATACAAATATGAAAAAAAAATATAAATCGTATACATCAATGATATTTTTTTTGTTAGGCAATACAAATGATAATAAAAAAATAACAATAATTATTTTTAATATTAAAAATTAATAAAATTAGAGATTTAAAATATTTTCTTCGGACAAGTCTTTCTATAATAAAATTACATTTTAATTTTGTCTAACTTTCATCTTGGGACATAATAATTAAAGTAAATTTAGAAAATTTTGACATGAATTTGGATGAGAAATCTAAAATGACAAAAGATCTTGAGCAAGATAAGATTTGTTTTAGTTTGATTTATTTTGTTAGATAATATAAGGTATACCAGTTATTATGAAAGGAAAAAATCTAGATTGATAACGTTGTTTTATTTATTATTTAATATTTAAGATGATTTTAAAAAAATATTTGAAAAACCCTTTTAGGTATATTCATAAAAATAAATTCCTTTATATATTAATTTTGATTTTAAACTAAAAAAATCAAGTAAAAAAATAAACCTTTTATATCATTTAATTCACCCTTCAGGTTCGATAAAAAATCCCATCAAGGACTTGATCAACGAGAAATTTAATAAGGATCGGTAAAAGTTGGCTCGGGAATATACTTACCATGAATTTGCCCCGCCAATATAATTACTAGTAGTTAAAAAATCGATCATGTTAAGAAAATAAATACATTGCTAACAGTCGGTTGCCTTCTTTTTCCCTGGTGGTAATAATATAAATTCTTTCATATAAGTAGTTTTAAGGTTTTACTTAAACGACTGGGGTTGTTTGATAAAAAAAATATAACTCTTTACAAAGCAAAAAAATACAAATACAATCCCATCCATAAAGTCTATAAAAAAAAATTATTATTTCTTTTTATATTTAATAAAAAAGAGAATTTGATTTAAGTTTGAAAATGATTTTTGATATTAGACTATTGTATGTAAGGATAAAAATTTTGATGCCCATATTTCAAGTTGAATAATGGCAAATGGAGTTATAAGGATAATTAAAAAAAACTCAAATTTAATATTAAAATAAAAAATATAAGTAAATGTTTTAAGACTTCTCTGGAACTGTAGAGTGATTATAATTTAAAATATTTTTTATTTTAAAATATTTTAAAATAATTTTTTTTATTTTTTAAAATTATTCTTAATATTATTATACATATAAAAATATAAAAAAATTAGAAAAAAAATTTAATTTTAAGAAAACGCTGCCCTTAAATCTCAAAAAAAAAAAAAACCACCGGCACTTAAACACACAGCAACGCACTTGATACATTCTCGTAGAGCGTGTAGTGCACGCTCATATGTAACGTTGGCACGACATTTTAAAACATTCAATCGGACCCGCATATCCATACAGTTTCATCGAGCAGATGACGTTTTCACTCTCGCTTGAGACTCTCTCCATCCAAAGTCTCAGATCAACCAAAATATCTGCTTGACTCCCTTCAACTCAATCATCGCTCATCTTGCCACACGTGTCCTTACACAACAAATCACCTCCGATGCGCTCCTGCAAAATGCTGTTCAATTACGCGCCACCCTCGTTGATAAAACCAGTACTCCATGTCACTTCCTCCTTCGCCTTATCTCCTCGTGCTGCTCCTCGTCCAGTCAATAAAATTCCCCTTTTCCACTCTCTCCGGATCTCATTCCGTACTTTCGCTGCCATGTCTGAAACTAACTCGGCCTCCGATTCTACGCCGGATCACATATCCGGAACGTGGTACTCGGTGCCGGGCCTCCGCCTTCGGGACCACCGATTCACTGTCCCTCTCGATTATTCCATCGATCGCAATCTTCTCCTAAAATCTCCGTTTTCGCTCGCGAAGTCGTTTCCGGTACCTAAAGACTAATCTCAATTAGAAAAATTATTAAAATTAAACTTATCGTGATTAGATTTATTTGAGATGTATCTATAATTTATACAAGTTTACACATCCTGAAGTGCTAAAGCACTGAAGTCAACTAAACCATACACTACTTGTACTGGATTAGAAAATATGATCATGTTGCTTGCATTGTTTTCCGGAAGAAAACAATAATGAAAATATTTTGTTAAAATGAATGGTATTGTCGTAGCTTGTATGCTTAAATACAGCTTCACTTGCATCTCTTTGTGGGAAAATCTGATATCCTTGCTGCCAGTTTCAATTGCAAAATTGATCTTTGGATCAGATATCCAGGTGTTCAATAATGGAAATTCTTATTGTTAGACGCGTGCAAGAATACATGACATGAGACTATTTAGAAACACTACATCACTGCAAATCTCTTGCCATGACACCGTTTCTTTATAGGCAAGCTGTGTGGTCTCTAGCTATAGTAGATATTGTCCATGCAATTTTTTTTTTATTTTCCGTGCAATTCATTAACTCAACAAAAATTTGGTTGTTGAACTTCATGGGTGAATATGTAATAATCATTTACGATTTGTATTTATCTTATATTAGATTATCTACTTTTTTGTTTTCATTTTAGTACATGTACTATTACTTTCACTTATGCATTCAGAATGTTTGCTGTAGTTGGGAAAGAAGAAGAACTACTGCCATACCTATTATATCTACAAGGGGGGCCGGGCTTTGAGTGCCCACGGCCAACTGAAGCCAGTGGATGGATACATAAAGCTTGTGAAAAATTTCGTGTTATTTTGATGGACCAGGCATGAATTCTTGGACATTCCTGAACTTTTACTGCCGTTTCACTATCTGTATTCATCCTCTCGTACACGCTGCTGTGTATTTTCCATGCAGCGAGGAACAGGCTTATCAGTTCCTTTGACACCATCATCCATGTCGCAATTGGATTCTGCGGAGGAGGTTGCTGAATACTTGAAATACTTTAGAGCTGACAATATAGTGAATGATGCAGAGTTTATCCGAGTTTGTCTTGTTCCTGAAGCTGGACCTTGGACGGTTTTGGGTCAGGTATGAAGATTATTAATCTTTATTGGTTTCCCATTTCTTGTTCTGTGGACTTGACCATCTTTTGTTCTGGCTTTTTGTTTCACGAGAACACCCTGATTTCAGTCCCTTTTACTTAAAGTTCCATTTACCTTGTGGAAACTAAAGTGACTTGAATTGCTGACTTCTTGTTCATTTTTTGGTTTAGAGCTATGGTGGTTTTTGTTCAGTGACCTATTTGAGCTTTGCGCCACAAGGGCTAAAACAGGTCCTTCTAACTGGAGGAATCCCTCCTGTAGGAAATGGATGCACTGCAGATGCTGTTTATGGAGCATGCTATCCTCAGGTTATTCACCAGAACGAAAAGTACTACAAGAGGTTTCCTCAGGATGTTGAAATTGTTCGTGAAGTTGTGAAACATTTGGCAGAATCTGAAGGAGGCGGGGTGATGATCTAGCACATGCAATTTTTATACTTTGGTTCATGAAAAGAAAAAAAAATGTTGATCATGCTGTGATTCTTCCTCGTCTCTCTTTTCCTATCTGTACAGGTGCTTCTTCCATCAGGGGGGCTCTTAACCCCAAGAGGACTGCAAACTCTTGGTCTCTCTGGTTTAGGATCCAGTTCAGGTTTCGAGCGTCTGCACTACATGTAAGGCATATATATATATATATATTGAGAAGGATGTGTAAACATTATTTTATCCCAAAAGAACTTGCAACTTTGTATTCTTCAGGTTTCCCCTCCCCCTTTCTTCTACCTTTATTTATCATATTTCCCCTTGCTCTGTTTGTCTCCACAACCTGCAGGTTTGAGAGGGTTTGGGATCCTGTAATAGTTCCAGGATTTCACAAGCAAATCAGCTACTACTTCTTGAATGCTGTGAGAACATTGCTGATCTTCTGTTGATTACTAATCCCTGGATTTTTTTTAGAATCAACCTAAGTTACTTCTTTTTGCAGTTTGAGAATTGGTTGGATTTTGATACAAACCCACTCTATGCTCTCCTGCACGAGTCCATCTATTGTCAGGTAGATTTTCCCGTTCCTCTTTTAGCAGTTTCTTTTGATTGTAGGTAAATTTTACTGTACTTTTGCATGATTATAGTGGAACAGCCATAATGATGGAACAAGCCGTGCAATGTCAAAAGTGCAAATCAGTTAATGCTTCTTTGCTGGGTAGATTTCCACTTCCAAAAGTGCACAAGATGCACCCATGCATAGTTTGTTTATTTAAGATTTTCCATCAAGTTTCTAAATCCTCCTTTTCTTTTGGTTCAAGGGTGATTCATCACAGTGGTCTGCGCAGAGAATACGGGCTGAGAATGGCAGTAAATTTGATGCAATCAGGGCTGTCAAAGAAGGTCACCCTGTATTCTTCACAGGGGAGGTGTGAAGAAATTATAATATTGTGCTTTAAAGATAACAAACTTTTACAGTTTTTACAATCGCTTATTGAACCTTTTTAGCATGTTACGTGCATGATCTTTCGGGGTAAGATAAATAGAAAAGCTCATTTACACAAATCTTTCCTCCAATGATAACCTCATTTACATATTTGTGAGAGGCCATGCTTGTTTCTTTTTTTTTGGTCCTCTTCCTTAGAAACATGTATTTTCATTTGCATGCCTTGTATGAATCAAATGCTTGATCTGTATAAAAATATACTGTGATTTCTTAGTTTACTGATATAAAATAGAACCAGCATCTTTTGCTGTTTTGCTTACATTGTGTTAAGGAATTCTTCTGCAGATGGTGTTCCCATGGATGTTTGAAGAAGTTCATGCCTTAAGGAAATTTAAAGATGCTGCTCATTTATTGGCTGAGAAGAAGGATTGGCCACCCCTATATGACAGTGCAGTGCTGAATAATAACAAGGTGCCTGCAATGCATATAGCTTTCACTTTTAGTCTGTTTTTGATTCATCATAAGCCTGCAATGCATAGACGTTATACTGAGCTCAAATGAGAAGATTTCAATCTTCGAGATATAGCTTTCACTTTTAGTCTGTTTTTTTTAATAGAAATTAGCTTCAGTTTTATTGCTCGGGGGGGCTTCTAATTTATTAAATGCTGGCAGGTACCTGTTGCAGCTGCTGTTTATTATGAAGATATGTATGCTAATTTCAAGTTGGCGATGGAGACAGCTTCTCAGATAGCTGGAATTAGACTATGGATAACCAACGAATACATGCATTCTGGCCTGAGAGACGGAGGAGGGCAGGTTCTTGATCACTTGTTGGGAATGTTAAATGGAAGAAAGCCGTTGTTCTGATAACCATTGTAATTCGTACTCACTTGTTTCTCTCTTATTTGTACATCTACCCCCTTTTTTTTAAAAAAAAAAACTTGCAATTTAGAATTAGTAATAATGTGCTTTCATTGATGGCTCCAAAGCAGTCATTCCAGGAAAATGTAATTAATTTTCTTTACAGGGAGGACTTTGCCACTTCCAGTTTATGGTGGAGACGAGTCGAATCTTCTTTCTTCTGATTAATTTATTGGACTAATTTGATCGGGAATTAATAGTACCGTTGTCTGAGATTACTGGTAACATGGCAACCTTTTGGCTTGCGATGGCATATTATCAATCCAATGTGATCTTTTGAGCTCACATTACCGACACCTGAGTGCTAGGTGTCTTGTCCCGGCAAACATGGATCCGGTTAAGCAGGGAGCACCACCCGAGCAAGTTGTTCACGATACCGTTGTACTTGGATTTGAATCATTAGTGATGATTCTAGTAGTCTATTTTGTATTCTTTTAAATTTAGCGCTGTAGATAGAATTAGACGCTGTGGATCCGTATTATTATTATAAACTTTTTAAATGATGCTAAGGTGTTATTGGATTAACTTGTCATATCCAATTTTGAGATTATTAAGTTAGAATCAAATTTAGGATTAAATGATAAAATTAAAAATAAATAAAACTTTTATAAAAGTATTAAAGTTAAAATATCAACATCAAAGATGATCAACTTGTAATTTTCTACTTTGATCAACTTGTAATTTTCAAAGTAGAAGAGAAAAAAAATAATTTCATTGAACATGTGTAGCACCAACATAAAAAGGATATGGCTGAACTTCCAACAATATAGTGAAAGGATATTTTTTATCATTGGAAGGTGCCATAAAATTTTCAATTAAAATATTAAATAATCCCTTTTAAAAAATTAAATTGCTCTTGATAAACTTGATGATAAAAAAAAAATTCTAAAGCAAAAGACCAAAAAGCTACTAGATACAAGATTTAATTTTATTGACTTAAAGGGAAAACTCGTCATTTTAAAAAGACAAATACCATTGCATGCTAGTTTTTGAATGAGAGTAATTAGATCATTTTATTATATTTAAAAAGAAACTCTTATATCTCTTGTCAATTCTTTGTTAACTAAAAAGTCATGTGAAAAAAATAAAATACTTTAGTTCCAAGACATTTAAATTTACTTTTTGTTATAGTTTTTTTTGTTATATAGTATTGTGGTTTTAAAATCCTATCAAAATAGCAAAAGAATTACATTTTCACATAGCTGATAATCTAGAAGTCCAGTTTTCATGTGGAAGGAAAATAGACAAAACTATTGGGTTCACCAACCATGCATGAAAAGTTGAATGATTCGTAAGTTTTATTCATTAATAATTATTTTTATGTATATTATATATATTATTTAGCCCATCAATTATAATTGATTCTTATTGTTGCAATTCAAATTTTGGTTTTTTATTGTCAACATTGTTAATGTTTCATGCAAGCACGATGATAAATTATAGATTTTTCAAGCAGCTTTAATTTAATCTTTAATTGCTATTTATGAGATTGAAACGAACTAATCAAGTTGGTGATTTTGTAGCGACCTAAGTAGTTCACACTTCAAATTAATTTGCAGTTTGATATAAATATACGGGGCAACTTGTTTGGTTCTTAAGAACATTACTTTATATGAATCTACATATTCTCAATGTAGTGATGCAATTAAGTTACTAATATCATTTGATTTTTCAATCATCTTACATATAATGTGAAGAATGTTACGAGAATTACCGATGTGCTTCGACAAGTTTTGCAATAAAAATCTCAAAAAATTTTAAATGTTATAGATTTGGTGTCTACTACAAGACTTTGATTTAAAAGCTAAGGGATAATAATTAAGATACTCTTTTAGAAGAAACGATATCATTTTATAAGCATTAACACATTAAAATTCTTGATATGGATACTTGTTTTTCTAATATGGGATAACCTCACCGTAAAAAAAATTTAGTAATATTTGAGCACTGCTATCAAATTTATATATTTACAACCACCATTGATCAACAATTGCAAAATCTAAATAATAGATTTGATGAGCACGTGATTGAGCTTTTTTATGTTGAACATAACTTTGGATTCTAAAAATACCTATAAATTATTTAATGTTGAAGATATATTCATATTTATTGATAAGTTTTATTCTAAAAATTTTTATGACCAAGAAAAAATTCATTTGAGATTTCAGTTGTAGTATTATAAGTTTTATATACTCAATCATCTAAAGTTAAAGAACTTGTCATTGATTGTTGATTGATTGAAACTAGTAAAACTTGAAACTAGAAAATCATTATTTTAACCACTCATTGGCATTCAACTTATTTTAACTTTTTTTTCAATAATAACTATTGTATGAGTTTTTTTAATAATGAAAATTGTTAAAATAAAACTTTGCAATCTGATGAAGAATTATTTTCTTGTAGATTATTTGATTGTTTATAAAAAAGAATTATTTTCTTGTAGATTATTTGATTGTCTATAAAAAAAATTGCTAAAAAATTCATAATTGATATGATAATTAATTATTTCTATTCCATGAAAAAACAACAAGCACAATTAAAATAAAAATATAAAATAATGCTTTGTTTTAGTTAATGTTTCTTATACACTTTAATTATATATTTGTATTTGATAGGTATGAAAACTAACAAAATTAAAATGATAGATATATTATAAAAATAAAATTAATTTTATAACTATGACTCAATTTAATATTATTTTCAACCTTTTACAGTGTATAAAGATTTTTTTGCACAAAACTAAATCACGCAGTCGTTTTGTATTTATAATAGATGTATATGTATAATAGATTAGAAAATAATTTCTACCTTGTGAGATATATTACTTTTGGTCCCCTATAAAATAATCCTAGGTTCGCCCCTGGGTGTTGAAGCTAAGGTACTTTTGTTTCTAAAATATTTTATTTTTCATAGGCATGCTTGTCCTTCTACAAATTAAATACTTGATGTTGTTGGTGTACAGAAGCATGCATGTCTTGCTCAGAGTTTTGGGAAAAGGTGGGCTTGTTTTTTCACAGTCTATATCATCTGCTTGGGTTGCACCAATGATTCTGGCGTAAGGTTTTTATGTTCTTATACTCTTAACATGACACAGCAAATTGTCAGTCTCCGCTTGAATATCAGCACTGATACAGCAGACTAGCTCATTTGAATACCCTTCTGTGGAACTAAAAGATGTTACTAGCAGTTTGGTACTTTTATGCGACTTAAATTATTTCAGTGGCAAAGATGGGGGCATAAGCGAACCTGCAGTAGCTTCTTCTTGTTGATTGTTTGCTGCATGCCATAGTTGCACTCTCAAGCTGTAATGAAGGAGCTTTTATATTCACGTGTTCCAACTGTCCGAGTAGCTAGAGTTCTAGGCCAAAGTATTTAGTAGCCAGCTCATCTTTTTCCTCTTCTAAAGGGTTCAGTCATTTGAATGTTGCCATTTCTGGGCCCTACATTGATGCACCAATAATCAGGATTCTAATGATTGTGATCTAAATTTGTTTTTCGAATCCAATAATCAGGATTCTTTGATGACGAGAATAATTGCCTATGTTACTTGTTAACTGTTTCTTTTTCTTCCTTTTTTTTTTTTTTTTTCTTCCAGCGATTCTTTTTCAAGTCCCAGGTGATTGCAACGAACAAATTTAAAATTGGAAAGTGTGAAGACTTTGTATGAACTACTAGAATATTTTCCTGAGCAAGCTGAATATCTCAGCAAGATGATTAGCAGTTGATTTGGAAAATATGAGGTCCAAATGCACGCTGTTTCAGAAACAGCAGGGCTGGTTACGATTATGTTTTCGACTCAATACTTTCAATTCACTTGGCGTAAGGAGTTTTGATATCCCTCAGGAATGGTTAATCAACTTAATTTCGAGTTAGTTTAGGCTGCACAATTCCTGTTCAATTCCGGTCCTCGATAGAGAGAGAGCGTTTTAGATGGCTCCAGTGTTGTTCCAAGTTTTTGGTGTTTTTTCTTGGATTTTAAAGGCCAATCTATTCTCAGCATGGATACTGCCTGCTATTCTGCAACAGGAGCTCTTTATGTATCGTGTGTTGGTTCACTTTTCGAGAGTGATTTTCTCTTTATGAAGAACACGCACTGGATTCTTGAATGTAGCAGTGTTTCGGGTCCAGTTTGGTCCCTTTTTAATTTAAAAATTCAATCGAACTAAAAAATATTTTTTTTTTGTTAATATAATTTAGATCTGAGAATAGATTCAAATCAAATCGGTTTTATTCGGTTTGGGTCAATTTTTTAGTTTTAAAAACTAGAAAAACCAAAATTAATTAAATAAGAGAAACCTTAGGCAAATCACAGTCACTTGATAAACTTGGCTGAATCACATTCAAAAAAATCTTTGTTGAAAACTTTGAATTCAAGTTCTTCAATTGAGATCTGAAAGATCTATTTTAACTAAATCACAATCATTAGATTTATCCAAGTTAACACAACTACATATTAACAAAGATTTTAACAGTGTCCTCCAAGCTACCAAGACCTCATGAGCACAACAACATGTTAATAGAACTAAAAATAAGGATTTTATTAAAGTTTTTTTGTCAGAAATTAAAGCAGAGAATAGAAAGGTAACATTATAAGAAAAAAGAGTGCAGATAAAAGAGAGTGGGAGAAATGGAGGGGTGGGATAAAAAGGAAGAAAAGGCAAGGAAAAAGAGAGAGAGAGTGGGAGGGAGGGATTGTGAGGCAGCTAGAAGAGGAAGCTGAATAGCTGGAAAAGTAGGATTAGAATTTTTAAATTTAGGATGTTTCTTTTTATATTTTTTTAGATTTAATTAAACTTGTTTGATTTTAAATTTTTTTAAACCAGAACCAAACTAGATGGTTTTTTATTTTTTAATTGGTTTATTCAATTTTTTTTATTAGTTTGATATTTTCAATTAATTTTTTTAGTTTAATTGATTGATCAGTTTTTTTAAAATACCTTTACTTTAATAAATGTATTGGTTTTTTCAGTCAACAAGATAATTGGCGAGTCCTTGCTAGGTGAACTAATCCGGACTAATTACAAGTGTTTTCTTTTACACATGACTAATTAAGAATGTTAAGCATGTAGGCTTCGGAATTCAAATATATTTATTTGTTGAATGGGTTGGGCCGTAGCAAATGGGTTGTATACTTTGCATATCATCGTATAACAATGAGTCAAGGCAAGAGGGACCTGTGCATCGTGTGTTTCACCAAAGAATGATTAAAGGCAAATGTAATATTTGAGATAGCTTTTATTGAAAGCTGAAACCTGACCTCAGATATGCAAAATTCTTGAGGTTACCTGCATAAGTTCACACGTAAAAGATACTAATTTAATTTAAAAATTTAAACTATTAGGTAAAATTTTAAAATATAATTTATATTATTTTTTAATATATTTTTTTAAATAAAAAAGTTTTAGACTTAAAATTTATATAAATCCATATTATTTTTTTCTTGATTTTTTTAAATCAATAAAAATAATGAAATCTAAACCGATAACTACTTAATTATTAAGATTCTGATAACATATTAAAAAATCAATTCAACATAAAATTTTAAATTATTAAATAAAATTTTAAAATATCATTTATATTATTTTCTCGTGCCATTAACGAAACCGAAAAGAAACCTCCAAAATCTCGCTTCTTAATTATTCTGGAGAAACTTCATAGTTAAACAAAGAATAGTCTCCCATCCATTATAAAATAACCTGATGTTGTCTGTGATTTTTATTAAGGGCTAAATACCCACCAGGTAGGTCTTAATTTCATCCAACTGGGGCAATCAAATAGGCCCTGTTGTTTTATCTTGTCTACTAGCAAAAGCTGAAATGGAATATATATATCTGTTCGCGGCACTAAGAAATTGCAGGTGCGAACCAGTAACAATTCAAAAAATGCATTGAAGATTGGTTGGTAAGCAGTGCCGTATCCATTAACCTAGAGGGAAATTTCAACATGTGTCTCAATTGAGGTGTTTTGATTTGGTTAATGATACATAGGTAGCAGTCCATGTATATCATGCATGCTAGCTAATAGCTATATTGCTTTGGAGATAACGATGTGCGTAAGTTGGGCACGTCTCCCCTTTCACTTGAGGGCAGTTGAACAGAAGTAGGTGAGCTGCAGTTGGCTTTACCCATGGCTACAAGAGATGGAATTGAGACTCGGACGGACTCTCCTTTCAATACCTAGCAAACCATCTTCATCTCTCTATTTGTAGGCCTGTCCAACCTCTTCTCAACTTCCCAGGTTTCCAACCCCTTATATATATTCAATCTTACGTACATCCTCAGTTCTTCTCTAATCATTATCTTTGTAGCCCCACAATGGAAGGCCAAGAAGCCCCACCACCACCACCACTACCACAATTTCCATCACAGAACCCTCCCTATCTCTTCTCGCCCTCACTGCTCCTATCCTCCTCATTGCACCCTTCTATAATTGAGCCTCAAAGCCTTCCAGATATTGATTGGGTTGGCCTTCTCTCTGGCCAATCCGGGCTCGGAGAGAATAGGTCTATCATGGACAGTGCTTCTATGGTAGCTGAAAATGGAGCTGAGGAAGAAAAGGATAAGAAGAAAGGTGGAAGAATGAAAAAGACAACCCGGCCAAGATTTGCTTTTCAAACTAGAAGTGCAGACGATGTTCTCGATGATGGATATCGGTGGAGGAAATATGGGCAAAAGGCAGTGAAGAACAGCAAATACCCCAGGTTTGCTTGTAATTAACTTAATTAGACTCCTAATAATCATTCTAAAACAAAACAAAACAAAAAAAATCCTTGCATCATCTAACGTTGCATGGTATGCATTTTTAGATGTTATACGTAACCCAATTACTAATTAGTCCGAAACTCCGAATTGATATTTTTGATGAGCGAAATAAAGTTTGTCATTGGAATTTCATCTTTCTTTTCTTTCCTTCCTTTTAACAAAATATATATATATATATAAATACATAAGAGGTGATAGTTTGTTGATTGCCTAATTATAATAGTCGTAGGTGACTAGAGTCTAGACATCCTTCTCTTTTTTCAGCTAGTTAAAACTATATGCATCGATCATTCTTGAGAATTCACCTGTAATCGACACGATTAAATAATTAAAATCATATATAAATTACCGTATTTATATTTAATGTATCTATATATGAAGATTTATAAGGTGTTTCTTTCTTATGTTTTGCCATAAAAATCTAGGTAAGGGTTAGGAATATTCGGAAAGAAAAGCAACCACACGATCGGCAGCTAGCGACTCGAAAACAACAATAGAAATTGTCCAAAAGGATCGATATTATTGTCGCCAATTGTGAATCACATGATATCTGTGAATTACCATATATGTTTTGTCGTTCATTTTTCCAATAACATCATATAGCTATACGCATGCGCATGCTATTAATTGCTTTTCAGATCTTTATCTTTCCACGATATTTTGATTTCTTTGTAGGAGGATTTAATTATGAGCTACTAACTTTGATGAGAAGAACAGAGATTTAAATGCGGACAGTAATATTTTAGTTAATTGATACTATTATTCTCAAGATTATAACAGATGAACGCATTATATTTATAATTCAGGAACATAAAAATGATGAGAGATAATTAATTGAAGCAGTGAAACAAAAAAAGTATTTTTCTTAATTAATCAATGAGACTACTGCAACTTATATATATATATATATATTCCAAGAGAATTTAATAAATTCTAAAAAAAACGTTGTTTGATATCGGGATACATCCTTTAAATCATCCATACTAACGTATAACTATTTGAAAATATCAACCATTTATCTCGAATTGAAAAAAAAATTATACCATGGCGAAGTCATGTGGACCAAAATATTTTGAATGATAAATGCATGAATCCCATTATTACTATATATTGAATATATATTACAATTATTATAGATTTATTTAATGCAGCAAGTGGTTTATCTTATGGTCTTGCACTATTCATTTTACAAATCTTGGACATAATTTAGAGTGCATAATTAATTTTTGTCCCTATCTCCTTCAACTATTATTTTTTTGCGAAATAATTCTTACTCCGGCACTTTGATTTCATTTTGCGCAAAGGAGTTACTATCGGTGTACACATCATACATGCAACGTGAAGAAACAAGTGCAAAGGTTATCCAAGGACACGAGCATAGTCGTCACGACTTATGAAGGAATTCATAATCATCCATGTGAGAAAATGATGGAAACCCTAACTCCTCTTCTCAAGCAGATGCAGTTCCTTGCTAGGTTTTAACTTCTTCAGCTTTTCTACACTTTCAAGAACAAATCAAGCAGACCTCCTG